>NC_058520.1:244960637-245265233 GCF_904849725.1 Hordeum vulgare subsp. vulgare | reverse complement strand
TAACTTAGTGTAAGTTGCGGGATCTTGTATTACGGAACGAGTAAAGAGACTTGCCGGTAAACGAGATTGAAATAGGTATGCGGATACTGACGATCGAATCTCGGGCAAGTAACATATCGAATCCTTGGCACTGAGGTTCAAACGATAAGATCTTCGTAGAATATGTAGGATCCAATATGGGCATCCAGGTCCCGCTATTGGATATTGACCGAGGAGTCTCTCGGGTCATGTCTACATAGTTCTCGAACCCGCAGGGTCTGCACACTTAAGGTTCGACGTTGTTTTATGCGTATTTGAGTTATATGGTTGGTTACCGAATGTTGTTCGGAGTCCCGGATGAGATCACGGACGTCACGAGGGTTTCCGGAATGGTTCGGAAACGAAGATTGATATATAGGATGACCTCATTTGATTACCGGAAGGTTTTCGGAGTTACCGGGAATGTACCGGGAATGACGAATGGGTTCCGGGAATTCACCGGAGGGGGGCAACCCACTCCGGGGAAGCCCATAGGTATTTGTGGGGGTCACACCAGCCCTTAGTGGGCTGGTGGGACAGCCCACCAAATCCTATGCGCCAAGGAAGAAAAATCAAAGGAAGAAAAAAAAAAGAGGAAGAAGTGGGAAGGGGGAAGGACTCCCTCCCACCAAACCAAGTAGGACTCGGTTTGGGGGGGGGAGAGTCCTCCCCCCTGGCTCGGCCGACCCCTTGGGGTTCCCTTGGACCCCAAGGCAAGGTCCCCCTCCCTCCTCCTATATATATGGGGCTTTTAGGGAAGATTTGAGACGACTTTCTCACGGCTGCCCGACCACATACCTCCATAGTTTTTCCTCTAGATCGTGTTTCTGCGGAGCTCGGGCGGAGCCCTGCTGAGACAAGATCATCACCAACCTCCGGAGCGCCTCACGCTGCCGGAGAACTCTTCTACCTCTCCATCTCTCTTGCTGGATCAAGAAGGCTGTGATCATCGTCGAGCTGTACGTGTGCTGAACGCGGAGGTGCCGTCCGTTCGGTACTAGATCGTGGGACTGATCGCGGGATTGTTCGCGGGGCGGATCGAGGGACGTGAGGACGTTCCACTACATCAACCGCGATCTCTAATTGCTTCTGTTGTACGATCTACAAGGGTACGTAGATCACTCATCCCCTCTCGTAGATGGACATCACCATGATAGGTCTTCGTGCGCGTAGGAAAATTTTTGTTTCCCATGCGACGTTCCTCAACAGCCTGACCTCCGCACCTGTGTTGCTACCACCAGATTTTTCTAAGGACTTTGTTATCTATTGCGACGCCTCGCGACAAGGATTAGGTTGCATTCTCATGCAAGATTGTCATGTGATCGTATACGCATCTCGACAGTTGCGTCCACATGAGGATAATTATCCCACACACGACCTTGAGCTTGCAGCTGTGGTCCATGCTCTAAAAACCTGGCGACATTACCTTTTGGGTAATCGTTGCGAAATATTCACTGATCACCAAAGTCTGAAATATATCTTCGCCCAGCCGGATTTGAATCTCAGGCAAAGACGGTGGGTTGAGTTGATCTCGGATTACGACTTAGGGATAACTTACACCCCGGGGAAGGCCAACGTTATGGCCGATGCACTAAGTCATAAATCTTATTGTAACAATTTGATGCTACAACAAGGTCAACCACTTCGCCATGAGGACTTTTGGAAGTTGAATCTTCATATCGTTCCTCAAGGATTCCTTTCTACCCTGGTGGCGAAGCCTACTCTTAAGGATCAAATTATAGCTGGCCAAAAGCGTGACAAGGGTATATCACGGATCAAGGAGAATATTTTTAGCGGAAACGCTAAAGAATTTTCCATGAATGATCAAGGTGGGGTGTTCTTCCAGGATCGTTTAGTGGTTCCTAAGAACCCACATCTAAGGCAGTTAATCCTTAAGGAGGCTCATGATTCTCCTCTCACCATTCATCCCGGTAGTACTAAGATGTATCAGGACCTACGCCAGAGGTTCTGGTAGACTAGGATGAAGAGAGAAATTGCTGAGTTCGTTGCTAACTGCGACGTTTGCCGTCGAGTTAAGGCAGAACATCAAAGGCCTGCTGGCACCCTTCAACCTTTAGCTATTCCTGAATGGAAATGGGATAAAGTTAGCATGGATTTCATTACCGGATTTCCCAAGACCAAGAAAGGAAATAATGCTATCTTTGTGGTCATTGACCGTCTTTCCAAAGTGGCCCATTTTCTTCCTGTTCGTGAGAGTATAACAGCTAGCCAGCTAGCAGAGTTATATATCTCTCGAATAGTGTCTCTTCATGGTGTTCCCCTGGAAATTAACTCGGACCGTGGAAGTATCTTTACTTCTCCCTTCTGGGAAAGTTTTCAGAATGCCATGGGGACTCACTTATCTTTTAGCACTGCTTTCCATCCTCAATCAAGTGGTCAAGTAGAAAGTGTGAATCAAATTCTAGAAGATATGCTCTGAGCTTGTGTTATATCGTTCGGTATGAATTGGGAGAAGTGTCTTCCATTCGCCGAATTCGGTTATAACAATAGTTATCAATCAAGCTTGGGCAAAGCCCCTTTTGAAGTTCTCTATGGACGAAGATATCGAACACCTCTTAATTGGTCAGAAACCGGAGAGAGGCAACTCTTTGGCCCGGACATGATCCAGGACGCAGAAGAGCAGGTTCGCATTATTCGTGAAAAGTTGAAAACAGCCCAGTCTCGTCAAAAGAGCCAATATGATCGTCATCATAAGGCTGTGACCTTTGAAGTTGACGAGAAGGCTTACCTTCGGGTTACACCTTTGAAGGGTACACATCGTTTCGGTATCAAGGGCAAGTTGGCTCCTCGTTACATTGGAACCTTTAGCATTCTTGCCAAACGAGGAGAAGTTGCCTACCAGTTGGAACTTCCTCCGCATCTTTCCAAAGTTCATGATGTTTTCCACGTCTCGCAACTCAGGCGTTGCTTTTCGGACCCTATCCGTGAAGTGGACCACGAAACGCTTGATCTCCAAGATAACCTTTCTTACCAAGAATACCCCGTGCGTATTCTTGATCAAGCTGAGCGTACCACTCGACGTCGAAATCTCAAGTTTCTTTAAGTTCAATGGTCAAATCATTCTGAAAAGGAGGCAACTTGGGAAAGAGAGGATCGTCTCCGACTTGAATATCCTGTGTTATTCCCGACGACTTCTAAATCTCGGGACGAGATTCTTTTGAGTGGGGGTGAGTTGTCACATCCCCAAACCTTAAGCTAGATAGCATTGTGCTCATGTCTTCTTTGCATTTGCATCCAAGAAGTTCCAACAAAAACAACAAAGTGGCAAAGGAAAAACTCTAAACCCTAGCCACCATTTCAATTAAAGGAAAATCCAACTAGTTCAAAATCAATGAACCCAAAATGGCCTCAAGAAATGTTAAAACTTTCTGATAAATCATGAAAGTAAATGAGCATTAGAGAAAATTATTTTCTTGACACTTTAAGCATTTTAAATAAATGCAAAAGCCACTGGATTCAAATTTAAAAATTTGAAATCAGAAATTATAATTTTCCAAAAATGTTGAAAGTCTTGGAAATGAGTGGGGATATTATAACAAATATTTCAGGAGGAAAAAATTAGTTTTTACTTTTTGTTTTGGAGCTGAAATAATTAGTAAAGCAATAAATAGCAAAATCAAAAAACAAAAGCAGAAGAAAAAGGAAAAGACTTACCTGACGCCCAAGCCAGGCCCAACCCATCTCGCCGCTCGTCCCCTTCCCCGCGCCAGTAGGCAGTAGGAGGTGGCCGCTGCCTCCTCCGGCGCGGCCACGCACCTGCGTGCCTCCCTGGCCGCCGGTTTGCGCTGGCGACGACGGGGATAAGCTCCCCAGAGCCTCCCCTATCCATTCCCTGCCTCGGTTCATCCCCTCCGCCCGGATCTCCTCCCCCTCCCTGCTGCCGCCATTAGAGCCGAGCTCGAGCTCGAGCTGGCCGTGCCCCTGGCCATAGGATCTCCTCCGCGAGCACGCCATTAGCTCCGCCTCGTCGCCCTGGTCGTCTCTGCAGAAGCCGAAGTCCCCTCGAGCCCTGCGACGCCCGCAACGCCATGGTCTTCTTCCTCCGGCCGCCGGACCTCTTCCGTCGATTCGTCGCCCCCAGGCCTTCCCCGAGCCGTCTGAGCTCTTCTCTGCAATCCCTGTGAGAATGCGGTGGTTTTCCCTAAGCTTTCCCCCTCGATCCCCTCCTCTAGCCCTAGTTTCACCGGAGCCCGACGAGCACCGCCGCTGCCGCTCGTCGCCGGTAGCCCTCCGATGTCCAGCTCGTCCTCCCGTGAGCACCAGAAGCTCCAAGACGACGCGTAGATGCCGTAGCAGCTAAGATCTAAGCGTGGATCCCTCTGATTCAAAGCCCCGACGACGCCCGAGCTTTGGCCGCCGCTCCGGCTCGTCGCCGACGCCTCTTCCGGCGACCCTAGCCTCCCCAGTTAGTCCTGCCAGATCGGCCACTTCGCGAGCTTGCTTTAGCTGCCAACCGCGTGCGTTTTCGTGCGGTGCAGCGCCGTCTAGGTCGCCTCCGGCGAGCCCTCCGCCGCGGGTTTGGTCGCCGGCGACCACCCTCCGGTGGCCGTCAACGTGGCCGGCCATTAGGGCCTAATCGCCCTCCTCTGAGTCGCTGACACAGGGCCCCACGCCTGGTCAAACCCCAATTAGGGGCTGGTCAGCGCGGGATTAGTCCCAGAGAGGCTGACCAGTGGGGCTCCCCTGTCAGGTTTGACCTGCACAGGTCGGCTGACCTGCTGACGTCAGCCTGATGCAATAAATGGAATTTCCAGTATAAAAATAATTTAGGAAATTGCTAAAAATTGCAAAAATCATAGAAATTAATCTGTAACTCCAATGAAAATAATTTATATATGAAAAAGTATCAGAAAAATTCAAGGATTCTGATTATGCTACTTTCAGCTATGTTTGAAAAAGTTACAGAACCCTAAATTGTGAAATAAGGAATAATTCAATTCTTTAATCACTTTATAAATGGAATTTGCAAAGATATCCAAATTTCATTATAAATGCAATGATCACACACTGACCTAGATATAAACCAGTACCATAACATGACATTTCATGCATGTTAACATTAGGTTGATCTGAGCATCAGGTCGAATCAATTAAACCGATTTCCAAAAATACCCGTTTGAATTGCTATTCGAATGTGATTCAAATCAACTCTAAACCTAAAACATCTTGATTATAATAACTTATCACTTGCATTCTCATGCCATGCTCATGCATCATTTTGATTGCATATGATTGTTATTGAATGTTGCCATTCATTTCGGTAGGCTCCGCACCCCCGGATTCCACCGAATATTCGTCGGACGGATATCGTTCCTCCTCTGAGCAACAAGGCAAGCACCCCTTTTGATCATCCCGATAACACCTATGTTCTTGCTCCTGCACCTATTTAATGCATTAGGAACAAATGCTTCAACTGCTTTTGCCACGATAGTTGAACCCACTTCCTTTGCATGACTTAACCTTGTCACAGTAAATAGCCGAACCTTGTAACCTAGCATACCTGGTAGTTGCTTGAGCTATGATGTGCCTTTTCCTGCTATGCATGCTATGCTTAGAGTTGTGTATGGTCTGTCATCTGGGAGATGAACAGAAATGTGGAATGTGTTCGGTAAGCAAAGGTCCTGTGTTGAACTTGATTTGGTAAAGGTACCGGTGAAAGGCTGTGTAGGAGTACATGGCGGGTTGTTTCATTGGAACCGTCCTTAGGAACTGAGTTCCCTGTATGTAATCCAAGACTAGATGCTACCACATGCTGGGCCCTGAAATATGACGCCGCTCGGCCTATTAATCGCGTAGTACTCGGTCCAGGAGTTGCAAGTAGTTTCTGGTGTTTATCGTAATGCTGGAGGCCGTGCATGGTGCTGACCTGAGAGGTGGACCGTGATGCGGTAGGCAGTGGCACGGTGTACCAAGTGGCACCCGGATGGTGGGCTTGGGAACCCTGCGCACATCGTTTGAGGCCGTGGCGGAAACCTCGGCCGGACTTCTGTACGGGTTACTCTCAAATAGGCGATAAACCTGGACTAGGTACTAATGTGGTTAACGGTCGTGGCCGACTCCCTCGCTGGGCTTCCGCTTGAAGGTTGCCGAGGTGCATGACGTGCACATGGCGATAAGTGGCGAGAGCATGTGTGACGAAGTACACCCCTGCAGGGTTATGATCTATTCGAATAGCCGCGTCCGCGGATATGGACTACTTGGAGACATATGTTGTTCATAGATAACTTCAATGGCTACTCATAAAATTGTCAAGATAAGCGTGAGTGTCGTGGACGGCATTTCCGTATGGAGACGGAATGATTCCACGATAGTGTATTGTTGTGGTGTTAGTGGACTCGTGTGCGAGAAAACAAGTTGTCAAAACTAATTTCAAAAAGTAAATGGTCTAGCCACGAGTCAAATGTTGGCTTTCCGCATGAAACCCCACAACACCTTCTTGATACATTGCATGAGTAGTTAGTCATCCTAAAGTCTTGCTGAGTACCTTCGTACCTTCGTACTCATGTTTGCCTAATAAATGTTGCAGAGGTTGCTAATGACCCTAATGCAGGGTTCTTCGTAGACATCGACGACGACGAGTAGCTGGTGTCCCAGCTACGATCTGGCCCTACGTCGGCTCTGTAGTATAGTCAGGCCATGTGCCTTCTAGTTCCTCTGTCTGTACCCAGATAGTTTATAACTCTTCCGCTGGTTTGTATTTGTATGACTGCTATTATGGGTCGAGAGACCCTTAATTTTTAATATTATGTGTGTGGCTCTTCCGAGCCTCTTAAATAAAGCTTGTATGTTTATGGTTATGTTGTGATGCCATCGATATATCTATACATATCGGTATGCCATGCGTACGTGTGTCTTACTTGATATGTATGGGGTTCGAATACCTAGTCGTGAACTTTAGTAGTACTCCTTACAAGGAAATGCCCCTTTGTGATCCAACGAGCCTTGGTAGTTCGCTACTGCTCCGGACACATTGGTTGACCGGCATGTGTCCTTCTTAGCTGCTGTGTCTGTCCCCTTTGGGGAAATGTCACGCGACGTAATGGAGTCCTTGTAGCTTGCTACGACTCGCCTACGTTCGTTGATGACCGACACCTGCTTTGTTGGGTCATGTATGCCTGTCCTTGTGCGGAACTGCCACTTTGGTTTATGACTAGACATGTCGATCCGGGTTCTTTGACATTGGATTGCTAGCGACCCTATCGCATACGTGAGTCAAAAGACGCAAACGGTCCCGGCTAAGGTAAGGGTGCATCCGTGGAGTTAACCGTGCGTGAGACCACAAAGGGATGCGATGTGTTACAGGCTGGATTCCTATGGCTTAGGATCGGGGTCCCGACACATATGCACTTATGATTGGAACTCTAGGAAGCATCCGCAACTACTAAAGATCAATAAGGTAAAACCCAACCATAGCATTATAAGGTATCAAGTCCTCTCTACTCCCATAGTCAACAACACACCTACTCGGGTTTATGCTTTTGTCACTCAAGCAACCCACCATAGGAAAATCATGAACACATTGCAACACCCTACAGCAGGGATCCCTCATGCTTGCGCGACACGGAGAGCACCATAGGACAGCACCAATAATAAAACATGCAACTGAAACCAATCATGAGCATCAATCAACCCATAGGACAAAATAGATCTACTCAAACATCATAGGATAGCCATACATCATTGGGAAATAACGTATAGCGTTGAGCACCATGTTTAAGTAGAGATTACAGTAGTATATGTTAGTCCCAAAAATAGTATAAAAAGTTTCCAAAAGTATATGAAAGTTGTAGAATATTGACATGAAACAGTCAAAAGTTATAGATACCAGGATATTTATCACATCTTGAGGAGGAAAACATCATCATAATTTAGCTCAAGTGGACTATGCACATGGCAAAGGTTTGCTCTTGATAGGTTTTCTAATTTACTAGTCTCATAGTGTTGGTTGGGAGACCGAGTTGTAGGATCAATTGTTGTACTATCATTGGGCGTTCTCAAGTGAGTAGTTGGATCATATCGTTCGTTGAGAGCTCAGACCATTGCATTGTTGGCATCATCATATTTCTTGGTTCTTGGTTGGTTTTCTCCATGTGGGTTCTTGAGATTATGGTCATCTTCAAGACAAGCTCGAGTTCATAGAAAATTGATTGCATATGCATCTTCTATGATGTTTTTGATGATAGAGTTTTTCCAGATTTTTCATTCACAGTATTTTCACATCTCTATATCATTGGAGTTTTCATAACAAACTTTAGTTTGCTCAATTCGTAGCTCGTATGCGAAAGGTATGGCAATTTTATTACCGGGGCAATTTTTCGTTGTTAAGCGGAAGTACCGCTCGGTCGGTGTGGGGAACCTGACTTATGAGTCAAGATCGACAAATGTACGTGCTCAGTGATCCCAGAGATCAATGCTCACCGAACACATAGATACTGAATATTAAGAGTCTTACATCCAACATACCGTTTGATACAACAAATGACCATCAAGGTCAAGTTGCACATAGGTAGGGACTGTAAGGCCAATCACACCGATACAAGTACTAGCGGAAATCTTGGTAGTACACGGGAGCCCATGCCATCAGCCTTCACCAACAGGCATTCTGACTGGGAAGCGTCCTAGTTCGCGTGTCCGTCTCCGATGACGAATTCTTCTCCTTACTCCGGTTCATCCATGTCTGGTCAATAACATGACAAGTGGCAAGCCAGTGAGTACTTTGAATGTACTCGCAAAGCTCCCATGATGTGGATAATGCAATTGGTACGATAATAAAGTATTATGCACGTTTTGCGGAACGCAGGTTTTAATTGAAAATGAACATGGTCAAGTACTTGCATGGATATGCATCGTAAACTAGATGGTAAACATAAGAACAGGTTAGAGATATCAACATATTTGTTCAGGCTAAACACTTCGGGTTCACCCGATATACCAAGTCACCAAACTTGATCATATCAACTTTCTCAGACAAAACCTTTTTACCCCCACACACACACATGCTTTATGCAGAAACGATTGGACGTAGTTTAAGCAGCACCACCCAAATGTCCTTGACCGTGGACATGGCTATTCGAATAGTTTTACACTCTCCAGAGGTTCTACATTGTACCCACGAGATCCCGGAAACTTCCATGTCATCCACGACTCGCAGTATATAACATACCCGAGGTGAGTACCCGATCCTTGCCTTTCCCCTGACGACACTAGACAAATAGTCCACTCGATTGGTACCCAGCCCACATGATGTACGTCATACGAGTACGGACTCTAGACCATATCCTTCATGCGGGGACCAACGGTGTGCCCAGAACACATAAAACGGCATAGTCGACCTACCTGGTACGACCACGTCATGAGGGTGACCACATATCACTCCCGCCACTACTAATGCAGGCTCGTTGCTAGCACCAACCAAAGTAATCAACGAAGCCCCATCCCATAAAGGAGTATCATGGTCGCACATGTAAGGTTGGGACGGTCAACACATCGTAAATCTAATCCCATTTCCGAAACCACTCACACAAAACCTTTCCGGTACACCACTTCTTTCTCAAGTAGTCATCCTGCTCAACATCATCACCTTCGGGCATTAGTGGCACCCGACGGGGTTTTTGTAAAACCTTTGATATCATCTATGCTTTACCATCATCATGCATATGCTCATCATATGCGTAGCACTACAGTCTACTTGTCAATATTTATCAGCGTGACCCTCATAGATGGTAGGGTCATGCTCAATGCAAGTGCTCCGGAGGAGCCATCGGTAACACCATGCTGGGGTCCATCGATTAATCTTAACTATATGCATCAAAGTAAAATAAGCAACATGTCATGCATTAAACATTTTATCAGACATGGTCAAAGGGTTGCTTGCCTTTGCAAACGTAAGTCCTCGGGGTCTTCAAGTTCTTCCGATCCAACTCCGAGTACTCCGTCTACTCTGTCAACTATCGTCGGAAACAACACAGTAAGCCACACAGTAGTAGAAATAGAAGTGCTAAATAAATATGAGTTTTATTTTTCATGGACCTCTATGGTCATAAGAAAAATACCTGAAGTCCTTAAAGAAGCCTACAAAAACATTCTGATAAAATGAGTGGAGGCACTCATTTAACAGAGCATAATTTTAGAAACATTTGGGAAGTTGCTTCACTTCATTTAGAGTTGATATGAATAATCTAGACATATCTAATATTGGATAAATAGGAAAAGGAAGCTATTTGTTTAATGCAACAGAATTATCCCAGATAAAAAATCTTGACTAAGTCTTCAAAAATAGTGCTTGATATAACAAGACTCTCGAAATTGGAATCACTCTAGTTGGAGTTGATTTCAATCCTCTACGATTTTTGCAAGATGGGGCTAAATGTATTCAAATCTGCATTTGAATATTAATAACACAAAAAGTTGCTCTGGAAAAATGTGCCATGCACATATGTGGATAGATCTTGAAAATTTAGTAACATATGGAAATTTGAATCATCAGATTTGGAGCTCAAACGAATTTTTGATGGATTTATGAAGTTTCCGCTAAAAGAAAAATAATGGAATTGGGGTTAATACCAGGGGATATCTTGTGCCCACTTGCTCTGGGGAGGAGCTGGGATGACCCAGTGGATCGGGCTGTCCACGCAGCAGCCATGCTGAAGGCGCCTTCCTAGTGGGGCGCTTTGTCCGCGGGAAGGCGGCGTCCAGCGGGGCGCCTCCACTTAACGGCCTGGGCCACCAGCCAGCTCCCCTAGCCAAGCGACAGGTGGGGACTGTTGGCTGATGGTCATCTTCAAGCTCCCGCCGAGAGCGGAGGCACAGGGGGGCCAGTGGTGGTTGCAGGCGCCTCTGGCCACCATTTCGGGCGAGCTAGCCACCGGGGCGCTCGTGGGCTCGAGCCACACCCGCCTGAGGTCCCATTTCTATAGGGGGGGTCCATGGAGGTGCCTCGGGTGAGCGGGGCCGAGGCCTCAGCGGGCGGCTGATGGGTGGCCATGGTTGGGGCACTTCGGCGATGGGAGGAGGAGGAGGGAGCACAGGGGAGGTCCGTGGAGGTACTTGCGAGCTCCGGGGAGAGCCCGAACGTGAGCACGGCCGAAGCGGAGCCATGGTGGCTATGGAAGGTGGAGGAGCCATGGGAGCTCCAACGGCTCGGACCCAGGACTTTATGGGGATGAGAGGTGAAGAAATGGGAGACAAAAGGGCTCGGGGAGGCTTCAAATGTGGGGAATGGCAGGGGGCTCGGGATAGCTTTGGATGCCCTCGTCATGGGAGAGCACGCGTGCGATGGCGAGTTTGGAGGTGAGCTGGTGTCGGGGAAGGGCAGGACTGCTGTAATGGAATCCCCCGGTGCTGTCAGACACGCTGCAACGGCCGGAAACGGCCTGGAGGAAGAAGACAAGGTGCAGAGCACTATTTTTGCACCTAAGAGAGGTGGTCACCACGGCCACCTGTTTCCACGGCCACCCCTTGGCCGGACGAAGGTGTCAAACATGCAAGGCATGCATGCCACGAAGCACTTGTGAAGTTTGCACCCCATTGGAGTTGATTTGAATTGGTTTCGTTTGCAGTTAAGTTTGCAGCATAAAACTTAAGGCTAACCATGATGACACTTACTGGAGAGATAATGGGGTGAAAGCATGTCTAGAAGATTTAGGCATGGAAGGACTATAATTCTGCCAACTTTCAGCTCGGCGGAATGAGTTTAGCTAGCAGTTGTAGTTCAAAGCTATATTTCAGCTAGAAATTAAGTTTTAGATGTGCTGCTCATTTTCCCAACATGAGCATGCCATATCTTGGTTCAAAATGATGAATTAGCATGCTAGAGATGACCTGGAAGAATGTGGGGGCTTTGGATTAAGTAGAAGTATAGGAAGTGGGTTAAAAATTGTGCTACCAAAGTAAAAATGAAAGGTAGCTACATGGAGTTACTCTCCAATAATTGACATGGTAAGCTTAATGGAGGTAAATGGTAACTAGAGAGAGTTGTGGTAAAAGTTTAGGCTCAAGGGAAATAGTGGAAGGGGCCAAAGCAGCAACTTTCTTGAATGCACACAAGGTGTTTGATAGATGTTAGGACTACAAGATGGATTCCAATCAATATGAAACTTAACAGGATCTCATAATAGATAAAAATAAGCTTGGACACAAAGTTTGGGATTTGGTGGAGTAGGTTTCCAATGTAAACTTCAAAAACCCATGAAATGGGCAGAAATGACTTTCTGCATACACAACCATGCAAATAAATCCCCACAAATCAGCAACTTGGGTGGGGGCCTTATTTGAGCATTAAAGCATGCCCAAAAAGTTTGGGATCAATTGGAGAAACTTTATAATGTAAAGTTTCCCAAAGTTAGAAATCAACAAAGAGTGTTTTGAGGGGCTTGGGACAAGTTCATTTATTCTCCTTGATGCACCACTAGGTATGGATGCATTATTGGAGTATCAGAACATGTCCACCAAATTTTAGCACAATTGGAGACACTTGGCAATGTAGAGTTGCTCAAATTTGGATCTGGACAGATAGGGATTTAGAATAATTAAGTGAATCAAATAAAATTGGATTGACATGAAACTTGGCAAGATCATCACATATATCATATTTGACATGCTAGAATTTTACAGGAATTTATTGAGAATATATATTTTAGAAATATTCCAAAAGCTTAATATAGGGAGGAAGGGTTTTGAAGGGTTTGCCCAATATTTTGAACATGACAATGTGTTCAAACTCCTCTATATGGAATATATATGTGCACTAACTTTCTCTAAATTTTCTCAAATATTTTGAAAGTAATAAAAATAACTTTCCTTCATAACAGACCATTTCTGGCCTCACGGGAAGGCATTTGAATAAAATAGTAAAATGACTTTTAAAATAAGAATATTGTGGTTTTGGGAGGTAATTTTGATAATGGGTTTTAAATAAAACATTTGGTGAAAAATAACTTCCCTTATTTGAGGACTTATATTACAAATCCCAACTCAGGGGTTTTGAAAGCTTAAATCAAGGAAATGCTTTTTGGTGAAAATAATATTTGGTAAAAATAGTTTTTTGTCCTACACACATGGCATGGGTTTGGGTCAAGGAGCTGAGTTTCGTGAGTAGTAGGGGCATTGGATTCAAACACAAGCAATAGGCAAGAAATCAAACATCACATCAAGCATCACAAGCTTTCACACACAAAAATTGGTCCTAATTTTAAATAAGTTAATTCAGTCAACAGCGTTAAACACAGGGTGTTACATACCTTACCCCCTTAAGAAAATCTTGTCCCCGAGATTTCAAGGCTAGGTGTTGGAGAGATACAAAATTTTAAGCTGGAGGCAGTCTTCACGTCCCCATGTTGTTGTTGTGGGTCTTGAGGTGCTTGATGATACAGCTTCGAATGCTCCGCTCGTCCTTGCCTGACCATGAGCGGGGTTCTGGCAGTAAGTTAGGCTTGACAGAGGGTCGACGGCTTTGTGAACTAACTTCGTGCAAGGCTCTGGCTTGCAAGTGCACTCCAAAGTCAAAATACATGGCAACATAGTGTGTCTGGGTTCTGGTCCCGGGGCTGCTCATGCCGGTTAGTCACATCTAGATGCCTCGTGTTAGAACCTATGGGTCAAGGTCTTCGCGTAGCTCCTTGCTGACGGGGAATTCCTTGACTCCCTTAAGGCAGGTGAACTATGGTTGCATGTGGTCTTCCTCCTCGAGGGTGTTGAAGTGGGTCTTTGAAGGCGTCTCGCGAAAGGGTCTAGGTTCGGTCTCGCCCATGAGTCTAAGCTCAGAGACTCAGTGTTTAGAATAGGATCTACCGTCTTGGAGGGTTCGTGAGGGGTCCTGGATGCGCTGGCTACCCAAGAGTATAAACCAGTCATCCACTCCAAGGTATGTGGCTGAGCAAGCGGGTGATTCACCTTTAGCAGGTTTTCACCATGATCCCATTAGAACTCTCGTCCTTGTTTTGTACCAAGAAGAGGCTCTCTGATTTCTATCGCTGCCCAAGGGCTTCATCGGCTCGAATCATCGAGGCTTCTGGACATCGTTGATGTAGCCAGCACAGGGGCGGTGGTTTACTTCTATTGCGTCTTCTTCTTCTTCGTGGTTTCCCAACCATGGCGGTTCTTCGTCTTGTCTTTGGTAGGATAGAATTCCGCTGCCTTGAGGTTGCTTCGAGAAGCCCACCTTCTCAAGATAACACCTTGCCTAGGATATAATTTCGCTGCCTTGAGGTGCCTCGAAGCTGAATCATTGTGGTGTAAAGCTCCGAGAAAGCATCGGGGCCTCCAATTAGGGTGTGTAGTTTTCCCCAAGAAATTGAGTTTACCTCGGAGCCACAATTCATTTGGTGAAGCTTCGTGGTGTTGTTGGGAGCCTCCAATTAAGTTTTCCCCCACCTTGTTCGTACGGGTTCGGTGACCGCCCTTAAGGGTTCCTTAGTGGAATCATGACATCTTGCATTGTTCGAGGGCGTGAGGAAATTATGGTGTCCCTAGTGGCTTCTAGTGGAGCATTTTGCCTCCACACTGCTCCAAACGGAGATGAGCATCCGCAAGGGTGTGAGCATCGTGATACACCATCGTCTCTGCATGCCTGTCTTATCTCTTACCCGAGCCCTTTACTTATGCACTTTACTTTGTGATAGCCATATTGTTTCTTGTTATATATCTTGCTATCACCTAGTTTTTTTATCTTTCTTAGAATAAGTTGTTGGTGCACAAGTGTGCCCAGTTGTTTTAGGTTTTGTGATTGACTAATTAAATTTTAGTTTTATGCTGCATTTGTTGAAACCTAAACTATAATTATTTTAAAGCGCCTATTTTCCCCTTTCTAGGCGAGATCCACTTCCTTTCAACTAGTAATGATTAAGAACTGATCCTGAAGACCTAATTATGAGTCATTCATAACCTCATCGTGTTCTCTTATTTATTCAAACCTCACAAGAAGAGACGGTCACGGTGGCGCACATAGTTAGTGTATTTCAATTGAGTTTACTTCAAGTTTTCTTTAACCCCGTATTATAAAGCTCCCAAGTTGGCACTACATCACAAACTAACAAAAGTTGTGGTAGAAGACCTCAACCCCGACAGCACAAAATGTCCTCAGAATCCCGATGCACAAATCAATCGTTAAAGGTAAAACAAATCTTGGAAGAATGCCCAACGTGTCGACAAACACGATAGGAGCCGTGTATCTCATTCGTAGGACACGGTCAAAACGGAAAGCCTAAGAGTTAAACCAAACCACTAATTGCTTTGTTGTGGCCCTACCGTTTTCCCATTTTTGACCAGCGCCATCTGCATTGGCCTACATTGTATTATGCTAAATTAAAATTCACGGGTTCATGACGCCCTATGCATTAATGAAGGTGTCTAGTATTATTATGTTGGCAAAATTTAAAACCAATGTGGGGTTTTGCCAGAAGAGTTTTATCCAAAGAGTAACACTTGTAATCACCAAGGTCTAACCATCTGGGTGATGAGTTGGAATGAACATGTCCTACTGATGAGAGTTAAGTGTGTGAACCTATTTTTGTAAAGGTAGTGATGAGACAATGATACGTCTCCCACGTATCTATAATTTTTTATGGTTTCATGCTATTATCTTGTCAAACTTTGGATGTTTTGTACGCCTTTTATATCTATTTTGGTACTAACTTATTAACTCAGTGCCAAGTGCCAGTTCCTGTTTTTTCCGTGTTTTTGACCATTTTCAGAGGAGGATTTTAAACGGAGTCGATAAACTTCCAAAACAAAAGACGATCGGGATACTTGAGAACCAAGGCAGAGGGTCACCAGGGACCCCACAAGCCCTCGTGGCGCGGCCAGGGGGGCCGCGGCTCCCAGGCTTGTGGGCTCCCTGGGCCTCCTCTTCCCTAGGTCTTTCGCCTATATATTCCCTAAAATCCCAGAACAAATCAAGGGAGCCATGAAAATACTTTTCCGCTGCAGCAAGCTTCTGTCTCCGCAAGATCCCATCTGGGGCACGTTCTGATGCCGTGCCGAAGGGGGGATTCGGATACGGAGTGCTTCTTCATCAACACCATGACCTCTCCGATGATGCATGAGTAGTTCACCATAGACCTACGGGTCCATAGCTAGTAGCTAGTTGGCTTCTTCTCTTTCTTCGATCTTCAATACAAAGTTCTCCATGATCTTCATGCAGATCTATCCGATGTAATCTTCTTTTGCGGTGTGTTTGTCGAGGTCCGATGAATTGTGGATTTATAATCAGATTATCGATGAATCTTATTTCAGTTTCTTCTGATCTCTTATATGCATGATTTCATATCCTTGTAATTCTCTTCGAGTTGTGGGTTTTGTTTGGCCAACTTGATCTATGATTCTTGCAATGGTAGAAATGCTTGGTTTTGGGTTCATACCGTGCGATGACCTCACCCAGTGACAGAAGGGGTAGCGAGGCACGCATCATGTTGTTGCCATCAAGGGTAAAAAGATGGGGTTTTCATCATTGGTTTGAGTTTATCCCTCTACATCATGTCATCTTGCTTAAGGCGTTACTCTGTTCGTCATGAACTCAATACACTAGATGCATGCTACATAGCGGTCGATGTGTGGAGCAAAAGTAGTAGATGCAGAAAGTATCGGTCTACTTGTCTCGGATGTGATGCCTATATGTATGATCATTGCCTTAGATATCATCATGACTTTGTGCGGTTCTATCAATTGCTCGACAGTAATTTGTTCACCAACCGTAACATTTGCTATTTTGAGAGAAGCCTCTAGTGAACACTATGGCCCCCGGGTCTACTTCACATCATATTTTCAGACTTACACTTTTACTTTGTTGCACTTTCCGCCTTCAGATCTCACTTTGCAATCAATCTTGAAGGGATTGACTACCCCTTCATATCGCTCTTTTGTGCTTGCGCAGGTACTGTGGAATTGACGAGATTCTCCTACTGGATTGATACCTTTGTTCTCAAACTGAGGGCAATACATAGTGCTCCTGTGCTGCATCACCCTTTCCTCTTCAAGGGAAAAACCAACGCAAGCAAGTATCCTCAACGTGTCAATTTCTAGCGCTGTTGTTTGAGAAGTAGCAGACACCATGTAGGAGTACATGGTGGGTTGTCTCATTGACACCGCACATAGGACTTGAGATCTTGTGTTGGTGTTCCAAGACTAGCTACTACCACACATTGGGTTCCGGTTACTCGACTCCTCTCGGCCTATTAACTTCCCTGTACTCAGTCTAGGAGGGGCAATATTGTGAAATGTTTATAGGTGGTGGCACGACCTGCAAAGTGGATGAACGGACTATTCGGGACCGGCTTGGGGCCCTACTCACATTGTTTGAGACCATGTTGTAAACCACGGCCAGACTTCCATTATGGGTTCCAACTTAGATAGGCGACTAACTTGGACGTGAATCATTCTAAGTTAACGGTCGTGGCTGACTACCTTCCACTTGAAGGTTGCCGAGGTGCATGTTTTACATGCACATGGCTATAAGTGGCGGGAGCATGTGTGACGAAGTACACCCGTGCAAGGTAACTATCTATTCGAATAGCTGCGTCCTTGGAATGGACTACTTGCAGAGTTGCATGGTTCAAAGATAACTCTCATGGTACTTTAAAATGTGAAAGATAAGTGTGAGTGCTATGGTTGGCCTTCTCATAGGAAGACGAGAGAGGATCCGTGGTGGTGTATTGTTTCCTGACTAGCTAGATGGAATTGTGTGCTCTATCTCGTAGGGAGATGAGAGAAAAATGATACTTCGTCATAGTTTAGGATAGCCAAAGGTCAAAGTTGGCATTTCTGCAGTAAACCCCACAATCCCGTTCAGTGATACATGATGCATGAGTAGTCAGTTCTGATGTAAGTCTTGGTGAGTACTTTCGTACTTGGTGTTTCTTATTTAAGTTTTTACATAGACAGAGGTTATTCACTTTATGTTTTCTTCTTGACGTTGACACTGACGGATTAGATTGGGAACCCAGATAGTGGTCTAGCTCCTTTGGTAGGGTTGTTGTAGCTTTTCACGCTCTTCCACCCGTTTTTAGTAGATGTTTGTACCCAGACATGTAACTTCCGCTTGTTGTTTGTACGCACTGAATGTTGGGTCATGTGATCCCCTGCTTGTAACATTATACAATGTTCGCTCTTTGGAGCCTTCTAAATAAATGTTGTGTTGTAGAGTTATGTTGTGATGCCATGTTGTATCTACACATATCATGCATATTGTGTGTATGTTTGAAATGCATTGGTATGTGTGGGATTCGACACCTCTTTGTGCTTCCACTGAACCCTGGTAGTTTGCTACTGCTCCGGACACATTGGTTGACCGACATGTATCATTCTTTGCTGTTGTGTGTGTCCCTAAGGAGAAATTTCACGTGGTGTCATGGAGTCCATGTAGCTTGCTATGACTCGTCTACACACACTGAGGACCGACACCTCCATTGTTGGGTTATGTATGTTCGTTCCTGTATAGTTTTGCCACTACGGTCTATAACTAGTCATGTCGACCCGGGTTCTCTGACATATGATTGCTAGCGACATATTCATATATGTGAGACAAAAGGCGCAAACGGTACCGACCAAGGTAATGTGGCAGCTGAGGGATTAACATGCGTGAGGCCGCAAAATGATATCATGTGTTACATGCTAGATTCGTATGGCTTAGGATCGAGGTCCCGATAGACAATATGGGATAACATAGGTCACAAAAGAATGTGAGGAATAAGAAGAAGAAGTAGAGGAAGCATCACAAGAAAAGATGAAGAAGCAGAGCAGCAGCAGAAAACAGGAAGATGAACAGGATGTACTTCCAGCTAGATAGCATCATTGGTGTTACTCAATAACGAGTCGACTAACATCAACATTTTCGACCCACATGCGTCAAGTAGGCTCAACTAACGAGAGGCCTTGATCCATCTCCACCTTCAAAAAAAGACTACCCTGTTAGGAGGGGACACCCCCACCCTTATAACTCAGGTTATAGCTCTTGCCACAACCGATGTGGGACTAAAGCCAACAATCTACCCTTTGCACATCGGTCATATTGAGAACGCTAACACAAGAATTTTGAGCCCACCAATCATGACCGACCACTAGTAGAAAACATCACCTACGTTTTGATCATTAGTCCCGGTTTGATTTCGGCCCGGGGACTAATGTGACCATTAGTCCCGGTTCCACCGGCTAAGAGCGTTCGGGAGCATGGGCATCTTTAGTCCCGATCCATTTTGTACCTATAGTCCTGGTTTGTGATACGAATCGGGACTAAAGGTATGGTGGCAGGCTGTCGTTAGGCTGGGCCCGCCACGAGCACATTTAGTCCCGGTTTGTATCACAAAACGGGACTATAGGTAGCCATTTAGTCATGTTTTGTATAACCAATCGGGACTAAAGATTCCCCTATATAAGTCCTTCGCCCAGACCGAGCCCATTTCTCTGTTTTCTCCATTCCCCTCTTTTTTCTTCCCCTTAGCTTGAGCTCATCCTCCATTTTTTGCCAAGATTTGTCAAGATTTGAGGCACCCCATCTCTCCAAGAGTTCACAAAGCTTAACAATTTTGTCGTTTCATCTCTCGTTGGTTGATTAGCTTGTGCAATGCTCTATAAATATAGTGATTTGTGGGTTTTAGTTTGGCAGTAATTTTGTGGGAGTTTATTTGATTTATATGCAGTTTGCATATGTGTAGGTGTGGTTTAGTTAGTGCCTTCTCGTCCCCGTCCTAACCACCATCGATCGCCCGCACCGTCCCGTCGCGGGCACCACCTTGGTGATCCTCTTGTTCTTATCCTTTAAAAAAATCTGATTTGTATGATTTAGATAGTTTTCGTACTTGTATGATTGTTTGTTGTACATTGTACCATGGTCTTGATATCCATCCCCATCGGCCCTCGTTCGGTTTATTATTCGAATGTGATATATTCTCTTTTATAACTATTTGTTGAATTTCGCTTTTATGACAATTATGCCTATCAAGTTGACTTATATATTTTTATCTAGGAGGTGTGTGAACTGTGAATTGCTACTGACCCTCTTGTCGAGAAGTTAAATTTAGTCGAAAAAGAAAACAATTATTTGGAAGAACAAAAGAAAATAATTGAAGAAGAGAAGATGAAATTGGAGTTATATGTCGTCGATGATCACAAGATTAAGATGGATGCAATGCGCTTGAAGAATAGAAAGATCAGAAAATATGTCGTTAATATAGAGGCTTGGTATCACTATATTGTTCGATCAATTGTGACCTTAGTTGCGATCTCCATCACATCTGTTGTTGCATTTAAATGCTTTAGCTAGGTACTCTTGTATGTTGTTTTATGAGAATAAGTGTGTATGAACTTCATGTATGAACTTGTATTAATTCGATCTTTTCGGTCTTGTGTAATGAAGATGAACCGACGCTGGCCCTCTCAGCGATTCATTAATGGCGAGCCGAGTTTTCTGCGTGTGGCTGAGGAAAACCAGCGTGATGGTTTTATGTGTTGTCCATGTGTTGTATGTAAGAATGATAACACTAACTCTAAGTCAAGAGTAATTCATGTCCACTTGTTTATGTCCGGTTTCATGTCCGGCTATAACTGTTGGACAAAGCACAGAGAAAGAGGGGTTCTAATGGAAGAGAATGAAGAAGAAGGGGATGATGATAGCTATCTTGTGTTACTTGAATACGATGGTACTACAATGGGGGAAGAAGTTGAAGAAGAGGCACCAGATGAACCCGCTGATGATCTTGGTTGGGCCATTGCTGATGCACGCATGCCCTAATGACTGCGTCCTCTACCGCGGTGAGGAGTACGAGAATTTGAATGCATGCCCGGTATGCGGTGCATTGCGATATAAGATCAGCCGCGATGACCCTGGTGGCGATGTTGAGGGCCAGCGCCCCAGGAAGAGGATTCCTGCCAAGGTGATGTGGTATGCTCCCATAATACCATGGATAAAACGTTTGTTCCAAAACAAAGAACATACCAACTCCATGCGATGGTACAAAGAAGACCGTAAGAAAGACTCGAAGTTGAGAGTTCCCGTTGATGGGTCATAGTGGAGGAAAATCGAGAGAAAGTGGGGGGTTTTTGAAGATGACGCAAGGAACGTATGGTTTGGTTTAAGTGAAGATGGCATTAATCCTTTTGGGGAGCAGAGCACCAATCGTAGCACGTGGCCTCTGACTGTATGCATGTATAACCTTCCTCCTTGTTTGTGCATGAAGCAGAAGTTCATTTTGATGCCAGTGCTCATCCAATGCCCCAAGCAATCGGGCAACGACATTGATGTGTACCTAAGGCCATTAGTTGAAGAACTTCTACAACTACGGGATAAAAAAGGTGTACGTGTGTGGGATGAGCAAAGATAGAAGGAATTTGACCTACGAGCATTGTTGTTTGACCCTAAAATTGAAAAGCACCACAAATGAACCCTGAAAAGGCTGAAACTTGGCATGGTATCATCATTTCACCCACATACCATCTGCTAAAAAGTTGAGAGGGTTACGGCAAAAACTGGATGCACTTCATGTACAAGTTGGACAGTCTCTTTCGAAGTATCACGGTTACCAATGAAGCTCATCTCTTACAAAGGCATTTCAATTTTTAAGCTTATTTCAACTCCATATTTTTTGTCCGTTCAATATGTGGCATTCAAATCCTTTTCATGAATTTTCAACCCTTTCTCACTTCATTCGCTATTTTTTCATGCATTTAATGATTTTTTGAGCCAAATGACCCTGAAATTGAAAAGCACTCCAAATGAACAATGAAAAGTCTGAAACTTGGCATAGTGTCATCATTTCACCCACATAGAATGTGCTAAAAAGTTGAGAGGGTTACAGCAAAAACTGGATGCACTTTGTGTACTAATTGGACAATCTCTATCGTAGTATGATGGTTTCGGACGAATACTCATCTCTTAAAAAGGCATTTCATTTTTTAAGATTATTTAAACTCTAGACTTTTTGTCCCTTCGATATGCACCATTCAATGTCACATCATCAATTTTCAACCCTTTCTAACTTCATTTGCTATTTTGATGCATTTAATGATTTTTTAGCTATATTACTAAAAGAGCTAAACAAAATTTGGTTATGATTAAAACACCCCTTTAAATTAACCTACAAATTACCAAATTTAATATAAAGATAAAATACACTAATATTAAACATCGGGAAAAAGAATAACTCCAACATCTATTCTGAAACTAAAGTTATTCACAACTAGTGATTCACACAAATTTCAAAAGAATTCGAATTTAAACTATTTAAATTTGAAAACTACTGGCACTAATAGAAAGTTTGTAATTTTTTTGACCTAAAGGAAAAAGATTCATTCAAAACCTATAAATATTCTAATAGTTAAGCCAAATCTGAAAATAGAAACTATCCTGTTTAGAAAAACAAAACAAACCAAAAAAATAGAAAAAACACCTTTAGTCCCGGTTGGAACCACCAACCGGGACTAAAGGTCCCTTCTCGCGCGGAATTTGGGCCGCTGAAAAGGAGACCTTTTGTCCCGGTTGATGGCACCAATAGGGACTAAAGGTTACTGCCAGTGGGCCACGCACCCCACCTTTAGTCCCAGCTGGTGGCTAGAGCCGGGACTAAAGACCCTTTAGTCTCGGGTCGTGGCTACAAATGGGAGTAAAGGTCTATGGTATATAACCCCCTTGCCTTCGTGTCCTCGTGCCAGCTTATGTCCGGGACACATTCATATCGAAAAAACATGCCCGCAATCACGCCCCTGCCTTTGACGAAATCGTTGTCCCCCTACCGCTGATGAAATCACCGCCCGTTGCTCCCCACCGGCGAGCCCCTCCTTCCCGCCGATGAGCCCCTAGTGTGCCCCCTCCTCCCACGATGAGCCTCGCCTCCTTTCCCCTTCTCTGTTCTCCCCGGCCCCACACCGTGCCCGAGCACGTCGTCACCATGGCCACCGGCTTGCCCGAGCCGGCAGCGCCTTGTCACACGGCCACATCCCATGTAGCGCCAACCTTACCCAAATCTCGACGCCAACGGCGTCCCTAGCGTCCAATACGGCTGCTGCCTCGCATCCCTTCGAAGTTCCTCCGGCGGCTACCACTCTTTCCGAGTTTTCCTACTATCCAGCCAATGTCGGACAATATGACAACTATTAGGAGTAGTATTATCTTTTTCTATTTTAAGTTCTATTTCACGGATGCATATGAATTTTTCATTATGTGAGGTAACTCATACATGTAGCTGATTTTTGTTAACGTATCTTCAGGAAGTGTAGTGCTCATGTGCCCCTAGTTTTTGGTCCTGTTCTAAGTTTATACTTGCCATAATATGATGGATTTGTATGCAAGCACAAGAATTTTATTGTTGTTTCATCCTGCTAGCTTTTTTTGCTCGGTCAAAGTTGCTGCTATGATATACAAAACCTTGAGTCAATTTTTACAATTTTATTAATCAAAGAGGCCCTAAATAAATTTTATTGTATGCATCCCTCCTTAATTTATAAGATCTCTTATTATATATAGTCGCGTCGTCCTGGTGCCAATTACAGCCTCATTTATTAAATAGTTGTAGAAGTTTATTAAATAGTAGAAATTTAGATAGTTGTACAATTAGTTCTCGATGTTGTCGCATCTCGGCCAACATCCTCGTCGTCGGCTTGGTGGCGACAACCGTCTTGAGAGGCACCTTGTCCGGGACTGGGCTCCGCTGGGCTAGCACTGGGAGGTGCCACCTTCCGGGGTGCGGATCTTGGTAAGGAACCTAGCTCCCATAGTTGACCCGGAGCTTCTTTGGTGGTGGTCGCGTGGGCCACTTTCGGTGCGGATGCAGGTGGCCCCCAAGGAGGAGGTACATCACCATGTCAGGGAGGATGACAAGAATGTCCATCACTACATGGAGGCGTTGGACGACAGGTTTTCCAATACCTCATAGGTTCTTCAGGGATCTCACCCGAGCTATGATCCTATGATGCTTCCTTGTCTTTTGGTGTCCAGCGCTCATACCTCAATACAACAACAACTCTTTGGGTGATCAGTTTGATCAAGAACCGCGAGTGAACTAGATTATTCGATAATATTCAATTTGTATTAGCTAGTGATGTTATATGATAATATTCGAGATGCATTAGTGATAATATTCGAGATGTATTCGAGATTATATTCGATAATTTTCAATGATGCATTAAGTTTTATCTTTCTTATCGTTTAGTATCAAAGGACGCGGAGTTGGAACACCGTGTATTGATTGCATATCTTCGGTTTTGACTATTGAATGCATTCTAATTGTTTTATATTTGTTCCAGATTAGTTAAGCTATGTACGTTAGAGACACAGACCATGATCAAGAGTATGTCATGTTCGACATGATACGCCGTCAAAACGAAGAGAATGAAGAAGCAGATGATGGCTCACAATATCTTAACCCATACGGTGAGGGAATTGATGTATAAGAACCAAGAGACGAAGGGGAACCACACAATGATGGCAAAGAATTTTTTCTCCAATTAACAAAGTCCGGCGAGGTATATATATTTGTCCTCTTGTGATCATTAGATGTATTAATTGATTTGTATATATATATATATATATATATTAATTTATCTTTCTTCTTTTAACCCCCTGGATCGCAAATCTTCTACAAGCACGGCAGTACGAGGCCCGGCCAAAAAGTTGTCCGAGGGCATAAAGTACAACATTGACAAGATCACACGAGGTGGCCAAGCGATTGCTCCCAAAAAGAATGCGAACAAATTTGAATGTCAATTCACCTTAATTATCACAGACCAAATCTCGATCTCTGTTCAAGAATGTCATAGGACAAAGAAAGATCAAGAATTTAGTTTTATGGACGAAAGAGCAAAAAATTTGCTTTGGGATACGCTCATGTCACGTTTCACCGTACCACAACATTTCTTAGATGCACAACGGGAGGAAGTCAAGAGTTTTGCTCATAAGCAGATGGGTACACAATTCTATTGGAAATATGCCCTAAAGGCAATAATTAAATAATTATTATTATATTTCCTTGTTCAAGATAATCATTTATTATCCACGCTAGAATTGTATTGATTGGAAACTCAGCTGCATGTGTGGATACATAGACAACACACTATCCCTAGTAAGCCTCTAATAGACTAGCTCATTGATCAAAGATGGTCAAGGTTTCCTGACCATTGACACGAGTTGTCATTTCATAACGGGATCACATCATTAGGAGAATGATGTGATGGACAGGACCCAAACTATAAACGTAGCATATGATCGTGTCAGATTCCTGCTACTGTTTTCTGCATGTCAAGTATGTATTCATGTGATCATGAGATCATGTAACTCCCGGACACCGGAGGAATGCCTTGTTTGTATCAAATGTCACAACATAACTAGGTGACTACAAAGGTGCTCTAAAGGTATCTCCGATGGTGTCTCTTGGGTTGGCATGAATCGAGACTGGGTTTTGTCACTCCGTAAAACAAAGATGTATCTCTTGGCCCACACGGTAATACAACATCGCAATAGGCTTGCAAGCAATGTGACTAAGTAGTTGGTCACGGGATTTTGTATTACACAACGAGTAAAGAGACTTGTCGTTAACGAGACTGAGCTAGGTATAGAGATACCGATGATTGAATCTTGGGCAAGTAACATACCGATGGACAAAAGGAATAGCATAAGGAATTGATTCAATCCTTGACACTGAGATTCGACTGGTGAAAGATCTTCATAGAATATGTAGGAACCAATATGGGCATCCAGTGTCTCTGTCATGTCTGTATGGTTCTCGAAATCATAGGGTCTATACACCTATGGTTTGGTGATGATATAAGCATAATTGAGTCATTGTGTTGCTGGCCGAAGGTTGTTCAGACTGCCGAATGAGATCCCGGATGTGACGAGGAACTACGGAATAGTCGGAGGTGAAGATTGATATATAGGATAAAGGTCATCGGACTCCGGAACTGTTCTGAGGTGTATCGAGGGATTCACGGAGTGCCGAAAGGGGTTTCGGGAGGCCCCGACAATTGTTGGGGCCTCATGGGCCTAGGAGAGGGGGCACCGTAGCCCACCAGGGGGCTAGGCGCAGCCCCTCTCCCCAGCCTACTTCATAAGAAGGGGTTGGGCTCCTCCTTGGGGCGCCGCCAGCCAAACTTGGGTGGCAAGGCACCCAAGTGGGAGATGCCACCCAACCCTAGCCGTCAAGCCCTCCCCTCCCTTGGGTCGGTCCCTAAGGGGAAACCCTAGGGAGCCCTCCCATCTCCCTTCCATCTATATATAGAGAGGTAGAGAGATGGCAGCCACACAACAATCTTGCCGCGGTGGTGCACCTCCTCTTCCTCGTAGTTCTCTCCTCCAAACACCCCACGGCAAAGCCCTGCTGAGCTGTCACCACTAACACCTCACCACGTTGTCGTGCTGCTGGAGGACTCGGGCTGCTACTTCACCATCGCTTGCTGGATCGAGGAGGTGAAGCCGTCACCAAGGTGTACATGTGTTGAATGTGTAGGTGTCGTCCGTTCGGCACTTGATCGGGAGATCATGGGACGGTTCGTGATTGGATCATGAAGAGGTACCACTACATCAACCGCGTTAATGAACGCTTCTGCTTAACGATCTACAAGGGTATGTAGATTCAATATCTTCTCTCATAGATGGTCATCACCATGGATAGATCGTGTTTGTGCATAGGAAAATTTGTATTTCCCATGCAACATTCCCCAACAGTGGAATCATGAGCTAGGTCTATGCATAGATGACATCTTGAATAGAACACAAAGGAGTTTGTGGGTGTTGATATTCAGATTTCTTCCCTCCTTTTCTGTTCTTGATTCAACGGTATTGTTGGATGTAGCGGCCCAGACCAACTTTACTCGTCCACATATGAGAGACTGGTTCCATCGATTCACATGCAAATTGTTGCCTAAAGATGGCTGGCGAGTGTTTGTCTCTCGTACTTTAGTTGAATCGGATTCGACAAAAGGTGGTCCTTGTAGAATGTTAAATAACAAATTTCATATCACCGTTGTGGTTTTTCGCAGGTAAGAAACGTTCTTTCTAGATACCCATAGCAGCCACGTAAATTTTGCAACAAGAAGTTAGAGGACGTTTAACTTGTTTTTGTAGGGTAGGCATGTGATATGATATGGCCAATGACATGATGTGATATATTTGATGTATGAGATGATCGTGTTGTAATACTTAATATCGAGTTGCATGTCGATGCTACGACAACCAGCAGGACCCATAGGGTTGTCTCTATTTTTTAAGCGCCTAATGATGCTTTACTTTATCGTTAATTAGTACAAATAGTATTACAAGCATAGATGGCGCGACAAAAACAATGGCAGCACAATGATGTAGATCTTGGTGTGGCGCCGGTGACGATGGAGATCATGCCGGTCCTTTGGAGATGCATATCAAAAGCACAAGATCATAGCCATATCATGTCACTTATGGTTTGCATGTGATGTTAATCCTTTTTATGCACCTTGTTTTGCTTAGGACGAGGTAGCATTATAAGGTGATCCCTCACTAAATTTCAAAATAAAATTGTGTTCTCCCCGAGTGTGCACCATTGCAAAAGTTCGTTGTTTTGATACACCACGTGATGTTCGGGTGTGATAGACTCTACGTTCACATACGACGGGTGCAAGACAATTCTGTACATGCGGAACACTCGGGTTAAACTTGACGATCCTAAAATGTACAGACATGGCCTCGGAACACAATAGACCGAAATGTATAACATGAGTCATATAGTTGATATGATCAGCCTGAAAATGTTCACAATTGAAACCATCTCATCTTACGTGATGATCGGACTTTGGCGGGTGGATTTGTATCATGTGTCATTCGAATGACTGGAGGGATGTCAATTTGAGTGGGATTTTTTAGTAATATGATTAACTAAACTCCTTATCTTCAACAATAGTCTAAGTAATCTTTGCAAATTTATGTTGTAGATCAATGGCTCGAGTAGTAGCACCCCTGAATTTTAATGCGTTCCTAGAGAAAGCTAAGTTGAATAATGATGGGAGCAACTTTGTTGACTAGGACCATAATCTGAGCCTTGTCCTCACGGTTTCCCAAAAGAGCATTGCACTAGATGCACCGCTAGGTGATGCACCCCTCTTTCCGGTGGCTGAAGACGTTATGAACATCTGGCTATCGCGTCTGGATGACTACTCACTAGTTTAGTGTGTGGTCTTGTATGGTTTAGAACCGGGACTTCAAAGATGTTTCGAACGTCATGGAGCATATGAGATGTTCCACAAATAGAAGTTTACCTTTGAGAAGAATGCCCGGATCGAGAGGTATGATATCTCCGATATGTTCTATGCTTGCAAGATGGAGGAGAACATGTCTGTCAATGAGAATTTACTCATAATGTCTGGGTTTGCCAACCGTTTCTCTCAGTTAGGAATTGTTCTCCTACGAAAGGCGATCACTGACAGAGTTCTCCACTGAATGTCACCTGTCGGTGCACTAAAGATTGGGGTCTCTAGTGCCCCGGACTAGTGCACGGACACCGGCAGCCACTCCACAGCGGTAAGGCGCGTCGCTGGAGCTTGGGGCGAAAGCAAGACTAAGAAGCCACCAAGTGCTGATTAAAAGCCCCGGCAGGCACTCGCTTGCTGGGAAGGAAGAAGAGACCCCGGCAGGAGCTCCCTGCCCGGGAGGTAGACAATGGCACGGCGAAACCCTCTCGCCGAGGAAGAAGGGCTGAGTCCCGCTAAGCCATCCTTGTCGGAAAGATTGACAATGCCTCGGCAGGCCATCAGCTCCCTGCCCAGGGTAACAAGAAGAGCCCCGGCAAGGTAACCCTGCCAGGAAGGAAAAGAAGGCCCAAGGAGAGGCGCGGCCCCAGGGCGCCCTCGCGACCTGAGAACGCCTCCATCGACGAGCACGCCACCGACTATGCATGAGCCACGCGCCCACCCGCACGCCAACGCAACACCCCGAAGTTCCCACATGTGGGTACGTGTCCAACCCTCCGTGACGAGGTGAGGGAAGTCTGTTGAAGCATTTAATGCACCTCTGACAAGGCAGTAACATTGTAACTGTCGGTCCGCGTTGTTCCACTCGTGAACCCACCGCTCACCCACTAAGCCACTGTGGTGACCCCTTCGCTTATAAAACGAGGCCCGGGGATCAGTAGCAAGGACTTTTGGCTTTTTGACCAATCGAAAGGCTGTAAAGAGGAACAGATCGACAGTAACCCAAAACGAATAACTAAACATATATACAGGAGTAGGGTTTTACAC
Source organism: Hordeum vulgare subsp. vulgare (assembly GCF_904849725.1). Lineage (NCBI taxonomy): Eukaryota > Viridiplantae > Streptophyta > Magnoliopsida > Poales > Poaceae > Hordeum > Hordeum vulgare. The sequence continues at coordinate 245,236,013 of NC_058520.1, read as the reverse complement.
ACCACGCGGCCCGAACCTGGGTAAAAAAGATCTTGCTGGGCTCTGACTGTTGGTTCCGCTCTTGCGATGACTGTCGATCCTTCACCGACACCACCTAGCTACAAAAGCTTTGTGTTGAACTACAACATCCAAGGGATGAATAAATCAGTCGTCGAGCTGTTTGCGATGCTGAAAGTCGCTAGTCGGAAATCCAGAAGGAACATCAAGTGTTGATGGTCAATAAGACCACGAGTTTCAAGAAAAATGGCTAGGAAAAAAAGGTAACTTCAATAAGAGTGGCAAAGCTGTTGCCCCTCCCGTGAAGAAACCCAAGGCTGGGCCCAAGCCAGAAACTGAGTGCTATCATTGCAAGGGAACTGGTCACTAGAAGCGGAACTACCCCAATTATCTGGCCGACAAGAAGGTGGTCAATGCCAAAAAAGGTATATATGATATACATGTTATTGATGTGTACTTGACCAACTCTCGTTGTACTGCCTTGGTATTTTATACTGGTTCGGTTGCTCACATTTGCAACTCAAAACAGGAACTGTGGAGTAAACGAAGGTTGGCGAAGGATGAAGTGACGATGCATGTGGGAAATGGTTCCATGGTTGATGTGATCGACGTTGGCACGCTCTTACTTCAGTTACCATCGGAATTAGTAATGAACCTGAATAATTGTTATTTAGTGCTTGCGTTAAGCATGAACATTATATTTGGATCTTGTTTATTGCAAGACGGTTACTCATTTAAGTCAGAGAATAATCGTTGTTCTATTTATATGAGTAATATCTTTTATGGTCATGCACCCAATGTGAGGGGTTTATTCTTATTAAATCTCGATAGTAATGACACACATGTTCATAACATTCATGCTAAAATATGTAGAGTTGATAATGACAGTACCACTTTATTGTGGCACTACCGCTTAGGTCATATTGGTGTAAAGCTCATGAAGAAACTCCATGATGATGGACTTTTGAAGTGACTTGATTTTGAATCACTTGACACATCTGAACAATGCCTCATGGGCAAGATGACCAAAACTCCGTTCTCCAGAACAATGGAGCGACCAAGTGACTTATTGAAAATCATACATACAGATGTGTGTCGTCCGATGAGAATTGAGGCGCACGGTGGATATCATTATTTTCTCACCTTCACCGATGGCTTGAGTAGATATGGTTATATTTACTTAATGAAACACAAGTATGAAGCGTGTGAAAAGTTGAAGCAATTTCAGAGTGAAGTGGAGAATCATCGTAATAAGAAGATCCAATTCGGACGATCTAATAGAGGAGGAGAATATCGGGGTTATGAGTTTGGAACTCACTTAAGACAATGTGGAATTGTTTCACAGTTGACTTCACCTGGAAAACCACAGCACAATGGTGTGTTCGAATGTCGTAATCGTACTTTATTGGTTATGGTGCATTCTATGATGTCTCTTGCCGATTTAGTATTATCATTTTGGGGTTATGCATTAGAGATAGTTGCAATCACTTTAAATATGGCACCTTCAAAATCCGTTGAGACGATGCCATATGAACTGTGGTTTGGTAAGAAACCAAAGTTGACGTTTCTTAAAGTTTCGAGATGTGATGCTTATGTCAAAAGGCTTCAGCCCAAAAATCTGGAACCCAAAGTGGAGAAATGCTTCTTCATAGGATACCCAAAAGAGACAGTTGGGTACACTTTCTATCTGAGATGCGAAGGCAAAGTGTTTGTCACTAAAAACGGAACATTTCTTGAGAAATAGTTTCTTTCGAAAGAATTGAGTGGGCGGAAGATAGAACTTGATGAGGTTGTTGAACCTTTACTTCAACCGTAGAGTAACGCAACATAGAAAGTTTTTTCTGTGGATCCTACATCAATTGAAGAGGAATCTAATGATGATGATCATGAACCTTCGGATCAAGTTTCTATCAAACCTCGTAGGTCGACAAGGGCACGCACCGCTCCCAAGTGGTATGGTAACAATCATGTTGATGGACAACGATGAACCAACGAGATATGGAGAAGAAATGGTGGGACCGGATTCCATCAAATGGTTAGAGGCCATGACATTTGAGATATGATCCATGTATGAAAACAATGTGTGGACTTTCAAAGAATTACCTGAATGGCGAGAGATCATTCAGAATAAATGGATTTTTATAAAGAAGACGGACGCCGACGGTAATATCACCACCTATAATGCTCGACTTGTGGCGAAGGGTTTTTCACAAGTTCAAGGAGTTGACTACGATGAGAGTTTCTCACTCATAGCGATGCTTAAGTCTATCGGAATCGTGTTAGCAATAGCTGCATTTTTATGACGAAATTGGTAAATGGATGTAAAAATAGGGTTGCTTAACGGTTTCCTTAAGGAAGAGTTGTATATGATGCAACCGAAAGGTTTTGTCGATCCAGAGAATGCTAACAAAGTGTGCAAGCTCCAGTGATCCATTTTTGGACTGGTACAAGCATCTTAGAGTTGGAATCAGCGTTTTGATGAGGTGATCAAGGCGTTTGGGTTTATACAAGTTTGTGGAGAAGCTTGTATTTACAAGAAATTGAGTGGGAGCTCTATAGAGTTTCTAATATTATATGTGGATGACATATTGCTGATTGCAAACAATATATAATTTTTGGGAAGTGTAAAGGATTATTTGAACAAGAGTTTTTCAATGAAGGACCTAGGAGATGTTGCTTACATATTAGGGATCAAGATCTATAGAAATAGATCGAGACACTTAATAGGACTATCACAGAGCACATACCTTGACAAAGTTTTGAAGAAGTTCAAAATGGACCAGTCCAAGAAAGGGTTCTTGCCTATGTTGCAAGGTGTGAAGTTGAGTAAGACTCAATGCCTAGTGACTGTAGAAGATAGAGAAAAGATGAGTGTCGTCCCCTATCTTCTACCATAGGCTCTATCATGTATGCAATGCTATGCACAAGACCAGATGTCGGCCTTGACATAAATATGGTGGGAAGGTTTCAAAGTGATCCAGGAATGGAACACTACACATCGGTCAAAAATATTCTGATGTACCTGAAAAGGACTAAGGAATTGTTTCTCGTTTATGGAGGTGTTCAAGAGCTTGTCGTAAAGGGTTACTTCGATGCAAGATTTCACACTGATCTAGATGGCTCAAAGTCGCAAATCATATACGTATTTATTGTCAATGAGATGCAGAAAGTTGGTGCAGTTCCAAGCAAAGCGTGGTAGCTGATTCTACATGTGAACCAGAGTACATAGCTGCCTCGGAGGCGGCTAAAGAAGGTGTCTGGGTGAAGGAGTTCATGACACATCTTGGAGTTCTGCCAAGTGCACTGGATCCAATGACTCTGTTCTGTGACAACACCAGTGCCATTGCTCTACCCAAGGAACTGAGGGTTCACAAGAGGACCAGACACATAAAGCGACGCTTCAATTCCATCCTCGATTACATCAAGGGGGGCACATAAATCTTTACAAAGTGCACATGGATCTGAATGTTGCAGACCCATAGACTAAGCCTCTTCCACGACTGAAACATGATCAACACCAGAACTTTATGGGTGTTAGATTCATTACAATGTCACGTGGATCTGAATGTTGCACACCCATTGACTAAGCCTCTTCCACGAGCGAAACATGATCAACACTAGAACTGTATGGGTGTTAGATTCAATACAATGTAAATCACGTAGTGACATGATCTAGATTATTGACAATAGTGCAAGTGGGAGACTGCTTGAAATATGCCCTATACGCAATAATAAAATAGTTACTATTATATTTCCTTGTTCAAGATAATCGTTTATTATTCGTGCTAGAATTGTAGTGATTGGAAACTCAAATGCATGTGTCGATAAATAGACAACACACTGTCCCTAGTAAGCCTCTAATGGACTAGCTCATTGATCAAAGATGGTCATGTTTTCTTAACCATAGACACGAGTTGTCATTTGCTAACGAGATCACATCAGTAGGAGAATGATGTGATGGACAAGACCCAAACTATAAACATAGCATATGATCATGTCAGTTTACTGCTACTGTTTTCTGCATGTCAAGTATGTGTTCCTATGACCATGAGATCATGCAACTCCCGGACACCGGAGGAATACCTTGTGTGTATAAACGTCAGAATGTAACTTGGTGACTATAAAGGTGCTCTACAGGTATCTCCGAGGGTGTTTGTTGGGTTGGCGTGAATCGAGACTAGGTTTTGTCACTCTGTATGATGGAGAGGTATCTCTGGGCCCACTAGGTACCTAAATGACATCTATATAGGTCATATATTTTTCGATTTTATTAATGAACACAAAATATTTGTGTTGACGGGGTGGATTTACAGGTATAGTTGTCTCATCACTGTGAGGTATGCTGTTCAAAGACCTCTCCGTGCGTTCGATGAGCTCTGCCCCTGTGTTCGTGGGTGAGTACAAATGACATCTCCTCCTCGCCCCTTCATTTGCTCTAGGTCGGTCTTCAGATCAAACTTGCTAGAGATAGGTGCATTAAATTATCGGTATGCATGACCGTTATGCGTCTCCTATTTAAACGGGTTACAGTTATAAATATGCATGTATTTGCATATATTTATAATTGTGATTCTTCCGAATTGTCCAACGTTATCCATGTATAGCCAGAGTATGTGTCGATTGGGTTTGTTTTCCTATATGCTTTGTTCCGAATCCAATGCATAATTTCGTCAGTTCCTCCCTATTGTTCTCCGGATACGCATCCGGTGTGTTTATTGCCGACACGTGTATTAGGAGAACAGCGGGGAGGTGCTGCCGAAATTTTGCTTTGGATCCAGAGAAGAGCATGGGAAAACGATCCCAATCTACACATACTCATGTGGGATTAGGACCTTTGTTTACCTATTAGCGTGTAGGTTGCATGTACGTAATAAATCTGGCGAACTTGATTAACTGATGAGTATATATGTTGAATTATATATGTATGTATTTATTGTGTGTTTAGTAGCTAGGCAAGATGAGAGTTCGCGCGTGGATGTACACCGGTCACCCTAGTCATAAAGAGATGACGAAAGAATGGTTTCTAAAAACCAAGGACTTTGTGAAAGCCGCATTTGCAAATGGCCAGGAAACAAACTAGTGCCCTTGTCCACCGTGCGACAACTAAAAAAAGAGGACAAAGGCTGTAATGATTAAACACCTGCAGAGGAGGGGTTTTAAGCCTAATTATACGGTGTGGACATTTCATGGTGAGTCTATAGAACGCACCAGAGCTCAGGTGGTTCGTTGTCGCACCGACGAGTATGGTACCGGGGTCGAAGACATGGTGCAAGACTTTAATGATGCTCGGGATTCATAGATGAGATGCAGGAATCTGGAAAGGCCTTCTATGAAATGTTGGAGTCTTCAAAACGTCCTCTCCACGAGCACACTGAGTTTTGTCAGCTAGATGCCATTGCACAAGTAATGGCTCAAAAGGCTTAGTTCAGCTTGGGAAGAGAATGCTATGACGCAATGATGACACTATTTGGACGCTTTCTACCCAAAGGCCATGTCATGCCTGCAAACCTGTACCAGTCGGACAAAATACTTTGTGTACTTAACATGCCCTATGAGAAGATAGATGCCTACGAGGAAGGATGTGTCTTATTTAGGAAGGAGTATGCACACTTGGACTATTGTCCCAATTGCAAGTCATGCGGGTATTTTGTGGTAGACAACGGTACGGGTGAGAATAGGCAGACCAAAATCACAGTTAATGCTCTTCAGTATATGCCAATCATACCAAGGCTTCAACGTCTTTTCATGGTCAAAGAGGCAGCCAGACAGATGACATGGCACAAATTGGCAAAAGAACCGAACTAGATGCGGATGGGAATAATATGGTGGTACACACATCGGATGGGGAAGTGTGTAAAGATTTTGATGGATTACATCGGGATAAAGTGGCAGATCCAAGGAATCCTTGAGTGTGCGTCGCCACAGATGGGTTCAATCCCTTCGGCATGACGGCAACCCAATACAGTTGTTGGCCTGTATTTTTCATTCCATTGAATCACCCCCCCGGCATATTATGCAAAGAAAGAACATATTCGTGATGTTGATAATTCCAGGGCCCCACTATCCGGGGAAGAATATGAATGTGTACGTGCAGCCGCTTAAGGATGAATTGGAAGAAGCTTGCGATAATGGGGTCAACTCATACGATGCCGCTAGAAAAAAAACTTCAAAATGCATGTGTTGTACATGTACTCGATGCTTGACTTGTCGGCGTATGCGCTATTCTCTGGATGGTGTGTGCATGGAAGGTTCATGTGCCCCTTGTGCAAGGCTGCTCTTCAGTTTCATTGGTTGCAGGCAGGTGGGAAGTATTCTTGCTTTGACTTGCATAGACAGTTCCTGGATCCTCACCGTCAGTTCAGAAAAGATAACAAGAACTTTACCTAAGGTAAAGTTGTCAAAACCTTGGCACCACCTGCATTGACAGGCCAACAGATCTTGGATCTGTTAAATGCCCTCGAGCCTAATCCACAGCGTCTGTCGTGGTTTTGTCACGGCAGATGTCCTCGTGAAAGGACTTAGTGATGGAGCCACCGCACCTTCTTGGCGACTCAAAGGGGGTGAGCGGAAGCGAGACTCAGATTTACCCATGTTGGGCCCCTCCTGCGGAGGTAAAAGCCTACGTCCTGCTTTGTGTATATCGGTGGTGGATTCAATTACAAGGAGGGCGTAACTCGCCTGGACTAGCTCTCGATGGATTCTAACTTGATCTATCTGCCCTAGAGACTCGCCTTTATATACAGGTCTTGGCTCTAGGGACTACAAAGTCCTGGCCACATTACAAATTGTGGCCTTCCATATCTCTAAGTCTCCCTGTTTGCCAAGCGAGGAAATTTCCTTGGCGACTTATCTTCTTCATCAATCCCGGACCACCATCTGACTCATGGGCGGTGGCAGCCTTCTAACGAAGATCTCTCTACATGCCTCAGGCCTGGCCCAAGGCTTACAGTGACAATGTATATATGAGTCGCCGCTTTCCAGACCCGGCCCAACAGGGTGTGTCATACCACATGTAATATCGCCAAAATTAGGCCCTAGTTTCACTTGAATTTATTCACGCCAACAAACCTTTATGCTTATCTTTGGTGACTCATATTACCTTCCTCTTTTCTTTAAAGTGTGACAAGCCGCCAGCTTCCTCAAGTTGCTTGAGTCGCCAAGTCATTTGTTGGTCACATCACCTTCTCCACTATTCCCAGGATTCTGTTGACATCACTTTCCAACGGATCTTTTTCGTCTTTATCCTGTCATCCCGAAAATCTAGGCATCATCATTTTCGGTTTTCAATTTGTCGCGTCGATTCCCGTGCCTCCCGTTTCATCCTCACCCTAAGCCTTTAATAGCCGCACGGGAATGGGAGGGTACTGCCACCTACCCCCATTTCATCCCTTCGGCCGCATCGTCTTCCTCAAGACCGCATCTCGACCACCTCGCCTTCGTCGAAGCTCTGTCGTAGGTCGTCGTGGCCCAGCTGTTTCCCAGGCCAATCGGGGGTGCGGTTGCCGTTGCGGAACCTCCGCAATCTTCTTCCGGCATCTCCTTCCTTCTTCAGGTAAGTTTGACACTTGCATTAGGAATAGATCTCGAACCCATGTACTTCTTTGGGCAGCGCCGGAACTCCATGAACGTCTTACCCCCTTACCTTTTAATTCGTCCGGATACAACATTGTAGATCCGTACATGTACTAATAGCCGCGGTAGTTCTATTATGTTCCCCAGCGAGTGATGTTCCTCCTCCGTTGCTCATAGATTCACACACTATTTTTCGTAGTGTTCTTGTGTTCTTAGCACCTGATTCTTTGGCCAGCATTATTTTACCAATCGGAATTACCCGTAGATTCGTAAGTTATCTCTTGGTGTTGGAAACATGTTTGTCCCCAATTAAAAATATTCTTAAGGAAACCTTTTAGAGCAACAACCCACCTCCTTTTGCTACGGCGAGTTACAACATCCTTGCAGATATGTTCCTCATCATTTAGTCAGCGAGTTACCATTTCGTAGATCCCGACAACCCGCCCATGTCTTTCTATTTGTAGTTATGGGTACCATCTCAAAATGTAACTGGCACCCAACAAAGGCCAACGATGCTTATCTTGATGAATTTTTGAAAACAGGTAACCATGATGCCAAGGAGATCATTGGGTGGCAGACCGCCGTTGGGGAAACCATCCCCCAACACGCTGAAGGGGAAGTAATCGTCTTTGTTGATCACCTAGAGCGAGGCTTAAAGCCACCTGGCTCGAAAAAATTTAGAGACGCCTTGCACTTCTTCAACCTTCATCCCCAAGTCTTGGGGACAAATTCCATTAGCAACCTTTGTCAGTTCCAAGTATTTTGTGAGGCTTGTCTGCAAATAGAGCCCACTGTATTATTGTTCCGGAAGTTTTTCTATCTGAACTGCCAGACGGAGTTTGGCAACGGGCCTAGCTTAGAGCTTGGTGGAGTCAATATTCAGTGGCATCGTGAATGCGAGTTTCCGGCCGTTACATTGCTTAGTCACCCCAAAGGCTGGGCGAAGACTTGGTTCTACTGCCACGACACCTCTCCATCCAAAGAGAACCCTCCACCAGGCTTCAGGGAAGATTGCCTACCTATGGACTTCAAGCTGCCGGAAAAGTTAACTGAAAAAGAGGAAGCCAGATTTGTACCTATCTTTGCAAAGCCGAGGGCAAATACCACCAATGTTCTTACCGGGATTGATCTGATCCGCTACTGGGTAGAATGTAGAATTCTACCCTTAAGCCACCGAGATGGTTTCATGTGTGAATATAATGGCGACTTGGACCACCCACAATGCTTTTACAATGTGTTGCTTTTGGAAAAAGACAATGTTGATATCGTAAAAACGCTATGTGGCGAGCCTATTGAATATTGCTCCAAAATTGGGCTTAAACCTTTTTGCGTCACCGACCCAGCTCCAGAGGTAAACAAACAGGGTCGCCCTTCTAACATTTCCATATACCCACTCATGTTTCTAATCTTGAGCCGTTCATCATGTTTTAATCATAGGGATTCGGCGTTTTGGACCCGAAGAACCAAGACAACCGCAAAGAAAACAACCAAACCCGCCCCCTAAACAAAGAAGAATGGCAAAGGCAAAGCTGCAGCAAAGGAGCCATGCGTTGTTGGCGAGTCTCGGGCCGTCGAATAATAGTCGGAGGTAAAAATTTCTCTTGTCTTTACTGCTTCATTCTGAAACGCATTTATATTATATTGCCTTTGTTTATAGGATGATGACTTTGAGAGCCAAGATGAAGATGTCGAGGTAATTTCCGTTTCTTCCGACTGAACTTCTTCTCTCCCCAAGCCGGCCAGGCAAATTTGTAGGAAAGTTCCCATGTCTCACCCGGATGCTCATCTAGATCCCAATTTCCTTTTGAAGAAGGTGAGTTATAAACCTAAACGTCACACTCGAAGCCATTTCGGAGACCTAGTGTCCGGCTTGCCCGAGAGAACAACAGGTCGCAAACGGCAGAACGAGGTATGTTTACTGCAAGCATCATTTCCTTCTTGTGTAAGATATTCATCTGGCGATTCAGCAATGTCGACTCTCTCCCCTATGATTCGACTTCATGGGTAAGTTCCTTTACTAACATGTTATTTCAAATATCAATATCTTTGTTGTTGAAGAATGTTGCATGGGAAACAAAAAATTTCCTACGCACACGAAGACCTATCATGGTGATGTCCATCTACGAGTGGAGATTTGGATCTACGTACCCTTGTAGGTCGCACAGCAGGAAGCGTTAAGAAACGCAGTTGATGTAGTTGAAAGTCTTCGCGTCCCTCGAATTGTCCGACGAACCGTCCCGCGATCCGTCCCGATCTTGTGTTGAATGGACGACACCTCCGCGTTCAGCACACGTACAACTCGACGATGATCTCGGCCTTCTTGATCTAGCAAGCAAGATAGAGAAGTAGATGAGTTCTCCGGCAGCGTGACGGCGCTCCGGTGGTGGTGATGATCTACTCCTGCAGGGCTCCGCCTGAGGTCCTTAGAAATCCGATCTACAGGTGAAACTGTGTGGTATAGGCTAGAGTTGCATGTGGCAAAGTTGTGTCTCAAATCAGCCCTAAACCACCAATATATATAGGAGGGAGGTGGAGCGCTAGCCTTGAGGCACAAGGCCTCAAGGGTGCGCCGGCCAAGGGAGGAGGAGGACTCCTCCTCCAATTCGGTTTGGGAAGGAGGAGTCCTCCTCTTCCTTCCCATCTCCCTCTTTCCACTTTTTCTTTTATTTTCTTTTGGTATTTTCTTATGTGGCACCATGGGTCCCTTGGGCTGACTCCACCAGCCCACTAAGGACTTGTGGCGCCACCCTAGTGCCTTGGGATCACTCCCGGGTGGGTGGTCCCCTCCTGGTGAACTCCCGGAACCCATTCGTCACTCCCGATACATTGTCGGAATTGCCCGAAACTTTCCGCTGACCAAATGAAACCATCATATATATCAATCTTCGTTTTCGGACCATTCTAGAAACCCTCTTGACTTCCGTGATCTCATCCGGGACTCCGAACAACATTGGTAACCACACATATAAATCAACTATACTAAAACATCATCGAACCTTAAGTGTGCAGACCCTGCGGTTTCGAGAACTATGTGTTGGGGAACATCGCATGGGAAACAAAAAAAATTCCTACGCGCACGAAGACCTATCATGGTGATGTCCATCTACGAGAGGTGATTTCCGATCTACGCACCCTTTTAGATCGCACAGCAGAAGCGTTAGTGAACGCGGTTGATTTAGTGGAACGTCCTCACGTCCCTCGATCCGCCCCGCGAACCGTCCCGCGATCCGTCCCACGATCTAGTGCCGAACGGACGGCACCTCCGCGTTCAGCACACGTACAACTCGACGATGATCTTGGCCTTCTTGATCCAGCAAGAGAGACGGAGAGGTAGAAGAGTTCTCGGCAGCGTGACGGCGCTCCGGAGGTTGGTGATGATCTAATCTCGGCAGGGCTCCGCCGGAGCTCCACAGAAACGCGATCTAGAGGTAAAACCATGGAGTTATGTGGTCGGGCTGCCTTGGAAAAGTTGTCTCAAATCAGCCCTAATTTCTCCATATATATAGGAGGAGGGAGGGGAGGCTTGCCTTGAGGCTCAAGGAGCCCCAAGGGCTGTGCCACCAAGGGAGGAGGAGTCCTCCTCCAATCCTAGTCCAACTAGGATTGGAAAGTGGAGTCCTTCTCTCCCTTCCCACCTCCTTTTTTTCTTTTCTCTTTGATTTTCTATCCTAGACGGATTGGGCCCTCTTGGGCTGTCCCACCAGCCCACTAAGGGCTGGTGCGCCACCCCCAAGGCCTATAGGCTTCCCCGGGGTGGGTTGCCCCCCCCCCCCCCCCCCGGTGAACATCCGGAACCCATTCGTCATTCCCGGTAACTCTGAAAACCTTCCGGTAATCAAATGAGGTCATCCTATATATCAATCTTCATTTCCGGACCATTCCGGAAACCCTCGTGACGTCCGTGATCTCATCCGGGACTCCGAACAACATTCGGTAACCAACCATATAACTCAAATACGCATAAAACAACGTCGAACCTTAAGTGTGCAGACCCTGCGGGTTCGAGAACTATGTAGACATGACCCGAGTGACTCCTCGGTCAATATCCAATAGCAGGACTTGGATGTCCGTATTGGATCCCACATATTCTACGAAGATCTTATCGTTGGAACCTCAGTGCAAAGGATTCATACAATCCCGTATGTCATTCCCTTTGTCCTTCGGTAAGTTACTTGCCCGAGATTCGATACCTATTTCAATCTCGTTTACCGGCAAGTCTCTTTACTCGTTTCGTAATACAAGATCCCGCAACTTACACAAAGTCACATTGCTTGCAAGGCTAGTGTGTGATGTTGTATTACCGAGTGGGCCCCGAGATACCTCTCCGTCACACGGAGTGACAAATCCCAGTCTCGATCCATACTAACTCAACGAACACCTTCGGAGATACCTGTAGAGCATATTTATAGTCACCCAGTTACGTTGCGACGTTTGATACACACAAAGCATTCCTCCGGTGTCAGTGAGTTATATGATCTCATGGTCATAGGAACAAATACTTGACACGTAGAAAACAGTAGCAACAAAATGACACGATCAACATGCTACGTCTATTAGTTTGGGTCTAGTCCATTACGTGATTCTCCTAATGACGTGATCCAGTTATCAAGCAACAACACCTTGTATATAATCAGAAGACCCTGACTATCTTTGATCAACTGGCTAGCCAACTAGAGGCTTGCTAGGGACAGTGTTTTGTCTATGTATCCACACATGTATTTAAGTCTTCATTCAATACAATTATAGCATGGATAATAAACGATTATCTTGATACAGGAATTATAATAATAACTATATTTATTATTGCCTCTAGGGCATAATTCCAACACTATGTAGACATGCCCCGAGGCACTCCTCGGACAATATCCAATAGCGGGACCTGGATGCCCATATTGGATCCTACATATTCTTCGAAGATCTTATCGGTTAAACCTCAGTGTCAACGATTCATATAATCTCGTATGTCATTCCCTTTGTCCTTCGGTATGTTACTTGCCCGAGATTTGATCGTCGATATACGCATACCTATTTCAATCTTGTTACCGGCAAGTCTCTTTACTCGTTCCGTAATACAAGATACCGTGACTTACACTTAGTCACATTGTTTGCAAGGCTAGTGTGCAATGTTGTATTACCGAGTGGGCCCCGAGATACCTCTCCATCACACGGAGTGACAAATCCCAGTCTCGATCCATGCTAACTCAAGGGACACCTTCGGAGATACCTGTAGAGTACCTTTATAGTCACCCAGTTACGTTGTGACGTTTGATACACACAAGGTATTCCTCCGGTGCCAGTGAGTTATATGATCTCATGGTCATAGGAACAAATACTTGACACGGAGAAAACAATAGCAATAAAACGACACGATGAATATGCTACGTTTATAATTTCGGTCTTATCCATCACATGATTCTCCTAATGTTGTGATCCTGTTATCAAGTGACAACACTTGTCTATGGTCATGAAACCTTGACCATCTTTGATCAACGAGCTAGTCAACTAGAGGCTTACTAGGGACAGTGTTTTGTCTATGTATCCACACATGTATCTATGTTTCCAATCAATACAATTATATAATGTATAATAAACGATTATCACGAACAAAGAAATATAACAATAACTAATTTATCATTGCCTCTAGGGCATATTTCCAACGGTTGTTCCAACATTGGTGCCAATGTTTCTCAGAGCGCAAGCAAAGAAAAGGAAAACTAGCGAGTCGTCTTCGGCTCCCAAAACGGCCGAAACATCTGGTATGGGTGCCTCCGTCCCAGAGGCTCTAGAAGAACCAACTGAAGTTTATGACAATATTTTTGATGATGTTCCTGACATCCGGGTCTACCCTTCAAGCCCTCAGAAGGAGGTGACTGAAATTATCAATCCGCCCAGTCCTTCTAAGGCGCCTGAAGATCCAGACGCAGTCATCATTACTGGTACTGGTTATTCTAAACCTGCAACCGCGTGTTAACCAAACACACGACAAAAGATTCCCAAATATCTGCAGAGAAGGATATCACCAAGCTCAAGCTTCCTCATTCTGAAAAATTGGAGCCGCGTGGAGACAAGCCGCGAGATGAACAAACGCATGGCCAACCTGATGCGGATCAAACATGAGGTATGACATCTTTTATCACTGTTAATGTATACTCCCATTAGCCCTCCAAAGGATGGGTCATCCATCACAAATCGTGCGTTTGTATCATGCTTCAACGTGTAGCCCCCAAGGGCCGGGTAATCTTTGTAAAGATGAGCCGGGCCTTGAACTTATAGTTCCAAAAAAACAGCTTCAACCTGTAGCCTCCTAGGGCCGGGTCATCTTTTGAAAGATGAGTCGGGTCCTTAACTTTCACTTGCAAAAAGCAGCTTCAACCTGTAGCCCCCAAGGGCCGGGTCATCTTCTGAAATATGAGCCGGGTCTTTGACTTGTAAGTGAATACAAAATTTCTTCAACATGTAGCCCCTAAGGGTCGGGTCATCTTTTGAAAGATGAGCCGGGTCTTGAACATGTAATTGGATAAAAACTTTCTTCAACCTGTAGCCCCCAAGGGCTAGGTCATCTTTTGAAAGATGAGTCGGGTCTTTTTTGAAGGTATGACCTTAGAAGAATTCAGTCATACATAAGCCCCCAAGTGTTAGGGATGTTGCTTGCAAAGGTCCTGAAACTTGCTTCCCCAATGTTTTGTTGCAGGAATCCTTGACTCGGGCTGACTCAACCATGCCCGGCTTGAAGGAAAGCATAGCTGAGCAGCAGGACGCTCGGTCTAAGGGTGAAGAAAATTTTCGCCTTGCCCTCATTGACATGAAGAAAATGAAATCTGAGCACAAAAGGTTGGAAGATAAGGCCCATGCCGAGCAATCCGCCATTCTAAAACGGGCGGAACAGGCTGAAGAGAAGGTGAAGGACACCATTCAAGAACTTTCCGGCTTGAAGCGTGACATCGCCAACATGACCCAAGCCATATTTGGTAAGGGTCAATTACCTTCTTATGAAAAGCGCTCTGTACAATATTGCAACTGCTAATTATCCTGTTTTGCCACTTGTAGGTCCACGAGTCGCCACCCTGCAGAATGACTGCATTCTGAAGCTAAAAGCGGTCTATACTTTGACAGAGCAGCTATACACTGGTGGTATGATGACTATCATGGCCATGATGGGCAGTAGGAAACCCATAAAATCCATCAAGCACATGCTGGGTTGCCTGTCAACACTGCCGCCCCAGATAGAGGAGTTAAAAAGGTCACTCGCCCGTAAAGGAGCGCTAACCACCCTAAGCCGGTGTTTGGCCTATGCCCCAGAACTTAAGCCGGAAGAGGTGGCTGGTGGATTTCCAGAGCTGAAGGATGACGCATCAGATTTCACCAAGGAGGACTACCACCATTGTGTCGAAGAGTCTAGTTTTGCAGCGACTCAGCTAGCAGCCGGCCTGGACTTATGAAAATACCAGGCGGCTTATGATGAACACAGCAAAAGGGTGACTCCTCCCTCGTATGAAATCACCAGCCTGACTCCGCGACACCGTAAGAATCCTTTCCATTTTGACGTTGATATGTCGACCGTCTTGACTGATGAATAAAAGTTCCTCGCCTTGACCAATTGCAATTGGAAATTGGGCGACTTACAGATCGAAGATGGCGAAAGCTCGAGGCAGGATAACCCGGAGGTGACTTGAACCAAACTGTCATGAAGTTCTATCCTCCAAGAATACTTTGATCTTTTATGACCGGGATATGATTCCTGGTATGGCCTGCTGAGCCATGTAATAGTCTAGGATTTTGGAAAATAGTATGATAACTGTACTTTGTGATGGTGTTTGGAAGTTTCAGCCTTCATTATTACGAATCGCTTTTCCAATGCTTTGTCATGTTTTGCCAAAAAAGATCTTTGCACTGTTTATCAGAGAAAAATAATAAGTCGGCTCAGTGAGTCACGACGGGTTATAAATTTTTATGAAACCTTTGGGCGGTGCCATAAAGATACTCATAAAGTTCATTGGCTCAATGAGTTACGACAGGATAGGACGAGTTTGCAAAACTCTAGTGCTACCCCAAGAAGGCTTTTGCAACAACACAAGTTGTTTAGACCAGCTGATCAGGCGCGAGTCAAGCTTCAGTGAAGCTGGTTCAGTGAACCCACGGTTTGTCTATTTTCCATGTGCCAGCTCTAGCTAGTACCTTTCATATTTTAACCAATGCAAGTTCAGGGTCCAAAAAGTGGATTGACTCGCCAAGAGTACATGGGACCATAAGGCGAGTCTCCAAACACACAGTCCAGTACAACCATTGTAATGCGTTAATTTTTCGCTAGCCAAGAGGGTATTCAGGCTGAACTCAATGAGTAGAAGCCCCCAAGTGACCTAAGATTAGGGAAGAGCCACACATAGGATTGCAGAAGCGTATACGCTCTTACTGCAAAACGACTTGGGAGCTAGTAGCCCCCAAGTAAGCCGGCTTATTCTCAAAACCATATAGGGTGCCCATGTTTGAACCGTGCAGCGTGGCAACTTTGGTCCTCTTTGGCGTATCAACATCCAGTTTTGAAATAAGCGCAATGTGGCAACTTATGCTCTTTGATGCTGATAGCGTCCATGCTTCGACGACTTATTGAACAATAAAGACTCATGCTTTCAAGAAGCTTAAATGGAAAAAAAACGCGAAGTTCGTGGGCGCCGGCTTTATTGCTTTATATATAAAAGAAGAGATTACAAAGTCAAAATTGTAGACATAGATAAGGAGCCAGAGGATCTAAGTATAATATGGCCTCAAGTGGGCGATGTTCCCTGGGCGGGTTGAATGAACCTCTGTTGTTGGCCTATCTGGGCGAAGATCCACCAGATAGTATGAACCATTGTGAAGAGTTTTGCTGACGACAAAAAGTCCTTCCCATGGAGGAGATAACTTATGCATACCAGTATGATCCTGAATCAACTGGAGCACTAAGTCGCCCTCTTGAAAGGCGCACCTCTTGACTCGGCGGCTGTGATAGCGTCGCAAGTCCTATTGATAAATCGTCGAGCATGACGTAGCCAAATCGTGCTCTTCCTCCGGGGCGTCCAACGAATCTTGACGTGCTAGCTCGTTGTTTTGTTCCACATAGGCGGCGACTGATAACCCACAAGTATAGGGGATCCCAACAGTTTTTGAGGGTAGAGTATTCAACCCAAATTTATTGATTCGACTCAAGGGGAAGCGAAAGAATTTTCTCAAGTATTAGCAGTTGAGTTGTCAATTAAACCACACCTGAAAGATTTAGTGTCTGCAGAAAAGTAACAGTAGCAAGGTAGTAGGAAAGACTCGTAGGCATTGGACCGGTGATGGATGATTATGCCGGATGCTATTCATCATGTAACAGTTATAACATGGAGAGATAAGTAACTAGCTCCAGTTCGTCAATCTAATGTAGGCATGTATTCCGTATGTAGTCATACGTGCTTAGGGAAAAGAACTTGCATGACATCTATTGTCCATCCCTCCCATGGCAGCGGGGTCCTACTGGAAACTACAGGATATTAAGGTTCTCTTTTTAATAAAGAACCAGACTAACGCATTAACACTTGGTGAATACATGAACTCCTCATACTATTGTCATCTCTGGGAGTGGTTCCGACTATTGTCACTCCGGGGTTCCCGGGTCATAACACATAGTAGGTGACTACAACTTGCAAGATAGGATATCAAACACACATATATTTGCGACAACATAATAGGTTCAGATCTGAAATCATGGCACTCAGGCCCTAGTGACAAGCATTAAGCATGGCAAAGTAGTAGCAACAATAATCTCAGAACATAGTGGATACTAGGGATCAATCCCCGTCAAAACTAACTCGATTACATGATAGATCTCATCCAAACCATCACCGTCCAGCAAGGCTATGATGAGATTACTCACGAATGGTGAAGAGCATCATGGAATTGGCGATGAAGGAAGGTTGATGATGATGATGGCGACGATCTCCCCTCTCCGGAGCCCAAAACGGACTCTAGATCTCCCCTCTAGAGGAAGAACAGGAGGTGGTAGCGCCTCCGTATCGTAAAACGCGATGAACTCTTCTCTCTGATTTGTTTCTTGTCGAAAGAGGTTATATAGAGCTAGAATTGGGGGCGGCGGAGCTCCGAGGGGCTCACAAGCCTGCCACGCCCGGCCATGGGGGGCCGGGCCTGGTGGGCTTGTGAGCTCCTGGCTCCGTCCCTCTAGTTGATTCTTGCGCCAGTACTTTTTATATATTCCAGAAAAATTCCTCGTAGATTTCCAGGTCATTCCGAGAACTTTTATTTCTGTGCAAAAACAACACCATGGCAATTCTGCTGAAAACAGCGTCAGTCCGGGTTAGTTCCATTCAAATAATGCAAATTAGAGACCAAAACAAGGGAAAAGAGTTTGGAAAAGTAGATACTACAGAGACGTATCAACTCCCCCAAGCTTAAAGCCTTGCTTGTCCTCAAGCATTTCAGTTGACAAATTGAAAGAAACTAAAGAAAAACTTTTACGAACTCTGTTTGATCTTGTTGTTGTAATTATGCCTAACTCATATCCAGAATTTCAGCAAGATCACAAGCAAGCCACATAAGAAAATGACATCTAGGTCTCACGGTAAACTCATATCAATGGCATAATCAACTAGCGAGCAAATAATAATAAGTCTCAAACGTCAACACTTCAATCAAAACAATCATGAAGCAGCACGAATAGATGGTATCTCGCTAGCTGTTTGTGAGACCGCAAAACATAAATGCAGAGCACCGTCAAAGACCAAGGGCTGACTAAACATTATAATTCATGGCAATGAATATCCAGTCACAGTCATACTCAACACAGTTAAAAGCAAATCATAAAAATGACAGAGGTGCTCTCTAATTGGTGCTTTTATAAAAGGAGGATGACTCAACAGGAACATAAATAGACAGGCCCTTCGCAGAGGGAAGCATTGATTTGCAGAGGTGCCAGAGCTTGATACGTCTCAAACGTATCTACAATTTTTTATGCTTTCATGCCGTTATCTTGTCATCTTTGGATGTTTTATGTACCTTTTATATATTCTTTGGGACTAACTTATTAATTCAGTGCCAAGTGCCAGTTCCTGTTTTTTCTTTGTTTTTGGCTCTTTTCATATCTGATTTTGGAACAGAGTCCAAACGGAATAAAATCCCCGAAATGATTTTTTCCCCGAACAGAAGAAGATCAGGGGGCTGTGGGCCAAGCCAGGTGGGCTCCAGGGAGCCCACAAGCTCCCACTCCGCGACGAGGGGGAGGCGGCGGTGGCAGGGCTTGTGGCCTCCCTGGCCGCCCCCTGACCTAGATCCTTGGCCTATATGTTCCCTAAAATACAGCAAAAAATCAGGGGAGCCTCGAAAATACTTTTCCACCGCCGCAAGCTTTCGTTTCTGCGAGATCTCATCTGGAGACCCTTCCCGGCACCCTGCCGGAGGGGACTTTGGAGTTGGACTTTGGAGTAGTTCACTTCAGACCTACGGGTCCGTAGTTAGTAGCTAGATGGCTTCTTCTCTCTCTTGGATCTTCAATTCAAAGTTCTCCATGATATTCACGGAGATCTATCCGATGTAATCTTATTTGGCGGTGTGTTTGTCGAGATCCGATGAATTGTGGATTTGTGATCAGATTATCTACGATATATATTTGAGTCTTTGCTGATTTCTTATATGCATGATTTGATATCCTTGTAAGTCTCTCCGAGTCTAGGGTTTTGTTTGGCCAACTAGATCTATGATTCTTGCAATGGGAGAAGTGCTTGGTTTTGGGTTCTACCATGTGGTGACCTTTCCCAGTGACAGTAGGGGCAGCAAGGCACACATTAAGTAGTTGCCATCAAGGGTAACAAGATGGGCTTTGTCGTTGATATGAGATTGTCCGTCTACATCATGTCATCTTGCTTCAGGCGTTACTCTGTTCTTTTTCACTTAATACACTAGATGCATGCTGGATAGCGGTCGACGTGTGGAGTAATAGTAGTAGATGCAGAAAGTATCGGTCTACTTGTTTTGGACGTGATGCCTATATATATAATCATTGCCATAGATATCGTCACGACTTTGCGCCATTCTATCAGTTGCTCGACAGTAATTTGTTCACCCACCGTCTACTTGCTTTCATGAGAGAAGCCACAAGTAAACACTACGGCCCCCGAGTCTATTCACATCCATCGTTTACACCTCCTCTTTTACTTTGCTTTGTTACTTTGTTGCTTTCAATTCTCACTTGGCAAACAATCTATAAGGGATTGACAACCCCTTCATAGGGTTCCGAGCAAGTTTTTTGTGTTTGTGCAGGATCTTGTGATACTCTTCCACTGGATTGATACCTTGGTTCTAAAACTGAGGAAAATACTTACCACCGCTGTGCTACATCACCCTTTCCGCTTCGAGGGAACAACAACGCAAGGCTCCAAGGCCACGAGGGAAATCCTTTGCATATTTGCCTAGGAAGTCCCTTAAGGCGTAGCCGCAACAGAAGGATTCCTGGTGCCGTTGACACGACTATTCTTGGCGCCGTTGCCAGGGAAGCACAGCTGACATCAGAAGTATTTCAGGCCCCGTTGCCGGGGAGGAGAGATCAATATCTATCCAACTAGGTCCCACAAACTCATCTCTTGCATTTACTTTTGTTCCCAGTTGCCTCTCGTTTTCCTCTCCCCCCACTTCACATTTGCCATTTTCATTTGCCTTTCTCCTTTGCCGTTTTCTTTTGCCTTTGCCGGTTTTCTTGCTTGCTTGTGTGCTTGTTTGTTTGTTGAAGTCATCATGGCTGAAAACACCAAACTTTGCGACTTCTCGAGCACTAATCGTAATGATTTTATTAGTACTCCGATTGCTCCCGCCACTAGTGCGGAATCGTATGAAATCAACGCAGCTTTGCAGAATCTTGTTATGAAAGAGCAATTCCCTGGCCTTCCTAGTGAAGATGTCGCATCCCATCTCAATACCTTCATTGATATTTGTGATATGCAAAAGAAAAGAGATGTGGATAATGACGTGATTAAGTTAAAACTATTTTCCTTTCTCGTGGCGAGATCGCGCAAAAACTTGGTTTTCTTCTTTGCCTAAAAATAGTATCGATTCTTGGGATAAGTGCAAAGATGCTTACATATCCAAGTATTTTCCGTCGGCTAAGATCCTCTCCTTACGTAACGA
Organism: Hordeum vulgare subsp. vulgare; assembly: GCF_904849725.1. Taxonomy (NCBI): domain Eukaryota; kingdom Viridiplantae; phylum Streptophyta; class Magnoliopsida; order Poales; family Poaceae; genus Hordeum; species Hordeum vulgare. Next base: position 245,215,295 of record NC_058520.1, on the reverse strand, counting down.
TATCATGAATGTCAAGCAACTTGATCATGAACACGTTGCATAATCTTGGGAGAGGATGAAGCTTATGATTAGAAATTGTCCCGCTCATGGCTTGAGTTTGTGGATGATTATACAAATCTTTTACGTTGTCTTGAATTTTTCTTCTCGCAATATCTTGGACTCCACCTCAGGTGGAACGTTCATGGAAATAACGTTAGGAGATGCTACAAAACTCCTAGACAATATCATGACCAACTACTCTCAGTGGCACACTGAAAGGTCACCTGCTAGCAAAAAGGTGCACGCTATAGAAGAAATTAACTCGCCTAGTGCTAAGATGGATGAGTTGATGAATTTGGTTGCTAGTAGAAACACTACAATAGATCCTAATGACATGCCACTATCTTCTTTGATTGAGAGTAGCAATGCTAGTTTGGACGTGAATTTTGTTGGTAGGAACAATTTTAGCAACAACAATGCTTTTAGAGGAAACTATGTTCCTAGGCCTTTTCCTAGTAACTCCTCTAACAACTATGGCAATTCCTACAACAACACTTATGCAAATCACAACAAATTACCCTCTGATTTAGAGAGTAATATCGAAGATTTCATCAACTCTCAAAAGATTTTCAATGCGTCCATAGAGGAAAAACTACTCAAAATTGACGATTTGGCTAAGAGCGTTGATAGGATGTCTTGTGATATTGATGCTTTGAAAGTTAGATGCACTCCTCCCAAGGTCAACTTGTATGAAACTTTGAAAGCTATGCGTATCTCCATGAATGAGAGCAAAGAAAGAACCGCCCAAATTCGCGCTAGGCATGAATGGTTTAAAAGGGTGCGTTCTAGTGATGCAAATCACGAAGATCTTAAAGTGCTTGGTGTGCCTCCTCTTGAATCTTTGTTTTCGCGTGTCAAACCTATTTCTGGAGGGGCTGCATATGAATTCACTTTGGTTGAAAAATGCCCCAATGAATCGGAGTCCACCTATCTTGATGATAAATGTGTGGAGAGTGGAGTAGAAGAAGTCAAAATTATGGGTAGTAATGAAACTCCCACTTCGGATTTCAAGGAATTCAATTATGATAATTGCTACTTGTTTGAATGCATTTCTTTGATGCAATACATTGCAAACTCTCCACATGCTTATAGCCAAAGCAAAGCCTTTACCGCGCATATCGTAGATGCTATGATGAAATCTCTTGAAGAGAAGCTCGAACTAGAAGTCTCTATACCTAGAAAACTTCATGATGAGTGGGAATCTACTATCAAAATCAAGATCAAAAACTATGAGTGCAATGCTTTGTGTGATTTGGGTGCTAGTGTTTCCGCGATTCCAAAGTCTTTATGTGATATTCTTGGTTTTCATGAGATTGAAGAGTGTTCTCTTAATTTGCATCTTGCGGATTCTATTGTCAAGAAACCCATGGGAAGGATCGATGATGTTCTTATTGTTGCAAATAAGAACTATGTACCCGTGGGTTTCATTGTACTTGACATAGATTCCAATCCTTCATGTCCCATTATTCTTGGTAGACCTTTCCTAAGGACAATTGGTGCTATCATCGATATGAAGGAAGGGAATATTAGATTTCAATTTCCTTTGAAGAATGGCATGGAGCACTTTCCTAGAAAGAAATTAAGATTGCCTTATGAATCTATGATGAGGGCTACTTATGGTTCGAGCACCAAAGATGACTATACGTGATTCCATCACTTTTTGCCTAGCTAAGGGCGTTAAACAAAAGCGCTTGTTGGTAGGCAACCCAACGAATCTATCCTTTTTCTTTCTGTTTTTTGTTTTCCACACTTCCATAATTCTTTTAGGATTGTGTTTTTTGTGTTTATTTTTGTGTTTGTGCCAAGCAAAACCGTTATGATTAATCTTGGGGATGATCGTTTGGTCATGCTAGAAAAGACAAAAACTTTCTGCTCACGAAAAGAATTTTCATTTTTATATGTAAGAGCTTCTGAATTGATTCTTTTTGCTTCTGATGTCTACGCAAATTCTTCATACTTGCGTAATGTTTCGGAATTTTTGAAGTACCATAGGTATGCGAAATATACAGATTGCTACAGACTGGTCTGCTGTTAACAGATTCTTTTTTTGTTGTGTTGGTTGCTTATTTTGATGAAACTATGGTTAGTATCGGGGGGTATTAGCCATGGAAGATTGAAAATACAGTAACCCAACATCAGTAAAAGTAGAATTTAAGTTTTCTACAGTACCTAAGGAAGTGGTGGTTTGCTTTATCATACTAATGTTATCACGAGTTTCTGTTTAAGTTTCGTGTTGTGAAGTTTTCAAGTTTTGGGTGAAGTTCTTATGGACAAAGAGATAAAGAGTGGCAAGATCTCAAGCTTGGGGATGCCTAAGGCACCCAAGATATTCAAGGATGCCGTAAAAGCCTAAGCTTGGGGATGCCCCGGGAAGGCATCCCCTCTCTCGTCTTCAATCCATCGGTAACGTTACTTGGGGCTATATTTTTATTCACCACATGTCATGTGTTTTTTCTTGGAGCGTCTTGTATCGTAGGAGTCTTTTATTTTTTTTGTGTCACAATCATTCTTTGTGCACACCTAGAGAGAGAGACATGCACTCACCATGATTTTGTCGAGCTTCACTTATATCCTTTGGTAGACAATTCAGCTCACATGTGCTTCACTTATATCTTTTGAGCTAGATACTTTTGCTCTATGTGATTCACTTATATCTTTTAGAGCATAGCGGTGCATGGCTTGGTAGTTGATCTATGCCTTGAAAGTAGTCTCAAAAGCGGTAGTTATCCAAAGGGATATGAAAACTTCCACCTTCATGTGCATTGAATAGTTAGATAAGTTTGATTCATCTCAATTAGTTTTGAGTTTTGGTTATGGTAATATTGAATTCATGCTAGTAAGGTGTTGTGGATCTAGAAATACTTGTGTTGAAGTTAGTGATTCCCGTAGCATGCACGTATGGTGAACCGCTATGTGATGAAATCTGAGCATGATTAGTATATTGATTGTCATCCTTTGTGTGGCGGTCGGGATCGCGCGATGGTTTATACCTACCAACCCTTCCCCTAGGAGTATGCGTTGAATGCCTTGTTTCGATTACTAATAAAACTTTTGCAACAAGTATATGAGTTCTTCATGACTAATGTTGAGTCCATGGTTTAGATGCACTTTCACCTTCCACCATCACAATCTTTTTAGTGTCGTGCAACTTTCGCCGGTGCACAAAACACACCATTAGCCTCCCTCAAAACAGCCACCATACCTACCTACTATGGCTTTTTCAAAGTCATTCTGAGATATATTGCCATGCAACTACCACCATGATATGTGCCACCACGTCTACATTGCCATTGCATGAACATAAGATAGCTTTCATGATGTTTCCATTAATGTCTATGCCATGCTAGATCATTGCCACGGTACACTACCGAAGGCATTCCATATAGTCATAGTTGCTCTAAGTTTTGAGTTGAAAGTGTGATAATCATTATTAATGGAGCATTGTCCCATGTGAGGAAATAAAAGAGGCCAAAGAAGCCCACCAAAAAAAGAGAGGCCAAAGAGCCCACCAAAAAAATGAGATAAAAAGAGAGAAGGGACAATGCTACCACTTTTTCCACACTTGTGCATATTAAGCACCATGATCTTCATGATTGAGAGTCTCCCGTTTTGTCACCACCATATAGCTAGTGGGAAATTTTCATTTTATAACTTGGCTTGTATATTCCAATGATAGGCTTCCTTAAAATTGCCTTAGGTCTTCGTGAGCAAGCAAGTTGGATGCACACCCACTAGTTTTCTTTAAGAGCTTTCACTTACTCTTAGCTGTAGTGCATCATTTTTATGGCAATCCCTACTCATTCACATTGATATCTATTGATGAGCATCTCCATAGCTCATTGATATGCCTAGTTATTGTGACTATCTTCTCCTTTTTTGTCTTGCAACCTCCACCACACTCCACACCATCTATAGTGCTATAACCATGGCACACGCTCATGTATTGCATGAGAGTTGAAAAGGTCTGTCAAAGTAAAGGTGTGAAACAATTACTTGGCCAATACCGGGGTTGTGCATGATTTAAATTCGTTGTGCAATGATGATAGAGAATAGCCAGACTATATGCTTTTGTAGGGATAACTTTCTATTGGCCATGTTATTTTGAAAGTTCATGATTACCTTGCTAGTTTGCTTGAATTATTATTGTTTCCACGTCAATAGCAAACTATTGTTTTGAATCTAATGGATCTGAACATTCAGGTCACATAAGAGGAGTTACAAAGGACATCTATGCTAGGTAGCATGAAAGCATCAAAATTCATTCTTTATCACTTCGCTACTCGAGGACGAGCATGAGTTAAGGTTGGGGATGCTTGATACGTCTCAAATGTATCTATAATTTTTTATTGTTTCACGTTGTTATCTTTCCATCTTTGGATATTTTATGTACCTTTTATATATTTTTTGGGACTAACTTATTAATTCAGTGCCATGTGCCAGTTCCTGTTTTTTCTGTGTTTTTGGCTCTTTTCAGATCTGATTTTGGAACGGAGTCCAAACGGAATAAAATCCCCGAAATGATTTTTTCCCGAACGGAAGAAGATCAGGGGGGTTGTGGGCCAAGCCAGTTGGGCTCCAGGGAGCCCACAAGGTCCCACTCCGCCACCAGGGGGGAGGCGGCAGTGGCAGGGCTTGTGGCCTCCCTGGCCGCCCCCTGACCTGGATCCTTGGCCTATATATTCCCTAAAATACAGCAAAAAATTAGAGGAGCCTCGAAAATATTTTTCTGCCGCTGCAAGCTTGCGTTTCCACGAGATCTCATCTGGAGACCCTTCCCGGCACCCTGCCGGAGGGGACTTTGGAGTTGGAGGTCTTCTTCATCATCATCATCACCCCTCCAATGACTCGTGAGTAGTTCACTTCAGACCTACGGGTCCGTAGTTAGTAGCTAGATGGCTTCTTCTCTCTCTTGGATCTTCAATACAAAGTTCTCCATGATCTTCATGGAGATCTATCCGATGTAATCTTCTTTGGCGGTGTGTTTGTCGAGATCCGATGAATTGTGGATTTGTGATCAGATTATCTATGATATATATTTGAATCTTTGTTGATTTCTTATATGCATGATTTGATATCCTTGTAAGTCTCTCCGAGTCTTGGGTTTTGTTTGGCCAACTAGATCTATGATTCTTGCAATGGGAGAAGTGCTTGGTTTTGTGTTCTACCATGTGGTGACCTTTCCCAGTGATAGTAGGGGCAGCAAGGCACACATTAAATAGTTGCCATCAAGGATAAAAAGATGGGCTCTGTCGTTGATATGAGATTGTTCGTCTACATCATGTCATCTTGCTTAAGGCGTTACTCTGTTCTTTTGGACTTAATACACTAGATGCATGCTGGATAGTAGTAGATGCAGAAAGTATCGGTCTACTTGTTTTGGACGTGATGCCTATAGATATAATCACGACTTTGCGCCGTTCTATCAATTGGTCGACAGTAATTTGTTCACCCACCATCTACTTGCTTTCACGAGAGAAGCCACTAGTAAACACTACGGCCCCCGGGTCTATTCACATCCATCGTTTACACCTCCGCTTTTACTTTTCTTTGTTACTTTGTTTCTTTCAGTTCTCACTTGGAAAACAATCTATAAGGGATTGACAATCCCTTCATAGCATTGGGAGCAAGCCTTTTGTGTTTGTGCAAGATCTTGTGATACTCATCCACTGGATTGATACCTTGGTTCTCAAATTGAGGGAAATACTTACCACCGCTGTGCTACATCACCCTTTCCGCTTCGAGGGCACACCAACGCAAGGCTCCAAGGCCATGGGGGAAATCCTTTGAATATATGCCTAGGAAGTCCCTTAAGGCGTAGCCGCAGCAGAAGGATTCCTGGTACCGTCGACACGACTATTCTTGGCGCCGTTGCCAGGGAAGCACAGCTGACATCAGAGCTCAAGCTTTGAAAACAGAGATAATAAGTTTGGGTGGCATGCTTTCATTGTCAACGCAATGACTAAGAGTTCTCACCATCTTCCACGCTACACATGCTATAGGCGGTTCCCAAACATAAAAGTAAAGTTTCGACTCACCCACCACCAATCAACCACACTCCACGACTAGCCGAATACTCGGGTGCCGTCCATACCAACATCAATCCAGGGGAGGTTTGTTTGCAATTATCTTTTCGATTTGAGCATGGGTCTGGGAATTCCAATTACCGGCCCCTTTCTTGTGAATGATAGTGAATAAACACATATCGAGCTATACACGCCTAGCATGGAAGATACTGATAGCCCCCTATCACCACATGAGCGGTTCGGGCATGCAAAACAGATTATTTCTTGAAGATTTAGAGAGTGGCACATGCAAATTTACTTGGAACGGCAGGTAGATACCGCCTATATGTAGGTATGGTGGACTCATATGGAACAACTTTGGGTTTAGGGAAGTGGATGCAGAAGCAGTATTCCTGCTTAGTACAAGTGAAGGCTAGCAAAAGACTGGGAAGTGACCAACTAGAGAGCGACAACGGTCATCAAAATGCATTGATATTAACTATCATTGAGTGCAAGCATGAGTAGGACATAAATCACCATGAACATGAATATCATAGAGGCTATGTTGATTTTGTTTCAACTACATGCATGAACATGCGCCAAGTCAAGCCACTTGAATCATTCAAAGGAGGATACCATCCAATCATACTACATCACAGTCATCTCAAAATTCATGTGGGCATCCAAGACAAACCATTATAAGCTCCTAGCTAAGTAAGCACGGCATCAGCAACTATGATCTCTAAGTTGTCATTGCAAACATGTTTCTCTCACAACAAAGCTGAATCAGGAACGATGAGCTAGTCATATTTACAAAAACGAAATAGATCGAGTCCATACCAGCTTTTCCAGGCTCAGTCACTTCATCATATATCGTCATTATTGCCTTTCACTTGCACGATCGAACGATGTCAACAATAATAATTGTGCTCGTGCATTGGACTACGCTGGAATCTGCAGGAAAACACAAAGGAAAAGACAAAGTAATATGGCTCTTTAACAGATAAGCAGATATGCATTTGAGAGCCACTAAACATTGTAATCATGATCTTCTACCTTGACCCAAAGAAAAAGAAAACTATTTACACGGGAAAGCTCCCACCAAGCAAAAGGAGAACAAGAAAATCTTTTTGGGTTTTCTCAAACTAGACACACACACGAAAAGAAAACGAGAAAAACAAAAATAAACTAACATGGATGATAGAGTGGCAAAGTGTGAACACCGACGAAACAAAGTGAAAGCATAAGCAAGAATGTAAAGTCGGTGAGAAACATGTACTCCCCCAGGCTTAGGCTTTTGGCGTAAGTTGGTCTACTCCCATGGAGGGAAATAACTAGCTCCGGGGTACTCCGGACTGGACTGAGGATGCCACTGTTTTGTGAGCTCCTTTGGCTCCCACTGATAAACCGACGTCTGGTACTCGACTGGTGGCTCGGGCACGGGCATCTGTGGTTGGGCTAGGCCCCAATATGCGTAGATGTCCGAGGGCATAATAATGTACCTGCCTGCATGAAGATTGAACAAAGAAGGAGCAGGCATAGTAATAGTCTCACGAGTACCCTGACTAAACACCAGGTTATAAATCATCCTTCTATTTATATCTCTATCAAGAAAGTCATGGTGAACCATGCTATAGTAATCTAGATATCTCTCGGGAAGAAGAATCTATTCTTCCTCTTCCAGTCTAATAGGTATCTCAAAGTGTCTAGCAAGACGAGTAGCATAGATACCTCTATAGACAATGCCTTTCGAGCGGTTCGTGTTCAACCATTGAGCTACTATAGCGCCCAAGCTACAAGGTTAATCATTATAAAGGGCTTCGCGCAAGACCGCAAGATCTGGGGAGCTAAGGGACCCAGCTTTCCCACGGCCAATCAAACATTTTCCCACAAATAGTGAGAAGTACCGAAGCATGGGAAAATGAATGCTAGCAGCTCTAGCGCAAGACACTCCTCTCTCCTCTCCTACAGCAATAGTGTCGATGAAAGCTTCCAAGTCCCGTGGACGAGGTTCATGAATATCCCCAACGTAAGGTAATTTGCAAACATTGCAAAAATCCTGGAGTGACATGCGCTGGGTGTTGGAATTATGCCCTAGAGGCAATAATAAATATAGTTATTATTATAATTCCTGTATCAAGATAATCGTTTATTATCCATGCTATGATTGTATTGAATAAAGACTTATATACATGTGTGGATACATAGACAAAACACTATCCCTAGCAAGCCTCTAGTTGTCTAGCCAGTTGATCAAAGATAGTCAGGGTCTTCTGATTATGAACAAGGTGTTGTTGCTTGATAACTGGATCACGTCATTAGATGAATCACGTGATGGACTAGACCCAAACTAATAGACGTAGCATGTTGATCGTGTCATTTTGTTGCTACTGTTTTTTGCGTGTCAAGTATTTGTTCCTATGACCATGAGAAAATATAACTCACTGACACCGGAGGAATGCTTTGTGTGTATCAAACGTCGGAACGTAACTGGGTGACTATAAAGATGCTCTACAGGTATCTCCAAGGTGTTCGTTGAGTTAGTATGGATCGAGACTGTGATTTGTCACTCCGTGTGACGGAGAGGTATCTCGGGGCCCACTCGGTAATACAACATCACACACAAGCCTTGCAAGCAATGTGACTTAGTGTAAGTTGCGGGATCTTGTATTACGGAACGAGTAAAGAGACTTGCCGGTAAACGAGATTGAAATAGGTATGCGGATACTGACAATCGAATCTCGGGCAAGTAACATACCGAAGGACAAAGGGAATGACATACGGGATTATATGAATCCTTAGCACTGAGGTTCAAACAATAAGATCTTCGTAGAATATGTAGGATCCTATATGGGCATCCAGGTCCCGCTATTGGATATTGACCGAGGAGTCTCTCGGGTCATGTCTACATAGTTCTCGAACCCGCAGGGTCTGCACACTTAAGGTTCGACGTTGTTTTATGCGTATTTGAGTTATATGGTTGGTTACCGAATGTTGTTCGGAGTCCCGGATGAGATCACGGAAGTCACGAGGGTTTCCGGAATGGTCCGGAAACAAAGATTGATATATAGGATGACCTCATTTGATTACCGGAAGGTTTTCGGAGTTACCGGGAATGTACGGGGAATGAAGAATGGGTTCCGGGTGTTCACCGGGGGGGCAACCCACCCCGGGGAAGCCCATAGGCCTTGGGGGTGGCGCACCAGCCCTTAGTGGGCTGGTGGGACAGCCCAAGAAGGCCCTATGCGCCATAGGAAGAAAATCAAAGAGAAAAAAAAAGAGGAGGTGGGAAAAGGGGGAAGGACTCCTCCTTCCAAACCTAGTTGGACTCGGTTTGGAAGGGGAGGGTTGCCCCCTTGGCTCGGCCGAACCCCTTGGGGGTCCTTGGACCCCAAGGCAAGGCTCCCCCTCTTCCCCCTATATATACGGAGGTTTTAGGGATGATTTGACACAACTTTGCCAAGGCAGCCCGACCACATATCTCCACGGTTTTACCTCTAGATCGCGTTTCTGCGGAGCTCGGGCGGAGCCCTGCTGAGATAAGATCATCACCAACCTCCGGAGCGCCGTCACGCTGCAGGAGAACTCATCTACCTCTCCGTCTCTCTTGCTGGATCAAGAAGGCCGAGATCATCGTCGACCTCTACGTGTGCTGAACGCAGAGGTGCCGTCCGTTCGGCACTAGATCGTGGGACTGATCGCGGGACGGTTCGCGGGGCGGATCGAGGGACATGAGGATGTTCCACTAAATCAACCGCGTTTCTTAACGCTTCTGCTATGCGGTCTACAAGGGTACGTAGATCCAATGTCCCCTCTCGTAGATGGACATCAGCATGATAGGTCTTCGTGCGCGTAGGAAAATTTTTGTTTCCCATGCGACGTTTCCCAACACTGGGGGATATCATAAAGTTTGAACTCAACCATAGGAGGATTCTTCCTCAGATAGAAGTTAAAGCTTTGTACGAAGATATTAGTGAGGAGGAGGTATTGCGGACACTTAGCTTCAACGAAGGCGGTAAGGCTTGCGTTCTCCACCATGTAGTAAAAGTCCTCGTAAAGTCCGGCGGCGCGTAAGAACACATTGCTTGACCACTCGCACGCTCGAACTTCTGCAACTCGAGGGACCGGATACTTGGGTTTCTTCTCACTTCCATCATCCTTGGGGTCACGGCTTGAAGAGCCTCTTAAGAACCTCCTCATCTTTTCCCTTTTCTATCTCTAAAAATTTCAGAAATTTTTTGTGATTCTAAGGAAAAGTGAACAAGGCTCAACTAAACTCATAGCAACTACTCCCACAAGTGCCTAGAGGCCATATTACGCATCAAAGCTACTTGGGACCAGCTAAAATTAGCATGCAAAGCTCAAGAACATGGTCACCAAGGCAACAAAAATACGCGAAGTATAAGGCACTAGAGCAAAAACTAATTGGACCAATGGAGGAGTCACCTACCAAGGAGTAATTTCCCCCAAAACAGTTCGGAAAATGGTGCTTTGAGCAAGGAGATCGAAAATCCCAGCAAGAGGAGCAAGAACACGGGTTTGAGCTGCGAAATGAATTTTTTTGGAGGTAGGAGAAGAGGATGAGAGCTAGAATGAGTGAAGGGGTGCATGTGGGCCCCACAAGCCTGCCAGGCCCGGCCAGGGGGGTGGTCAGGCCTCCTGGGCTTGTGGCCCACTGGCGCATCCCCCAGACTAGCTATCCGTTTCAGTATTTTTCAAAAATTCTGGAAAAAATCATACTTGATTTTCAGGACGTTCGGAGAACTTTTATTTTCGGGGTACTTTTCTACGGGACGCTAAGACAGAAAATGGGGAAAACTAAACTAAATCTATCATTTTTCTTCTAAGCAACCGAAGGTGAAAGGTCGGAACAAAGATTTGTGACTTCTCGATTCATCCTTCCCATGGTCATCGAAAGAAATCCATCAATTAGGTTGATCAAGTCTCCTCGACAAACCTTTTCGAATCGCAAGAGAGAACGGAGAATTTTCGAATAGTCACTAGGTCACCTCAATGGGGATGTGTATCTGCCCAACAAGCAAATCATACTTCATCGTAACAGGAGGTATAGGGCATTCAAAGCACCCAATAAGAATTGATGAAGTTTTTTCGATAGCGTTGATGCAATGTACTCAATATTGTTTCTTCGGAAAGTGCACCGTATGCTCATTACCGTTGACATGGAAAGTGACATTGCCTTTGTTGCAATCTATAACAGCCCCTGCAGTGTTTAAAAAGGGTCTTCCAAGGATGACCGCCATGGCATCGTCCTCGGGAATATCCAAGATAACAAAGTCTGTCAAGATAGTGACATTGGCAACTACGATAGGCGCATCCTCGCAAATGCTGATAGGGAAAGTAGTTGATTTGCCGGCCATTTGCAGAGAGATTTTAGTGGGTGTCAACTTATCCAGTTCAAGTCTATGATAAAGAGAGAGAGGCATAACACTAACACCGGCTCCAAGGTCGCATAAAGCAGTTCTAACGTAGTTGCCTTTAATGGAGCAAGTTATAGTGGGCACACCGGGATCACCTAGTTTCTTGGGAGTTCTACCCTTGAAGGTATAGTTAGCAAGCATGGTGGAAATCTCAACCTCAGGTATCCTCCTCTTATTAGTCAGAATATCCTTCATGTACTTAGCATACGGAGACATTTTGAGCATATGTGTCAAACGCATTTGCAGAAAGATAGGTCTAATCATTTCAACAAATCGCTCAAAATCCTCATCATCCTTTTTCTTGGATGGTTTGGGAGGAAAGGGCATGGGATTCTGAACCCATGGTTCCCTTTCTTTACCATGCTTCCTAGCAGCGAAGTCATTCTTATCGTATCTTCTATTCTTAGGCTGTGGGTTATCAAGATCAACAGGTTCAATCCCCACATCCTTATCATTGCTAGGTTGAGCATCTACATGAACATCACTATTGATATTATCATTAAGCTCATGTTCATCACTATATTGTGTCTGAGCATCAAAAACAGAGGCATCGTTTGGATTCTCAGGTGTAGCAGCAACAGGGTTGCTAGCGTGCAGGTTCCTATCATCTTTCTTCTTCTTTCTAGGATGACTGGGTGCATCAGTGCTAACTCCTTGAGAATCTTGTTCAATTCTCTTTGGATGACCCTCAGGATACAAAGGTTCCTGGGTCATTCTACCGCTTCTAGTGACAACTTTGACTGAATTTTCATTCAACTCATTGATCAAGTCATTCTGAGCTTTAAGTACTTGTTCTACTTGAGTAGTAACCATAGAGGCATGTTTACTCAGAAGCTTAAGATCATTGACGTTTCTGTGCACACAAGCAGTTAAATGACTAACCATACGGGCATTCTATTCCAATTGTCTGCTAACATAATCGTTGAAACTCTGTTGTTTGGCAACAAAGTTATCAAATTCATCCAGGCATAGGCTAGCAGGTTTATCAAAAGGAATATCACTCTCATCAAACCTACGTAGAGAATTTACTTCTACTACGTGTATCGGGTTATCGAGACCATGGATCTCTTCGATAGGTGGTAGATTTTTGACATCTTCAGATTTAATGCCTTTCTCTCGCATAGATTTCTTAGCTTCTTGCATATCTACAGGACTGAGGAATAGAATACCTCTTTTCTTTGGAGTTGGCTTAGGAGGTGGTTTGGGAATAGTCCAAGCATTCTCATTGCACAAGATGTTATTCAATAGGATCTCAGCTTGTTCTACAGTTCAGTCCCTAAAAACACAACCGGCGCAACTATCTAGGTGGTCTCTAGAAGCATCGGTAAGTCCATTATAGAAGATATCAAGTATTTCATTCTTCTCAAGAGGGTGATCTGGCAAAGCATTCAGTAGCGGGACGAGCCTCCCCCAAGCTTGTGGGAGACTCTGTTCTCCAGCTTGAGCAAAGTTGTATGTTTCCTGCAAGGCAGCTTGCTTCTTATGGGCAGGGAAATATTTTTCAGAGAAGTAGTAGACCATATCCTGGGGGCTACGCACACAACCAGGAGCAAGAGAAGTGAACCAAGTCTTAGCATCATCCTTTAACGAGAAAGGAAACAGCTTGAGGATATAGTAGTGGCGGATCTTTTCCTCACTAGTGAATAGGGTGGCTATATCGTGCAGTTTGGTAAGATGGGAAACAACCATTTCAGACTCATAACCGTGAAATGGATCAGATTTGACTAGAGTGATTAACTCAGGGTCGACAGAGAATTCATAATCCTTATCGGTCACAAAGATAGGCGAAGTAGCAAACTTCGGGTCATATTTCATCCTAGCATTCAAAGATTTTTCTTTCCACTTGAGCAGCAGTTTCTCAACATCATTGCTATCCTTACACGCAAGAAAGTCCTTAGCTATCTCTCCCTCCATAACATAATGCTCAGGCATAATAGGCAATTCAGGCATAATAGCTGGTTCTACTTCAATAGTATGAGCAGTTTGAGAAGTATCATCACATCTAGGAGCAACTCTAGCAATTGGTGCATCAAGGAATGCACCTAGTGGCAAAGCAATATCAAGCATAGTATCATTAGGCAAAGCAGTATCAAGCGTAGCATCATCATAAGCATCATGGGCAGCAGAAGTAGCATCATCAAGCACAGGCGACATATCAAGATTTCTAGCATGAGGTGGTGTCGCAAACTTACTCATAACTGAAGGTGAATCAAGTGCAGAGCTAGATGGCAGTTCCTTACCTGTCCTCGTAGTGGAGGGCAAGACTTTCGTTTTGGGATCTATCGGATTCCTCATAGTGACCAGCAGACATAAATCCCAAGTGACTCAGAGAATATAGCTGTGCTTCCCCGGCAACGGCGCCAGAAAAAGGTCTTGATAACCCACAAGTATAGGGGATCGCAACAGTTTTCAAGGGTAGAGTATTCAACCCAAATTTATTGATTCGACTCAAGGGGAAGCGAAAGAATATTCTCAAGTATTAGCAGTTGAGTTGTCAATTCAACCACACCAGAAAGATTTAGTGTCTGCAGCAAAGTATTAGTAGCAAGGTAGTGGGAAAGACTCGTAAGCATTGGATCGGTGATGGATGATTAGGTCGGATGCTATTCATCATGTAACAGTTATAACATGGAGAGATAAGTAACTAGCTCCAGTTCGTCAATCTAATGTAGGCATCTATTCCATATGTGGTCATACGTGCTTAGGGAAAAGAACTTGCATGACATCTATTGTCCATCCCTCTCGTGGCAGCGGGGTCCTAATGGAAACTACGGGATATTAAGGTTCTCCTTTTAATAAAGAACCGGACCAATGCATTAACACTTGGTGAATACATGAACTCCTCATACTATGGTCATCTCCGGGAGTGGTTCCGGCTATTGTCACTCCGGGGTTGCCGGGTCATAACACATAGTAGGTGACTACAACTTGCAAGATAGGATCTAAAACACACATATATTGGCGACAACATAATAGGTTCAGATCTGAAATCATGGCACTCGGGCCCTAGTGACAATATTCAGCATGGCAAAGTAGTAGCAACATCAATCTCAGAACATCGTGGATACTAGGGATCAATCCCCATCACAACTAACTCGATTACATGATAGATCTCATCCAACCCTTCACCGTCCAGCAAGCCTACGATGAGATTACTCGCGAACGGTGAAGAGCATCATGGAATTGGTGAAGAAGGAAGGTTAATGATGACGATGGCGACGATCTCCCCTCTTCGGAGCCCAAAACGGACTCCAGATCTGCCCTCCACAGGAAGCACAAGAGGTGGCGGCGCCTCTGTATCGTAAAACGTGATGAACTCTTCTCTCTGATTTTTTTTCCGGTTGAAAGTGGTTATATAGAGCCGGAATTGGGGACGACAGAGCTCCGAGGGGCTCACGAGCGTGCCAGGCCCGACCAGGGGGGGCCGGGCTTGGTGGGCTTGTGAGCTCCTGGCTCCATCCCTCTAGTTGATTCTTGTGCCAGTATTTTTTATATATTCCAGAAAAATTCCTCGTAGATTTCCAGGTCATTCCGAGAACTTCTATTTCTGTGCAAAAACAACACCCTGGCAATTCTGCTGAAAACAGCGTCAGTCCGGGTTAGTTCCATTCAAATCATGCAAAATAGAGACCAAAACAAGGGCAAAAGAGTTTGGAAAAGTAGATACGACGAAGACGTATCAGCGACTCGTGGTGAGTCGTGTCTGATGACACTTGGTAATACGGCCTCTGCTCCATAGACAAGGAAAAAGGGTATGTAACCGGTAGACCGATTAGGAGTTGATCTGATGCTCCATAAAACTGAAGGTAATTCTTCAACCCAGCATCCCGGAGTACGTTCCAGAGGTACCATAAGTCGGGGCTTGATTCCTCGCAGTATTTCCCGGATGTGCTCCTTTGCGCAGAACTCTTGCATGGCGCATGTAGATAAATTAGTACCATTATCACTAATGATACTATGAGGATATCCGAAGCGAAAAATCAACTTCTTGAGGAACTTGACAGTCGTGTCTACATCGCAGCTGCTAACCGGCTCTGCTTCAACCCACTTGGTAGACTTGTCAACTGCCACCAATAAGTGAGTCTTTTTATTGGACGACATCTTGAAGGGGCCAACCATGTACATCCCCCAGACCGCAAAAGGCCTTGTAATTGGAATCATCCGTATTTCCTGAGCGGGCACATGCATCTGACGTCCAAATTTTTGACACCCATCACATCTGCGTACTATATCCTCAGCATCTCCATGAGTTGTCAACAGGTAAAACCCATGCCTAAAGGTTTTGGATAATAGAGAGCGTGACCCGGTGTGATGACCACAGTCGCCTGCATGTATCTCATTGAGAATCGCACACCCTTCCTCGGAGGAAACACGCCTTTGAAAAATTCCAGAAGTACTTCGCTTGTGTAACTCGCTTTTCTGTATGACCATGGACTTGCATCAGCGAATGATTTGGCGGGCCAACAACTCGTCAGTAGGTAACTCGCCTCGTGCCAGATACGCCATGTAGGGGATTTCCCAATCCTGGGTAGCACGGAGAGCCGCCACAAGTTGACACTCAGGGTCAGGAATTGCTTAGTCTTCTTCTGAAGGCAATTTTACTGATGGGTTGTGCAATACATCCAAAAAGACATTTCGGGGAACCGGCTTACACTGTGAACCGAGTCGTGAAAGAGCATCAGCCGCCTCATTGAGCCGACAATCAATGTTATCAACATGATAGCCATGAAAATGACCCGCCACGTCCGACACTTCACGCCTATAAGCCGCCATCACAGGATCTCTTGAATCCCATGTGCTAGAAACTTGCTGCACCACTAGATCTGAGTCGCCCAAACAATTCACTCGACTGAGGTTCATCTCTTTCGCGATTCTTAACCCATGGAGCAGGGCCTCATATTCCGCCGCTTTGTTGGTACACTGGAACATGAATCGGAGGACATAGCAAAATTTGTCACCCTGAGGCGAAGTCAAAACCACGCCAGCCCCCGAGCCTTCCAGCTGCCTAGACCCGTCAAAATGGATAGTCCAATACGTGTGATCTTGTCTGTCTTCCGGAATTCGCAACTCAGTCCAATCGTTGATGAAGTCCACCAATGCTTGAGTCTTAATAGTTGTGTGAGGGTTATATTTGACATGATGGGGTCCAAGCTCAATGGCCCACTTAGCAATCTGCCTAGTCGCCTCTCGATTCTGTATGGTATCAACAAGTGGGGCAGAACTGGCCATCGTGATAGGATGCTCTTGAAAGTAATGTTTCAACTTCCGACTTGGCATGAATACCCCAAAGACTAGCTTCTGCCAATGTGGGTAGCGTTGTTTGGAGAGGGTTAGGACTTCGCTGATAAAGTTGACCGGTCTTTGAACCGAGTATTCCGTCCCTTCCTCTTTGCGCTCGATGACCGCTGCAATGCTTACCACTTTAGAATTAGCAGCAATGTAGCATAGGCACTTTGTCAGTCGGAACAGCTAAGACAGGCGGCTCAGCAAGTTGTTTCTTCAAGGCTTCTAAAGCTTCTTTGGCTTCATTCGTCTAGACAAAGCGATCTGTTTTCTTGAGCAGCTGATAGAGAGGGATGGCTTTCTCCCCAAGGCGACTTATGAACCGACTTAGAGCCGCAATACGACCCGCCATGCGTTGAACTTGATTGACATTTGCCGGCTTGCCTAGCGAAACTATTGCTTCAATTTTATCCGGGTTAGCTTCGATGCCTCGCTCTGACACCAAGAAGCCCAATAACTTTCCTGCGGGAACATCAAAAACACACTTGGTAGGGTTAAGCCTCATCTGGTACATGCACAAATTGTAGAAAGTCTCCTTGAGGTCCTCCAAAAGTAATTCTTCCTTTTGGGATCTGACCACTATATCGTCAACGTAGGCATGAACATTGTGCCCGATCTGACTGTGTAGGCAATTCTGGATGCAACGTTGATACGTCGCCCCCGCGCTCTTGAGACCGAACGGCATACACACATAACAGAAGGCCCCAAAGGGAGTTATAAACGACGTTTTCTCCTAATCCGCCAAAGCCATCTTGATCTGGTGGTATCGTGAGTAAGCATCTAGAAAATATAGTCGCTCGCAGCCCGACGTAGAGTCAATTATTTGAACAATGCGAGGGAGGGCGAAAGGGTCCTTTGGGCAGGCCCTCTTGAGGTCGGTATAGTCAATGCACACGTGAAAGGTACTGTTCTTCTTGAGTACCAAGACCGAGTTAGCCAACCACTCCGGGTGAAAAACCTCAACAATGAATCCAACGGCCAAGAGCCGGGCGACTTCCTCCCCAATTGCTTTACGTCGTTCTTCATTAAACCGGCGAAGATACTACTGAACCGGCTTTATTTTAGGGTCAATGTTAAGGTCGTGCTCAACGAATTATCTCGGTACACCTAGCATGTATGAAGGCTTCCATGCGAAGATGTCCAGGTTCTCATGGATGAATTCGATGAGCGCGCTTTCCTATTTGGGATCCATATCCGTCCCAATTGTGAACTGCTTGGATGAGTGCCAGGTGTCAAATCTACCACCTCCTTGTCATCCGTCAGCTTAAACTTGAGGGGCGACCCTGAATCAACTGTAGGTCTCTTGAGTAGTGTCATATATGCCAGGTCAATGTTAGCTTGGTGAAACTTGAGTTCCTCAGCCGCGCAAGCCGACTCGGCATAAGCCGCATCTCCTTCCTTGCATTCTTGAGATATTTTCCTCTCCCCGTTGATCGTGATAGTTCCCTTATGTCCCAACATTTTGAGCTTGAGGTAGACATAGCATGGGCGGTGTTGGAGATATTATCTGTTGTGTGACCCGCCCTAGTTGGGCCGGTCACCAAGCGGGCGACTCATCCTTTTGGCGATTCAAGCTTTGACCTGTGAGCCCAGGAGCTAGATGGCGGTTCAGGATCCTCGTGGAGAATCAATCATTGGGAAGACCTCTAAGTCTTGGAAAGCACGACGACTTAGAGATAGAAAGGATCATGACTTGCATGATGGTAAGGACTCTTGTAAACCCTAAGGGCTCGACCTGTATATAAAGGCGAGTCCCTGGGAAGGAGAGGGTAGGTTAGAAATCATCGATTGCTAGGTGAGGCGAGTTACGCCCTCCTTGTAATCGAAACACCCTCAATACGACACAAAGCAGGACGTAGGCTTTTATCTCGCTTCCGTTCAAACCCTTTGAGTCGCCACCAAGGTGCGATGGCTCCAACACTAAGTCCTTTCACGAGGACATCTGCCATGACAAAACCACGACAGTTGGCGCCCACCGTGGGGCCTGCGCACGGTGGAGTTGAGTTGTCAAAGGGAGCCCTACCAGGGTCAGGGAGCTACATGGCGGGGCTCATGACTCGGAGCTGCCGCGGGAAGTACTACATCAATAACTCGCTGTGGGGGCCCGAGGCCGATTCAATCGAATCCGGCTACAGAGTCCCCTTCGGCAAGATCAACATCTTTGTCGACATGGTTGGATCGCCTGTGCCTGAGCCGGACATCTTCACCAACATCGTCGAGACGGCCAGGTATGTCCGCCCTGTGGCGACATCGAACCTAACCCTCCCGGTCTTTGTTGGTTTCACACAGGGATCTGAGGAACCAGAATGATCGGCGACTCAGGAGACCACGCCGGTCAACACTGATGATGAATCATCCATGGGCGACTCAGATTCAATTCAGTCTCTACATGGGGGCTGCCTCGGAGGCCTGACATTGGCAATGGACCCCGAGGTTCTCCACCGGACCCGCCGTCAGATCGCCGTTTACATGGCAGGGGCGACTCAGCCCCAGCAAAACCCTGCAGGCAACCACGGGACTGGCGAAACATCCAGAAGGCCAGTTGCGATCTTGGTGGATTTGGCGGCGGAGATAACAAGGCTCACGGCGACCCCTGTAACAACAGAAAACTAGGAAACGATAAAAGCCGAGTTGACAAAGCTAAAAGATGGGGTGGCAAAGGCTCAGCGAGACGCTAAAGCAGAAGCCGCCAAGGTCGAGACCCGGCAAGCTCAAATCACTGCTGAGACAGCCCGCTTGAACACCGAAAACTGGCGGCTTGAGAGGCATCAGCGTGCATCTGACGCTGTCCATCAGAGGAGGAACCAGGGGCGTTTACCCCCTGATCTCAACCCTGCCCGCCTATTCGACACTCCACGCACCCCCGGGGCAGGAGACGCTCCGGTAGCAGGGCCGGGCCAGCCGCCAAACCCGCCGCTTCAGCCAGCGGTTGATCGCTTTCCTCGATTCCAGACACCTCGGGATCAATTTTCCAACCCGGTGGACAACATGCTTGCTGTGACTTGACATTTAGAATCCCTTCCGATTCATGGCAACACCTCGGCCGAAATAGAAGCAAGGAACTCCATTGAGATGTTGAAGACAGCGGTGGTTAAAAACGCCCAGTTCACACACAGCCTCGATCAGCTTCACTCCACCCCCCAAGCAAGCCGCACCAGGCGCAGCCAGAGGACCAGCCCGCCATAACCAACGGACCGGCGACTCACTCCTGGGAGGACTGTTACGTGATGTGGGAATTTCGGGCGGAGGTGATCAAAAAGGGCCAAAACGGTGACCCGGACCAACGGCAGGGACAGTTCGGTGCACCTAATCAACGTCAGAACCCGTTCAGCAGCTTCCCTGAACCGGGGGATCAGGGCGGCTCGTAGCCAAGCAGCGGCCAGTATCCAGTGCATAACCAACAACGATATAACCCGCCCGGGGTTTTTCAGCTGCCACCCCCACAGGGGGCTCCACAGGGGCAAGATGATCATGGCGGGTTCCGCAACAATCCCAAACAATTAAGCAACGGGCAATACCACGTCTTCACCACCAATGCCTGCAAGCGTGATAAAAAGGTGAATCACCCAGCGTATAGTGTATCTAAGCCGGCACTCCCTAGGTACCTCCACTGGTCCGAGCAGATTATATCATGGAGTAGGGAGGATCACCCGCCCAGAGTTGACAACCCCGGCGACTTAGCGTTGGTCGTGGCTCCTCAAGTCGGGGATATACCTTATCGAAGGTACTGATGGATGGTGGTAGCAGCATCAACATACTATACTTCGACACTTTTTGAAGGATGAACCTGCTGGAGAAAGACTTAATGCCATCAACCACGGTTTTCCATGGAATTGTCCCAGGTAAATCGGCATACCCCATAGGTTGGGTCAAACTCACAGTTGCGTTTGGAACAACATCCAATTACAGGAGTGAGTCGCTTATATTTGAGGTGGTCAAGTTAAAGAGCCCTTATCATGCGTTGTTTGGGCGACCGGCTTACGCCCGTTTAATGGCTCACCCCTACTATGTTTACCTTAAACTCAAGATGCCTGGTCCTAAGGGGCCCATCACGGTTGATGGTGACAGGAGGATAGCAAGAGAGTGTGAGGAAGGGGATGCGGCTTACGCAGAAGTCGCTTGCGCTGCAGAAGAGCTCAAATATCACCAGGCCAATGTTGATTCAGCAGATATGTCACCTCTAAAGAAGACAACAACACACGCTGAGCCGCCCCTCAAGTTCAAACCAACGGATGACACTAAGATGGTGGATTTCGTCCCTGGCGACTCAACCAAGCAGTTTACTATCGGGGTGGGTCTGGACCCCAAATAGGAAAGCGCGCTCATCAAATTCATCCATGACAATCGGGACATCTTCGCGTGGAAACCTTCTAACATGCCTGGTGTACCGAGAGAATTCGTTGAGCACCATCTTAATGTTGACCCAAAAGCAAAGCCGATTCAGCAATATCTTCGCAAGTTCAATGAGGAACGGCGCAAGGCAATCGGGGAAGAAGTCGCCTGTCTTTTGGCCGCCGGATTCATCGTAGAGGTCTGCCACCCCAATTGGTGGGCTAACCCGGTCCTGGTGCTCAAGAAAAACGGCACCTTACGCATGTGCATTGATTACACAGATCTTAACAGAGCCTGTCCAAAGGACCCTTTCGCCCTTCCCCGCATCGATAAAATCATTGATTCAGTGGCGGGCTGCGAGCGTTTGGGTTTCTTGGACGCTTATTCCGGATATCACCAAATCAAGATGGTTGTGGAAGATCAGGAGAAGACAACTTTTATAACCCCCTTCGGGGCTTTTTGTTATATGTCCATGCCGTTTGGGCTCAAAAGCGCTAGGGTGACTTACCAGCGTTGCATCCAAAATTGTCTCCGTGGCCAAATCGGACGAAACGTACACGCTTACGTTGATGACATTTTGGTTAAAATGCATAGGAAGGAGACGCTCTTGGAAGATTTAAGGGAAACTTTTGACAACCTGCGGGTATATCAGATGAAGCTTAATCCCACCAAGTGTGTCTCTGGCATTCCCGCAGGAAAGTTGTTGGGTTTCCTGGTGTCTGAGCGCGGCATTGAGGCCAACCCGGACAAAATTGAGGCGATTACTTCGCTTGGGAAACCAGTGAATATCAATCAAGTTCAACGGATGGCGGGTCGTATCGCGGCTTTAAGTCGCTTCATAAGCCGCCTGGGAGAAAAAGCTATTCCCCTCTATCAGTTGCTTAAGAAATCTGACCGTTTTGTTTGGACAGACGAGGCCAATGAAGCTTTTGAAGCCTTGAAGCAGCAGCTGGTCAACCCGCCAGTTTTGGCCACCCCGACTGAAAAAGAGCCTATGCTTCTGTACATTGCGGCAAACTCCAAGGCGGTGAGCGTGGCAGTGGCCGTCGAACGGAAGGAAGAAGGGAAGGAATATCCGGTACAATGCCCGGTGTATTTCATTAGTGAGGTGCTAACTCTCTCCAAGCAACGATACCCGCACTCACAGAAGCTGGTCTATGGGGTCTTTATGGCGAGTCGAAAGCTCAAACACTATTTCCAAGAGCATCCCATCATGGTGGTTAGCTCCGCTCCTCTGGGGGACATCATCCAAAACCGAGAAGCGACAGGGCGAATCGCCAAATGGGCGATCAAACTTGGGCCGCACCACGTGCGATACACCCCTCGCACGGCTATCAAGTCTCAAGCCTTGGTTGACTTCGTCAACGATTGGACCGAATTACAGATTCCGGAAGACAGGCCCGACCTCATGTACTGGACTATTTACTTTGACGGGTCTAGGCAATTGGAAGGCTCGGGGGCTGGCGTGGTGTTAATTTCGCCCCAGGGAGACAAATTCTGTTATGTTCTCCGACTCATGTTTCTATGCACCAACAACGCTGCAGACTGTGAAGGCTTGCTTCATGGTTTGCGACTCGCCAAGGAGATGAACCTCACGCGTGTCAGATGTCTCGGCGATTCTGGTCTGGTGGCTGAGCAAGTTTCAGGTACTTGGGATTCTCGGGACCCCCTGATGGTGGCTTACAGAAGGGTTGTGTCTGATGTGGCGGGTCATTTCCATGGCTATCAAGTTGATCATATCGACCGGTACCTTAACGAAGCAGTTGACGCCCTTTCACGTCTCGGCTCACAACGTAAGCCGGTTCCTCCCAATGTCTTTCTGGATATTTTGCATAATCGTTCCGTAAGGTTGCCCTCAGAAGAGGAGTTGGCAATACCAGACCCTGAGTGCCAGTTTGTGGCTGCTCTCCGTGTTACGCCGGATTGGGTTCTTCCGTATTTGGAATATCTTGCACGAGGCGAGTTACCTTCGGATGAGGTGTTGGCTCGCCAAATTGTCCGTCGGAGCAAATCCCTGGTCATCATCAATGGCGAATTGTATGAGCGAAGCACTTCTGGGGTATTCCAACGATGCGTTTCTTCCGAAGAAGGATGCATGATTCTGAACAACATCCATGCCGGAGATTGTGGGCATCATGCCGGGTCACGCTCCCTGGTCTGAAAGGCGTTCCATCACTGATTCTTTTGGTTGACGGCTCATGCAGATGCAGAAAAGATAGTTCGTCAATGTGATGGTTTCCAACGTTACGGACGACAAGCTCATGTGCTGGCTCAAGAACTAAGGATGATACCTATTACTTGGCCTTTCGCGGTATGGGGGCTAGACATGGTTGGCGCCTTTAAGATGTCGTCCAACAAAAAAACTCATCTGCTGGTGGCGGTTGATAAATTTACCAAGTGGGTCGAAGCAGAACCTGTTGGTGCTTGTGATGCGGAGACAGCGGTCAAGTTCTTGAAAAAACTGATCTTCCGGTTCGGATATCCACACAGCATTATTACTGATAATGGTACTAATCTATCACAAGGAGCGATGCAGGAGTTTTGCCACCATGAGCACATCCGGCTTGATGTCTCTGCAGTTGCTCATCCACAATCTAATGGGCAAGCGGAACGGACGAATGAGGAAGTATTGCGAGGAATCAAACCCCGACTTATGGTTCCCCTGGAACGCACCCCAGGGTGTTGGGTTGAGGAGTTGCCTTCAGTATTGTGGAGCATCTAGACCACCCCAAACCGTTCTACGGGTTTTACTCCCTTTTTCCTGGTATACAGAGCAAAAGTTGTTCTTCCCACTGACATTAGGCCTGACTCGGCCAGAGTTGCTGCTGATGTGGAACGGGACAACGAGTTGGCGCGTCAAGATTCTTTGGACGCTTTGGAGGACACACGCGACTTGGCTGCCGCCCGCTCGGCTATTTATCAGCAGGACTTGCGTCGTTACCACAGCCGCCGGGTCAAGAGCCGAACCTTTCAGGAGGGCGAGTTAGTGCTTCGATTGATCCCAGATCGCACTGGCATGCATAAGTTATCACCACCATGGGAAGGATCGTTCGTCGTGAGCAAAAGCCTTCGCAACGGGTCATACTATCTGGTGGATCTCCGGCCTGATCGGCCAACCACGGAGGCTGAGTCAACTCGCCCTGGAACATAGCCCACTTGCGGCCTTGTTACACTTGAGCTATTGGCTTTGTTTTTTCTTCTCTTGAAAAATTGTAAGTTTTTCATTTTTATGAAGCAATAAAATTGATGCCCATGAACTCGGGGGCTTTCCTGCTATTTCATCTTATTGAAAGTATGGATCTTTTATTTTGCTCCTTAACAAGTCGCCCAAGCATGGACTCTATCCATACCAGAGAGCGTAAGTCCCCATGATGCACTTATTACAACACTAGGTATCGATAAGCCAAAGAAGATCAAGTCGCTACAAGCGCGTGATTCAAACATAGGCACCTTATATGATTCTGTGGAGTAGGCCGGCTTACTTGGGGGCTATTTGTTCCCAAGTCGTTTTGTGGTAAGAGCGTATACGCTTCTACAATCCTATGACCGGTCTTTCCCCTAATCATAGGTCACTTGGGGGCTTCCTCTCACTGAGATCAGCCTTACTACGCATTTGGCCTGCGAAAAATTACCGCACTACAAATGGTTATACTGGACTGTGTGTTGGCCGATTCGCCATATGGACCCATGAACTCTTGGCGAGTTACTCCGCTTTATGGACCCTGAAATCGCCCTGGTTAAAACATGTATGGTACCGGCTAGCGCCCCACATGGAAAATAGAGAACCCATTGGTTCACTGAACCAGCTTCATTGAATCTTGACTCGTGTCTGATCAGCCGGTCTAAATACTTGAGCTTTTTTACACAAAAAAGTCTCCCTCGGGTAGCACTTGAGTTTATATAAATCGTCCTATCCTGTCGCGACTTGAACGAGCCGACGAAATTCTTACTTTCACCTTCCTGGCACTGCCACAAGGTTTTTCAAATTTTTCTGACTCACCCTAACATCCTGAGTCGGTTATGATTTATTATGATCCATTACTCACTCAGGTGGTTTGATGTACGTTTTTAGCCTAAAAGGTTGATGATTAAAATCACTATTGCCATGGCGGGTCAAGCATCTTAAGACGCCCTGAGGGCGACACAAGGGTTTTAAAGAAATCACGGAACAAGGTTGTTTTCTACGATTGACCTATTACATGGCTCTGATGGCCAACTTCATGAAGAACTACTCCGCTGATGTCCCCGGGTCAGCTTGCTTTCAGCTCTGACCGACTTCAACTTGCAAGTCGCCCAATACCCAATTACACTTGGATAAGGCGGCGAATTCATCTTCATCGTTCAAAAATGACGAGTGATCCGCCTCCAAATCAAAAGGGTTCTTGGGTCGACGCGGAGTCAAACTGGTTGTCACAAAGGTTGGCGGATTTATTTTCTTATTCTTGTCATCATAAGCAGCTTGATACTTTGATAAATCCAAGCTTGCTGCAAGCTGAGTGCCCACCAAGCGGGATTCTTTGACAACGCGTTGATAATCCTCTTGAGTAAATTCTGACCCGTCGTCCTTGAGCTGGGGAAGCCTGTTGCTACTTCTTCGGGTTTTAACTCTGGAGCGTACGCTAAGCACCGACTCAACGTAGTCAGTACCCCTTTTTGGGCAGCTGACCGGGTTAGGTCACCTATCTGAGGCGGAAGGGTAGATAAGCAGCCAAGCATCTTTTTGATTAATGTTATGGGTTCCTTGGCACCCATCACCGCCTTCACGGTCAGCATGCTTCCTGTATACAGTTGCTCTGTTAATGCGTAAATCGCCTTCAGCATCAGGACACAATCATTTTGAAGGTTGGCGGCTCTCGGACCTATATAAGGGATAATGATGGTCAGTAACTTCTTCATACTAAGTTATTTTTTACAAATTACAAGATCAGTGTTTTTCTTGTTACCAAATATAGCATGTGCCATGTTGGAGATATGTTGCTTTAAACCAGCCAACTTTTGTTGCACGGCTTCCAGTTTTGCTTCAGTTTTTCCGCTCGCTTTACCGCGGCGTCTTGATCAGCTTGAGCCTTCTTGTGGGCGGCCTTCAGCTTCTCCATCTCAGATAAGATCACTTGATATTTTTCTTCTGATTTTTCCCGCGCATCTTGCTGGCCGGCTAAACTTTTCTTGAAGTCGCCAAATGCCGACTCAGCTTGGGCAAGAGATTCCTGCCAAAATATATTATCAAGGGACAAGTCTCAGAATTATTGCAAGCAACATCTCTAACACTTGGGGGCTAATGTATAATTTTTTAGACAAAATTATACAATATCAAGACCCGGCTCATCTTTCAACAGATGACCCGGCCCTTGGGGGTTACAGGTCGAAAGATTTTTTCTAATAGCAAGACCCGGCTCATCTTTCAACAGATGACCCGGCCCTTGGGGGTTACAGGTTGAAAGATTTTTTCTAATATCAAGACCCGGCTCATCTTTCAACAGATGACCTGACCTTGGGGGTTACAGGTTGAAAGATTTTTTCTAATATCAAGACCCGCCTCATCTTTCAACAGATGACCCGGCCCTTGGGGGTTACAGGTTGAAAGATTTTTTCTAATATCAAGACCCGGCTCTTCTTTCAACAGATGACCCGACCCTTGGGGGTTAGAGGTTGAAAGATTTTTTCTAATATCAAGACCCGGCTCATGTTTTAACAGATGACCCGGCCCTTGGGGGTTAATGAGGATGGTATGCATTAAGGCGTACCTCATGTTTATTCTTCATCTTAAGGAGTAGACTCTTCTCCATTTCATAACTCGCCTCCAAGCGAGTTGCAAAGTCGGAACAGAGTTCTTTAAATTCATGATTTTCGTATTGAGATAGCTTGGCCTTGGAAATCTCATGTTCAATAGAAGGTTGGGTTGATCTTGCAGAATGGCTTAAGACCTATTTGGCCACACTTGGCCAAGGGTTCGCCGGTCAGCATCTTGATGATGGACACGATGTCATTTTCTGTCAGTGTTGTACGGAAGTAGCACTGGGGATGGTCCAAGGTGCCATCAAACTCACACATTAAGCCGTCTCGATGACTTAAGGGGAGGATGCGCCATTCAACCCAGCAGCGGATCAAATCAATCCCGGTAAGACCGTTGTTTGTCAGAGATCGTAACTCGAATAACACCGGGATAAAATCTGACTCCTCTTCTTCAGTAAGCTTGTTTGGAAGTTTAAAGTTTGTAGGAAGGCGTTCCTCCCTATAGCCAACGAGCTTGTTTTCACCCTCAGGAGAAGTTTCTTGGCAATAAAACCAAGACTCGCCCCAGCCTTTGGGATGGCTTGACATGAGCTGTCCCTACGGCGTTGAACGTTGACACCTCCAAGTTCCAAGCTAGGACCGATTGAAAATTCGGTCGGGCGATTCAAATGGAAAAAAATACCAGAACAAAGGAACTGAAGGTTCCATCCGCAAGTAAGCTTTGCAGAACACTTGGAACTGACATAAGTTACTAATCGAGTTAGGACCTAAGTCTTGGAGGCGGACGTTCATGAAAGTCATGGCATCTCTGAGAAATTTTGACCCTGGCGGCTTAAAACCCCATTCAAGGTGCTCAGCGAAGACAATATTTCCCCTTCCTTTGGGTTGGGAATTTCTTCTCCAAATCCGGATCGCCATCCGATAACCTCTTTCGGGTCGAGATTTCCTGTCTTCACACAGTTATTGAGAAAAGCTTCAGTGACTTTGGTTGGGAGCCAATCGGCTTTGAAAACGGAACCCATGGCTATAAAGGAAAAGATTATGGATAAGTTAACTCGCCGAGTGCTTACTGAGTGGCTAAAAAGGTCAATTAACTCGCCGAACGTTTGTCAGGTAACTACGGGAGTCTGTTGACTCACCAACAAGGCGCCGGGTCAGAATACAAGGGCGATTTAGGAATTTCCTATTTCTCAAAAGGAGACAACTCGGAGCTTCAGAGATGTTCGCTAAAATGATGAAGGGCGGATTTACAAACAGATTTTATACAGCAGGCAGTAACACAAAGATCTACGGAGGAGGCAAAAATGAATGAAAAAAACCTGGATAAAATAGAACAGCCTATGGGTAGGGTAAGAATAGTAAAGCTGATTTGACAGGAGCCTTTTTTGGATCTTCAAACAGGAGCTAATCAACTGAGGATATGGTCGATACTACCGTACCTATTATTATCCTTGTGATCTAATCAACGTCTATGGGGGCATTCGAGGTGTTCTAAGAAACCGGCAAGCGATGAACCTTGAGGAGCTAAGATCTACCTCTAATGGCGAAGGACTGACCTGATGATGGCGAACGGAGGCGACCGAGGAAGATCCGCGGCGAGTGTTGCGCACTTAGTCGGCCTGGGGATGCGTTGGACACGGCGGCCGGAGAAGGAGGTCCTCGGGGGTGATGGAGTTCTCGGTGCGGTCGCGAGGAAGAAGGGGTCGACGAAATGGGTAGGTGGGGATGTTCCCTGCCCCCTTCCCCCAGCCTATTTATTGGGTCGGGCCGTGGAATCGAGGTGCCTCACGCGGGAACTGACGACAGGATAAAGATTCGCTATAATGGTGCCCAAAATTTTCGGGATATCTGTGCCGAAGGATCCGTTGGGCATCGCGTCATCATTTCTTCCTAGATTAAAGGGATAAGATGATGTCAACAAGAAGCATCTCAGCGACTTGGATATCTCCACGATAAGGTGGCGGATAAAGCATATGATGCGTAAAAAGAGCAGAGTGAGTCGCCCCTGGCTAGGCAAGAGTCGGCATGAACAGGTTCAGGTCGATCTGGGCCTAATGTTGGGGATATTATTTGTTGTGTGACCCGCCCTAGTTGGGCCGGGTCACCAAGCAGGCGACTCATCCTTTGGCGACTCAAGCTTTGGCCTGTGATCCTAGGAGCTAGATGGCGGTTCAGGATCCTCGTGGAGAATCAATCATTGGGAAGACCTCTAAGCCTTGGAAAGCACGGCGACTTAGAGATAGAAAGGATCATGACTTGCATGATGGTAAGGACTCTTGTAAACCCTAAGGGCTCGACCTGTATATAAAGGCGAGTCCCGGGGAAGGAGAGGGTAGGTTAGAAATCATCGAGTGCTAGGTCAGGCGAGTTACGCCCTCCTTGTAATCGAAACACCCTCAATACAACACAAAGCAGGACGTAGGCTTTTACCTCCTTACGAGGGGCCGAACCTGGGTAAATCTCTGTCTCGCTCTCGTTCAACCCCTTTGAGTCGCCACCAAGGTGTGATGGCTCCAACACTAAGTCCTTTCATGAGGACATCTGCCATGATAAAACCACGACAGGCGGGCCAAGAAACAAGCGTAAGCTGGCCTTCAGAACAATGCGTGGTAAGGGCTTTTGATCTTGACTACCTCAAACATGAGGGACTCGCTCCTGTAATTGGACTTCGTGCCAAAACCTACATTAAGTTTGATCCGTCCAACAAGGTATGCCGACTTACCCGAAACTATGCCGTGGAAGAACGTGGAGGATGGCATCAAATCGCCCTCTGAGAAATTCATCCGTCGAAAGATGTCGAAATATAAGATATTGATGCTACTGCCACAATCCATAAGGACCTCGGAAAGGGTATAGCCCCCAACCTGGGGGCCACAACCAAAGCTAAATCGTCGGGGTTATCAACCCGGGGCAGGTGATCCTCCCTACTCCAAAGAATGGACTGCTCGGACCAATTGAGGTAACTGGGAAGCGCCGGCTCAACCACACTGAAAGCTCTTTGTTTCACCTTACGGTCTCTTTTGCAAGTGCTGGTGGTGAACACATGATATTGTCCGATGTTTAACTTCTTAGGATTATTCTGGAAGTCACCATTGTCATCCTGTCGTTGGGGGTCGCCTTGCGGAGGCGGTTGCTGAAACACCCCCTGCGTATTATACCGATGACTGTTCTGAACCTTGTACTTCCCGGCATTAGTCTGTGGCCTGCCCTGCGGGCCCGGGTTGGGAAATCCACAAAACGGTTTTCGTTGTGATCCGGGTGTGCGAAATTGTTCCGGATGTCCACCCTGGTTGCCTCCTTGACCATTTTGAGGGCCTCAGCGCGGAACTCCTGCATCACATAGCAATCCTCCCAAGAGTGGGTGGACGGACCTTCCGCGGTGGCGTGTTGCTGGCAAGGGCCCTTGAGCATCTCAAGATAGTTGCATGGATTCTTCCCGCTGAAGCCCCTTTTCTTGTGATGCTACTTTCCATTGCCAGCGTTAGTGTTAGCGACGAAATCTGTGACGCCTTCCTGCTATCTCCTCTTACCTTGTCCCGCAGGTTGTGGTTACCCCGCCCTTGGAACTGGGGTGGCTTTTTGACGACTCGCCTCTCCTAGTGGTGCTAACTTTGTAGTCATCCTCCCCGGGATCTTTAGTGTCGTCTAATTCGGCATACCTGGTCAGGGTGTCCACCAATTCTCCCATGTCCCGCACCTTACGCTTGAGCCGCGCAAGCTTCAGCACCAAAGGCTCCTAGTGACAATTTTTCTCCAGGATCAGCACGGCCTAAGCCACTGAGATGCCATCCGATGAATGGATCACTTGTGCAACTCGCCGCGCCCAATGATGGGCCGACTCATCCGGACGTTGGACGCAGTGTCGTAGGTCGACGATGGTCATCATGCGTTTGCAAGTTCCTCTGAATTTTTTGACGATGCATTCTTTCAACTCGGCCCTGGTGTTAATGGAGTTGGGCGGCAGGTTCTTTAACCACGTGCATGCTGTTCCTTCGAGCATCATGGTGAAATACTTAGTGCAGACCACCTCACTTACATCGAGCATATCCATCGCAAGCTCTTAACTCTCGATCCATGCACCTGGCTCGAGGTTCGGCGTGTAATTGGGTACCTTCCGTGGGCCTTTGAAATCCTTTGGCATACGCTCATTCAGAAGGGCGAGTGCTAGACAAGGCACCCCGACGTGCCTGCCACTTGATTCGGCCTACCCTGGAGAAGGCAAGGTGGAAGCTAGATAACCCTGACCCGCCGCAGCCGCTGTTTCCATCAGGCGGGCAGCCCGGGCCGCATCCACAAGATCCTGAGCCCGTGTGTCAGGCATTGCAGGCGGATTGATCAGCGGCAAACGCTGTTGCTCGCTGGTCACCGCGGGTGGGTCATCGTGGCGACTCCTGGTGTGACTCGCCTGGGGCATGGAGTGTAGCCGCTCGCGGCTATATGAATACTGCACCTGTTGCACTACCACTTTTGTTACATCTCAATGGCGTTTCTTGCCTCCACTTCGGCCGGGGAGTTTCCATGAATTGGGAGAGATTCAAGGTGGCGGGTTGCTGCTAGCATGTTGTCAACGGGGTTTGAGTAGTGACCCTGCAGTGTCTGAAAACGGGGTGCATGAGTCTCCATCGGCTGAGGTGGTTTTGGGTTACCCGGTGGCCGAGCCGGATCGCCTCCTGGGGCGGACTGCCAGGGCCAATTGGGCTCCATCCTAGGGGTGTGTGGGCTGCCGAAGGGCCGAGATGGGTTTAAATCATTCGGAAGGTGGCCACGATGCCTCCTCTAGTGGATCGCATCAGAGGCACGCTGCTGGCGCTCAAGCCGCCATCCCTCAGCATTCACCCGCTCTGTCTCCGTGGCGATCTGGGCCCGCTGTGTCGTCATCCGGGCGGCTTCTTCTTCTATGTCGCGCTGGATCTTGGCTATCTCCTCCATCAGTTTCGTCATCTCGGTGTTGACCGTTTCCTGGTTCTCCGCCGTCACAATGATTGCAATGAGTTTGGCCGTCTCTGCTACCAGATCAGCCATGGCTTGAGCCGGAGCCTTCCCCAATCCGCTGGCTTCATTGTTACCCACCACGTTTGGCTGAGGCGGCACTGCCCCTGCCATGTAGATGGTGACTTGACGGTATGGGCCCACAACGTCCTCGGGGGTTACTGCCTCCGGCAACCCCCCGAGCTGTCCTTCATGGAGAGGGTGGATTGAATCTGTATCACCGATGGATGACTCCTTGTCCGAGTTGATGTGGGTGATCTCGTGGATCACCGGCTCGTCCGGTATGGCGGTTCCTTGCGTAAAACCAACGAAAACGTGGTGTCTCCTGACCTGATGTTTGGCGGGATGGGCGTGTCGGGCCGGCTCGACGATGTTAGTGAAGGTGTCCGGCTCAGGCACGGGTGCCCCAATCTTGCCAATGAAAACGTGGATCTTTCCGAAGGGGACCCTATATCCAGATTCGATTAAATCGGCCTCAGGTCCCCACTGTGAGTTGTCGATGTAGTATCTTCCACGGTGGCTCTTCGTCATGATGCCGACCACGTAGCTTCCTAACCATGGAAGGGCTCCCTTTGAGAAATCAACTCCACCGTGCACAGGCCCCATGTTGGGCGCTAACTATCGTGGTTTTGTCACGACAGATGTCCTCTATAAAGGACTTAGTGATGGAGCCATCACACCTTGGTGGCGACTCAAAGGGGGTGAGCGGAAGCGAGACTCAGATTTACCCAGGTTCGGCCCCTCCTGTGAAGGTAAAAGCTAACGTCCTGGTTTGTGTAAATATGGTGAATTCGATTAAAAGGAGGGCGTAGCTCACCTGACCTAGCTCTCGATGGATTCTAAGTTGATCTATCTGCCGTAGAGGCTCACATTTATATATAGGTCGAGGCTCTAAGGATTACAAAGTCCTGGCCACATTACAAATCGGGGCCTTCCATATTTCTAAGTCGCCGTGTTTGCCAAGCCAGGAAACTTCCTTGGCGACTTATCTTCTTCATCAATCCCGGACCGCCATCTGGCTCATGGGCCCTGGCAGCCTTCTGACGAAGATCTCTCTACACGCCTCAGGCCTGGGCCAAGGCTTACACTAACCTTGTATGTATGAGTCGCCGCCTTCCTGACCTGGCCTAACAGGGCGGGTCATACCGCAGGTAATATCCCCAACAGCGTCCAATGTATTTAAAGGGGTATAATTCAGAACACGCTTGGACTCACATTCCAGGCTTGTGGGATCCTCCTTACTTCAAAGACCTCCTTCTTCCATACAACATCGACATGATGCACACTAAAATGAATATCGGAGAGGCCACTTTTGGTACATTGTTCGGCATAGATGGGAAGGCTAGAGTCGATCAAGAGACACTATGTCATAGACCGTTACAAAACATGCAAGAAGGCAAAGGAAAATAGAAGTGGTCGAAGCCAAAGCCTGGTTGAATCTTGGAAGGCCAGCTATGAGGGAGATTATCTTGTGGGTCAAAATGCACTTGATGTTCCACGATGGGTATGTAGTGAATCTAAGTACGGGAGCGAGTCTTGAAAAAATAAAAATATTTGGTCTCAAGAGTCATGATGGGCACATATGGCTTTAGCGGGTAATGTTGATGATGTTGCGTGGCTTTATTCCTGAGGAGCCTCGGGTCGACGGGCATTAGGCCCATGAGACGCCGGTCCATGAGCCTCGGGTCGACGGGCATTCGGCCCATGAGACTATGGTTCCTAAGGCTACGTCCCAGGAGAGTCCTGCCACAGAGGCTTCGGCTAACGTGGAGAGGTCCGGATGGGGTGCCTGGCTGGATCGGACGAGGGGTCGGGTGGTCATTCTATTGGTGGCGAGGATGAGTCTATGGTTAGTGACGGCGACGTGGTGGACGGCGTCACCGTGTACAAGCGTGGTAGTACACGTCTCCTGGTCGTACCGGTGACCCGCGAGCAGAGGCCGGTGATTAAGCCTGAAGGGGAGAGGTAAGTGCATTTACTCTTTTTTTACCTTTTGCCTTCAAGTTTCTTCAAATGTGTAATGTGTTGACCTTGTCATACTACAGGGTTTGGAATCACCCCCTTGGAGTCTGCAAGCCGAACACCGTCCTTGGTGTGCTTTGCCGGACAAATTTCCCGGGGTTTGTCACGTTCCCTGGTGAGGATTAGGATCCTACACTAGGATTTACCCGGGAGCACTACTAGGCTGCGCATGACCCTCTGGGGGAAATTATAGATGGTGTCTTGTGCCACACGAGGACAGAGATGGTGATCAACATCTCCTGGATAAATTCTCCTTTTACACAATCTGAAATTAACAATATAGCTAATTATTGTACTAATCGGTGTTGTCTCGTTTGATCGCAGACCTTCTACAGGTGTGTGGAGGGATATGTGGAGGCGACCGCCAATGTTCTCAAGGCCGAGTGCAGGCGGCTATGACCGAACTTGCGCCACGAGGCTCGGCCACATGCTATTGGAGATTACTATGCCACACGTGGTGTTAAGAAGTAGAAGAAGGTGTGTCGCGGAATGTATCTGAAGAAGGAGCAGTACATGAAGGTAATTACCTATTCTTAAGGTCTTGTACGAAGTTTTCTTGATTTCATTCTTAGGCGTAGCACTCAAAATTATTTTTACTGACTTATAGGTGCCCCTGAGATGGTGTGCGGATAAGATGGATTGTTGGGAGGTGATGGGGTTATAGTCCTAGGGTAGGGTCATAGGCCTGCCCTATGACTCCTACACAAGGACTACCATTCATAAGGGATAAGGCCCTTAGTCAGTTCCGACTGAATTAAGGACTTCTCATCATCCAGTCGGTGACGATACCTCCATCATCCAGTCGGAGATGAGCATTCGGAGCGTATCGAACTTACCGACTGGATTCCACTCTGTGCATCGTCACCCCCCGGAGGGCAACGGTCATACGTTTCCATGTACCTTTATTAGCATTTAAGACATACGTTACCTGTAACGTAGGCATTTATTCGCCACTACTCCACCCCTGTGCACCGAACCATTGTGAAGGGCAGCGCACTCTAAATAAGCCGCCCTTCCCCACTGGTGCAGGGGTTAGCAATTCACTGTAATCTATATTCCACTCGACAACAAGCTCCAAGAGCACTGAGACGTCGGGCTTTTACCTCCACCGTAGAGGGGCCTGAACTCATACAACCTCACCGTAGCTAAGGCTCTGCCCATCCTTTCGTACCCTACACATCTACTGTCAGACTTATACCCACGACAGTTGGCGCCCACCTTGGGGCAGGCGTCTAAGCGATTTCCGGCGAGTTTGCGACTACATCTTTTCGTCATGTCATCCGGTGGAGATTTGAGCATGGGTCACGAGATCCTCTTCGGCGCTCTCTCCTTCATCATCGATGATTCGGCATGGCTTCGGGACGCCCCTCTTGACGTCGAGGCGCTCTCCCGTCGCGAGGCTACGCACTTCCGTGCCGGCGCATGCGGTATTCTTCTTCTCCAGCACTCGGCTCCGGTGTCAACCTACGCCGCCGTCACGAGCCGCAACAAGCGGTCCCACCGTCCGCGGCTCCAGCGTTGGGTGCAACACGCCCAGGCGCGCCAGAACGCTTCCTCACAAGTGGCGGTCCTAGAGTCGGTTGTGGTTGCGCTGCCGTCCCAGCGCTCGGACTCAGTTCCGACTGAGTTTCCTTCCGAGTACTTGGGTCGCGGGCCTGCAGCTGAAGTGCACATGGCCAACTCCCATGAAAGTCCCCGCCAAACTGGCCGGAACGAGCATGAGGTCGGCGAAACATCCGGCACGCGCCGTTAACCCCGTCGTTCTGCCTGTCGGCACACTCGGCGGAGCAACGTGGAGGTGTTCCGCACACCCGTCCTCAACCTGGCTGCCGCTGCCAAGATAGCCGAATCCCTCCAGCCGACTAATTAAGAGGCTGGCAGGGGGATCGAGCAAATCCGCGCCCTGCTGCACACGGCGCAGCAGCAAAATTCGGCAGTCTCTCAGTCGCACAACAGGATCCACAATAGTTCTGTTCATGCGAACACGCATCGGTCAGTTCACAGCCCCAGTTCTCATCAGTGACACAGGAGAGGCAGCCATTCCATAAATCCCGAAGATCGTCGTCGTTCACGCACCCCTCCGCGGGGTGGGCACTATGGGCCCCGACATCATGATGATCGGCGTTCAGTCGGTGACACTTATGATCCAAGACCCGACGCGAGAGGGCATATCGCCAAGAGGAGGGTCGACAGGGGCCGAGCCCACCGCGATGGTCACGATATGGACCGTCCGAGTGGAAGGAGGACCATCGTATCTGGTCCCGAGTGTTTCAGTCAAGCCATCCGTTCAGCTAACATCCCTCCCAACTTCCGATTGGCGACGGGGATCAGCAAGTTTACATGAGAATCCAAGCCAGAAACGTGGTTGGACGACTACCGAGTGGCAGTCCAGATCGGAGGAGGGGACGACCACGTCGCCATGAAACACCTCCCTCTGATGCTCGACGGCTCAGCACGAGTGTGGCTGAACCAGTTGGCCCCCTCAAGCATCTACAACTGGGCAGATCTGGCCCGAGTCTTCATCAGGACCTTCGAAGGGACGTGCAAACGCCCTGCTGGCTTCGTGGACCTCCAGCACTGTGTCCAGAAGCAGAATGAGCCCCTGCACAATTTCATTCAGCGTTGGATGACCCTCTACCACACGGTGGAGAATGTCACAGAGCACCAAGCAGTCTACGCCTTCAAGGTAGGCGTGCGGTACAGATATCTGTACCTGAAGTTCGGTCGAACAGGCGACATCTCCATGAGTAAGATGATGGAGATAGCGGCACGCAATGTGAATGGCGAAGAAGAGGACCGCATGCGTAGCGGGAAGCACAAAGCAGTCGCCGATGGAGATGGGAACAGCACTCGGAAGCAGAAGCAGAAAGCTCCGCCCACTCCGCAGGCAGAGGCCGCAGCCGTTACCAATGCCAAGTTCAAGGGCAAGGGGAAAGATCAGTTCACCCCCAAGAAGAAGCAGTTCGGAAACCCCATCCTGGACCAGCCATGTCCGATTCACACGAAGATGGATGAAGAGGGCAACGCCATATATCCGAAGCATATCACTCGGCAATGTCGCCTCCTGATCCAGGGGTTCGGCGAAGGGCAACCGAGTGAAAAGGGCAATGAACAGGATGAGGAGGACAAGGAGGATCCGTTCCCCCAAGTCCAGGCAACACTCATGATTTTTGCTGACGTTGAGAGCAAGAGTCGACTGAAGCTGGTGAACAGGGAGGTGAACATGGCCACGCCGACCAACCCCACGTTCCTCAAATGGTCTTAGACTGCGATCACCTTTGACCAGTCGGATCATCCAGCACATGTACCCACCCCAGGGAGGCAAGCTTTAGTCGTCGACCCGATGGTGGAAGGAGTCCGACTGCGCAAAGTCCTCATGGACGGCGACAGTGGTTTGAACATCATGTACGCTGACACTCTCAAGGGGATGGGAATTCCGATGTCCAAACTTAGCGAGAGCAGCATGCAGTTCCATGGAGTCGTCACTGGACGAAAGGCCAAGTCACTCGGCCAGATCGCGTTGGACGTCGTCTTCGGCTCCGACAAGAACTTCCGCAAGGAAAAGTTGACGTTCGATGTGGTGGACTTCCAGAGTGCGTACCACGCAATTCTGGGTCGCCCGGCGTATGCGCGTTTCATGGCCCATCCATGTTACGTGTACCTGAAGCTGAAGATGCCAGGCCCGAAAGGTGTGATCACTATCACAGGCAATCGGCAGCGGGCCGAGGAGTGTCTGCAACAGGGACGAGGATCGCCGATCAGCAGATGGCTGTCCTAGAGCTTGACGAGTACAAGAAGACAGTCGACCCCACTGACTTGATGCGTTCAAAGAAGCCAGCTTCGGAGTCCGCATTCCTGTCGGCGGGAGAGACGAAGAAGGTCAGCATCCACCCGACGGACGACACCGCTGCCTTGACGAACATCTCCACCACCCTCGATCCTAAATAGGAAGCCGATCTCATCCAATTCCTCTGTGAGAACTGGGACATCTTCGGACGGAAGCCCTCTGACATGCCAGGTGTACCCAGGGAGTTGGCTGAGCACCGACTGCATGTGGATCCCGCCGCTCGGCCTGTCCGAGAACGCGTGCATCGGTCCGGCGCGCACAAGAGGAAGGCAATCGGAGAAGAGGTGGCCAAGCTTTTGGCAGCCAACTTCATTCGCGAGGTACACCACTCCGAGTGGCTCGCCAATGTTGTCATGGTGCCCAAGAAGGACAAGTCGCTCCGAATGTGCATCGACTTCAAGCATCTCAATAAGGTCTGCCCGAAAGACCATTTTCTGCTCCCCCGCATCGATCAAACTGTCGATTCGACTGCGGGTTGCGAGCGTTTGTCATTTCTTGATGCCTACTCGGGCTATCATCAGATCCGTCTGTATGGCCCCGATGAATTAAAAACAGCCTTCATCACCCCATTAGGGTGCTTCTGCTACATCACTATGCCATTTGGTTTGAAGAATGCAGGAGCAACCTTTATGCACATGATCCAAAAATGCCTCCTCGACCAGATCTGTCGGAATGTGGAGGCGTATATGGATGATATCATAGTCAATTCACGCAAAGGTTCCTACCTGCTAACTGACTTGGCAGAAACATTCGCCAACCTTCATAGGTACGATATCAAGCTCAACCCAGCCAAGTGTTCATTCGACGTTCCCAGCGGAAAGTTACTCGGTTTCTTCGTTTCCGAACGAGGGATCGACGTCAACCCCGAAAAGATCGGGACCATCGTCCGAATGGAGCGGCCGGTCAGAATACAGGATGTTCTAAGGCTCACAGGTTGCCTAGCGGCTCTGAGCAGGTTTATCAGTCGACTCGGCGAGAAGGCGCTTCCTCTGTACCGACTCATGGAGAAATCAGATACTTTCGAGTGGACAGACTAAGCCCAAGTCGCATTCGACGACCTCACAGTCCTACTTTCCACCCAGCCGGTTCTTACTGCTCCGCTCAGTAAAGATCCCCTTCTTCTGTACATCGCGGCTACAAATCAAGTCGTCAGCACTGTTCTCACAGTCGAACGGGAAGAAGAAGGCAAAGCATACAAAGTTCAGCGGCCAGTGTATTATGTTTCCGAAGTCTTGACTCCTTCCAAGCAGAGGAATCCCCACTATCAAAAACTTATCTACGGGATTTACATGACTGCGAAGAAGGTGGCTCATTATTTCCAAGACCACTCGGTGTCTGTCGTTTCTGATGCTCCGTTGTCGGAAATCCTCCACAATCGGGACGATCGGGTCAAGTGGCGAAGTGGACAACGGAGATGTTATACTGCGACATCAAGTTCGAGGCCAAGAAAGCTATAAAGTCTCAAGCTCTGGCTGACTTCATAGAAGAATGGGTAGAACAACAGCAACCGACCCACATCTACTCGGCTCATTGGACAATGTTCTTCGATGGGTCAAAGATGTTGAATGGCTCCGGCGCTGGCGTTGTGATCATATCCCCAAAGGGTGACCAACTCAAGTATGTGTTGCAGATACACTTTGATTCCTCCAACGACGAGGCAGAGTATGAAGCTCTCCTTTATGGACTGCGCATGGCCATCGCACTCAGCGTCCGTCGCGTGATGGTCGATGGCGATTCGGATTTGGTGGTTAATCAAGTGATGAAGGAGTGGGACGTCAGGAACCCCACCATGACCACATACTGCAATGCAGTGAGGAAGCTCAAAAAAAGTTTGAAGGTCTAGAACTCCACCATGTTCCGCGACTAAAAAACCAAGCAGCTGATGAGTTGGCAAAACTCGGATCCACTCGGAAACCAGTCCCGAGTGACGTCTGCCTCGAGCACCTCCACCTTCCCTCAGTTAAAGAAGATCCTTTCACAGATGAACCAGTACAACCAAAGAGCTCGACAGATCTGACTGAAGTCAAAGTGCCTGTTGTGTTTGATTTGATCATGGAGATTCTTGTTGTCATCCCCGATTGGGCTGTGCCGATCATTGCATACATCCTGAGGCAAGAATTACCAGAGGACGAAGTCCAAGCCAGAGAGATCGTCCGCAGGTCAAAGTCGTTCAGTGTCATTGATGGCCAGTTGTATAAAGAAAGTGTTTCAGGCGTCCTTCAATGATGCATCTCCCCTGAGGAGGGATAGTTAATCCTGGAAGAAATTCACTCGGGAACCTGCGGTCATCACGCCTCCTCGAGGGCAATCGTCGCCAAAGCATTCAGAGCTGTGTGAAGGCTGTCAGTTCTACTCTAACAAGTCCCACAAGCCAACATCTGCGTTGAAGACAATCCCTCTTGTTTGGCCGGTTGCAGTATGGGGGATTAAATACAGTCGGTCCATTCAGGACAGGCCAAGGGGGATTCACACATCTGTTGGTGGCAGTCGACAAGTTCACAAAGTGGATTGAAGCCAAGCCCATCAAGAAGCTCGACGCCCTTACGGCCATCAAGTTTGTCAGGGACATCATCTCCAGATTCGGGGTACCTCACAGCATAATCACTGACAACGGAACAAACTTTGACTCGGATAGATTCAAAGGTTTTTGTACAGGCCAAGGTATCCGAGTGGATTTCGCATCTGTGGCGCATCCCCAAACAAACGGGAAAGCAGAGTGGGCGAATGGACTTATTCTGCAAGGTTTGAAGCCTCGACTCCTGTGAGAAGTGGGACATGACGCCGGTGCATCGGTCACCGAGCTACCTTCGGTGCTTTGGGGTCTCCGCACATCCCCAAATAGATCTACAGGGCGATCCCCGTTCTTCCTCGTTTATGGAGAAGTCCTTCCGAGTGACTTGCTTCACAACGCTCCACGAGTTGAACTCTTCTCCGAAGCTGAAGCAGAGCAAGCAAGGCAAGATGGAGTGGATCTTCTAGAGGAGGAGCGCGAGATGGCACTGACTCGCTCAACCATTTATCAACAAGATCTGCGGCGCTTTCACGCGCGACATGTCAGGAGTCGTACATTTCAAGCAAGCGACCTGGTGCTCCGAGTGGATCAGCAGAAACCTCACAAGTTGGCTCCGGCCTAGGAAGGACCCTTCATCATCTCCAAGGTGCTGCACAACGGAGCATACCGACTCTACAACATCGACAGGGAAACGTATGAGCCGCGAGCATCGAACGGAGATCTCCTGAAGCGCTTCTACACGTGACCGTCGACTGAAGCAATGTAAAGAACAAGTATCGTTGAAGTAATACAAAGAAGATTGAGTTCTTGCAGATTCAAAATTCTTCCGCGGTCGCAGACTCCGGTCTCCAAAAAAAAACTTAGCTGCAATCAAGAATCGCCTAAGTACAAACTTTCTCCGAGTGTGCACTAAACGTCGCACCCGGGGACTTAGCTGCGATCAAGAATCGCCGAAGTACAAACTTTCTCCGAGTGTGCACTAAACGTCGCACTCGGTGACTTAGCTGCGATCAAGAATCGCCTAAGTACAAAATTTCTCCGAGTGTGCACTAAACGTCGCACTCGGGGACTTAGCTGCGATCAAGAATCGCCTAAGTACAAACTTTCTCCGAGTGTGCACTAAATGTCGCACTCGGGGACTTAGCTGCGATCCACAATCACCTAAGTATTAACTTTCTCCGAGTGTGCACTTAACGTCGCACTCGGGGACTTAGCTGCGATCCACAATCACCTAAGTATTAACTTTTTCCGAGTGTGCACTTAATGTCGCACTCGGGGACTTAGCTGCGATCAAGAATCGCCTAAGTACAAATTTTCTCCGAGTGTGCACTAACCGTCGCACTCGGGGACTTAGCTGCGATCACGAATCGCCTAAGTACAAACTTTGTCCGAGTGTGCACTTAATGTCGCACTCGGAGACTTGTCTGCGATCAAGAATCGCTTAATAGAAAGCTTCCGTCGAGTGTATCTCATAGATCCACTCGGAGGCTTAGCAGACCCTCATTGAGGCTCATGTAGATGTCAAGACAACTAACAATTACATGAGTAGCAGAACCTCATTGAGGCTCATGTATATGTCAAGACAACTGACAATTGCATGAGTAGCAGAACCTCATTGAGGCTCATGTAGATGTCAAGACAACTCACAATTACATGAGTAACAACTCGCTCCGAGCACGACCTTACAGTCGCACTCGAAGACTTAGCGGCAATCACGAATCGCCTAAGTACACAATTGCCTTCGAGTGTATCCTACAGATCCACTCGGAGACCTAGCAGACCCTCAGTGGGGCTCATGCAGATGTCAAGACAACTGACACTTACATGAGTAGCAGAACCTCATTGAGGCTCATGTAGATGTCAAGACAACTGACAATTACATGAGTAACAACTCGCTCCGAGTACGACCTTACAGTCGCACTCGAAGACTTAGCCGCGATCACGAAT
Organism: Hordeum vulgare subsp. vulgare; assembly: GCF_904849725.1. NCBI lineage: Eukaryota > Viridiplantae > Streptophyta > Magnoliopsida > Poales > Poaceae > Hordeum > Hordeum vulgare. The sequence continues at coordinate 245,173,151 of NC_058520.1, read as the reverse complement.
CGCCTAAGTACACAGTTGCCTTCGAGTGTATCCTACAGAACCGCTCGGAGACTCACCAGACCCTCAGTGAGGCTCATGCAGATGTCAAGACAACTGACAATTACATGCTCCGCATGTTTGCCATTGGCTTCACCAAGAAACGCCAAACAAAAACCACGAGCCAAAATTGTGTCAACAACTCTTTGGCAAAAGAAGAGAAAAAGATTCGATTCAAATTCAATGTTCGTCCAAAGATAGTTGGTTTGGTGTAGATCAAGCTTATCCACACCGAACCACGAATGTGATGGCCAACAGCAGTGGCCAAAGTTTCATACAACTAACACTCGGCACACCAAGGTAAATGTTTTCTTAAACGTCGTCAGGACTGGCACTGGGACTGGCAGGCTCCACGAAAGTGTCGAGGTCGATCCCGTCTGCGATGCGAGTGGCGCTCTCAAGGAAGGTCTCCATGAAATCTTCGAATCGAAGCTTTTTGGTGTTGGCGACTTGCAACGCCTTCAGCTTCTCTTCGCGAGCCTCCTTGCAGTGCACATGGACCAGCGACATAACGACGTCCGCACCACAGCAAGCCGCAGACTTCTTCCACGCCTGCACTCAGTTCGGGACCTCCTCCAGCCGAGTCATCAAGCCTTCCATCTCTTGCCGAGACTCATCTTCAGGCCAAAGCTCCTTGTCGATTCGGCCGACGACCTCTCTCAGTCGACCGATGAAAGATCCCACTTTGCCCAGGCGAATGTGTGCTCGGAGCATATCTCGATTGGCATCCTCGCCGAGTGGAACGTTCGGAAGAATCGACCGCTCAACGTCAGCTTCTTCAGCCTCAGCGTCCATGCAAAAATCTGCAAAGACAGGACGAGCAAACAGTAAGCGCAGAATGAAATACACAGTCCACAAGCACTCGGAAAAGCAGAACTTACCACCGAGAACCGCTATGATCTTCCTTGCCCAGTCACTGACGTAATTCTCCTGTGCTATGCACCGCCTGTTCAACACCTGCATCTGTCCCATCAGCTTGGTCCTTTGTTTCCCCATTTTCCCCACTTCAGCCGCCAATGCCTTGTTTGCCTCACGGGACTCCTCCAAGGACTTTTCTCGTTCAGCCTGAACATCCTTCAGACCAGCCAAGGCAAGCATTGTTGCATCCAGTTCCGCAACAAACTGAACCTTTACAGCCCTCATAGTCTCGTACGCTGATCCCATCTCGCAAGTCTTATGCAAGTCAGCGCCAAGAGACGATCAGACAAATTCAACAAGGACAGCAATAAAAATTCGAAGTTCTTCAGACCCCTGCCGACGCAAGCAGTCGACAGCGGTCTCGGGGACTACACCCAGTGGGTTCACTAAGAGTGACCCCACTGGCATGAAGCTCAAACAGGCCCGCCCTATTGAGATACATAACAACAAAAAAGCCTATGAGGTTACTACTACCCCACCTGAGTAAAATCACTCTCGGGGACTCATCCAGTAGGTGCACTCGGAGTGCCCCCACCGGTAACATTCGAACAGATTAGTTCCGATCTGATCAACTTAAAGAAAATGTATATAAAGACAACTACGGGTGCAAGCACTCGACAGAAGTCTCGGGGACTACACCCACTGGGTTCACTAGGAGTGAACCCACTGCAAAATAATCATACTGTATCCGAGTATATTGCTTAAACACCCAGTGGGTTACAGGAGGAAAGTAAATACTTACTAGCCCACTTACTCGGATATCGTCCCGGAGTTCCAAGCTTCGCTTGTACACACATGCGATGGAGTCGTACGCTCTCTTGGCATCACCCGCCATCAGCTCCGCCTGCACCATGGCCCCCTTGGCAGCTCCCACCTGATCTTCCGGGAGGCGCTGGACGTCGTACTAGACAGTCGATGGACCTGGCACCACAGGAGGCTCCTTGGGCATCCCAAGTCCTGCTCCAGTCGGTTCAGCAGCGATAAGCATCGTTTCAGTCGGCAGCGAGTCCATGGAGGGAGTAGTAACCGGTGGAACAGCCTCAAGGACAGGCACCGCAGCTTGCTCGGACCTCCTCTTTTTCTCCCTCCTCCACATAAATCACCTCTGAGGGAAACCCGACCGAACGGCGTGAGGCCACAGGAAAAAGGCAAGACCAAAGACAAAATTCGTGATGCAATAATGTAAAGCTCTCGGAATCGCCCCGACGCACCTGGCTGGGATGTGACAACATTGTCCATGTCCATGGGATCGTCCCCCTGGCGTGGCAGAGAGGTGGCGGAGGTGGCAGCTCTGTCGAGTAAAATTCATTCGACCAATAAACATGAGTTCAATCAAATACTGGAAGAAGATAGAAGAACAATGCACTTACGTTGAGGTGACAGGAACTGTGACCCTCATCCGCGGCAAAACCTTCCGAGGCTTAGATCCACTCTGTTTGGCCACCTTAGAGGGCTGGCCCGCGGGCTCAGCAGCAGAGTCCCTGGTCCTCTTTGTGCTCCGAGCACTCGGAACCACGGGAGCGGCTGGCGAGGTGCTCGGAACCACAGGAGCAGCTGGCGGGGCACTCGAGGATGCTCGAGGAGCCGATGGAGCCATGGGTTCGTGGCGGCGTTCAGTTCGAGGCTCTGGCGGTGGGGGTGGCGAGTTATGTTCCTCATCTTCCTCCTCTTCTTCTTCGGACTCCTCCTCCGTCTCCCCAGTATCGGAGACATACTCGACGCTCTCCACGCTCCCTCCTGGCTACCTTCCTCTTCCTCGGCCAGATTCCCGTTCGAGACAGGAGAAAACCAGTTGGTCCACGCCTGCACGAGATACAGTCGACAACATCAGACGTCAGACAGTGATTCAAGAAAGCGATAAATCTAAGACAATTGTGTGCACTCGACAAGTTGTACTCACCTCATTCGGAGGAGGGTTGTCCACGCGGAAGGGCTTCACTCACTGGCCCCTCTGGGGTTATCGCAGGTGCCTGTGATGTTGAGGACCGACGACGCCACCATCTCCACGGTCACGCACTCGACGTTAGTCCGATTGGAGTCCTCAGGCCCCGTGTAGTGCCACATGGCGTGGTGTCGAGCTTGCAGAGGCTGGATATGCCGACCCAGAAAAACCTCCAGCAAATCTATGCCGGTGACTCCCCTTCGGACGACCTCTACAAGCGCATCGACGAGAGGCTGGATCTGGATCTTCTCCGCCTTCGTGAGCGCGAGCTGCCTAGGCGGAGCCGGTCGGTCTAAGCTAAAAGGAGGAAGTCCAGTTGCGGCATTCGGGCAAGCAACGTCCTGGCAATAGAACCATGTCAACTGCCTGTTCCTAACAGATTCAGACAACTGAAGAGCGGGATAGCTACTTTTACTTTTCTTTTGGAAGCCTAAGCCTCCGCAGAGCTGGAGGAGGTGAGTTTTGTCATCCGACTGGTTAAGTCGTTTGATGGTTTGAGATCTAGCAGAGAAGATGTGTTTGAAAAGCCGATGAAACACTCGCACAGCACGACGAAGGCAGAGAGATGAGCTATTGCGTTGGGAGGAAAATGGTGGAGTTGTGCCCTGAAGTGGTTCATTATACCTTTGAAGAAGGGATGAGGAGGCAGAGAGAAGCCTCGGTGCACATGGCTGAGCAGCAAGACGCGCTCCCCCTCCCGGGGCGCCGGCTCGGTCTCGCCCTCCGCCGGCAACCTCCACGTCTTGTGTGCGATCATGCCGTGCTCCACCAACTCCTGCAAGTCCCCCTCCGTCACCGTGGAGGGGAGGAAATACCCCTGGATCCAACCCGCCGGTAGCGCTCGCTGCCGCCGTTGAGCAGGAGCCGCCGCCTTCCCCTTCTTCTTCCGCGCATCGAGCTTGCTAGTCTGCCCCTTTGTCATGGTGGAGGCTGCAGATCCGCGAGGGAGAAGGATAAAGGAGGAGTTTGAGATGCGCAGGAGGTGACTAGAGAAGCGGGGCAAGTGCGAGCTATCAGGCGAATGCAACGAAAAACGCTCGCTGCAGAGGTTTAAGTAAGGTTCCGACTGGGTCACTAGCAGGTGGCCCCGAAATCTTATCCCCCGACCGGTTGCTGCGATATTAGTGGAGAAGATGAAGGCATGGAAATCGAGGCGACAGATACTACTCGATTACGATGTCGTCATCCCCGCTGAGCGCGCGGCAACCGAAATTTGGAGATCCCGGAAAATCCGCCGCTGTCAGTTGACTGGTCACGTCAAAAGATACCACGGAAGCACTCGGTCCCTGACGGTTCGTTTCACAAATAGATCAACTAGGATCACTGGTCAAAGAGGGTAAAATAGATCGAGGCAAACAACGCCAAAGTCGCATCCGTACCAGTCGGATCCGTACTCCAAGCATCGCTTCGTCGTTCCAACCCCAATCCATTCGGGGACTAATGATGGGGTTATAGTCCTAGGGTAGGGTCATAGGCCTGCCCTATGACTCCTACCCAAGGACTAGCCTACATAAGGGATAAGGCCCTTAGTCAGTTCCGACTGAATTAAGGACTTCCCATCATCCAGTCAGTGACGATTCCTTCATCATCCAGTCGGAGATGAGCATTCAGAGCATATCGAACTTAACGACTGGATTCCACTCTGTGCATCGTAACCCCCCTGGAGGGCAACGGTCATACGTTTCCATGTACCTTTATTAGCATTTAAGACATACGTTACCTGTAACGTAGGCATTTATTCGCAACTACTCCACCCCTGTGCACCGAACCGTTGTGAAGGGCAGCGCACTCTATATAAGATGCCCTTCCCCACTGGTGCAGGGGTTAGCAATTCACTGTAATCTATATTCCACTCGACAACAAGCTCCAAGAGCACTGAGACGTAGGGCTTTTACCTCCACCATAGAGGGGCCTGAACTCATACAACCTCGCCATAGCTAAGGCTCTGCCCATCCTTTCGTATCCTACACATCTACTGTCAGACTTATACCCACGACAGGAGGCGTTGGTGGATGAGTGGTGCATAGGCAACTGGCGAGCCATCCATGACAATGCGAAGGATAGGCGTGCCCAAATGGTTGGTGTGCCACACCATCAAGGCAGCGCCAACTTAATTCAGTTAGGACGGAACTATGTATGTGGTTTGCTTCCTTATTCATGCAATTAATTTTTCATGCTAGCTTGAGCCCTTTACTAATACTTTGTTCCTCTCTTTTAGGCGCATCACAATAAGACGGAGGTGCCAGAGTTGTATGACCTTTATGGCATGGCCCATACTGCCTCCTATAAGAAGGCCAAGGCATTCTCTGAGTCTGAGCTAGATCATCCAGAGAAGTTCACCAACATCTCCTCCCAAGACAAACTCGTGAAATACATGGACGTGGGGAAGGCTAGGAAAGGGGAGGACTTTAACCCAAGCCAGGAACCTTTGGATCCAGAGTTTGTGATGATATCTGGTGGCGGGAGGCCCCATGGCTCGATAGCCATTGGTGATGGGATAATACGTTGTCCACTCACTCTCCCGGAGAACAAGGCACGCCAATCAAGCTCTTGTGCTGAGATAACGCCTCGTCCACAGCCAGTCGATCTCGCCATCGAGGTTAGATGTACGGACTCAGCAAACTTTCATCCATTTCATTGTGTGTGTGGCCATCGATCTTTACAGCGGTAACTAGGAATGGTGTTGCAGACTGCTCTTCAGAAAGAGAGAGTGGCAAACTAGGTTACTCTTCAGGCTGCTCTTCAGGAGAGGGATCAGACCACGGCTCTATTGTTGGAGGAGGAGAGGGCCCGGAATGAGGCAGGTCACCTGGCCATGTACGAGCTTCTTGTGGTAAGTTCCTTTTCACATTAGCCAAATAATTTGTGTAATGTTTGTTTCATTACTAACTAATACGACCGACTCTTCAAAACCAAATGTGTTGTCTATGTGTGATAAGGCCGGTCATCCCCCTCCGCCGATGCCCGTCTTTTCTACGGTTGGAACGGTGAGTTTCATTTCAATGGTCCTTATAAACTAGTATTAACATTTGAGTGTCATCATGCTAATGAGACATTGCAAAATATCTTTTCTGCAGAATAACTCCCGAGCGGCATCGCACGACCCTTCTCCAGGGCAACCGTCTCAAAACGCAACCGGCCCGAGCAACCCTGATGCTTCTCCTAGATGACCACGACGGTAAGTTTTCTCTAGTTCATTTATGACATAATTAGATAATTTAGCTCCAAAATGACGTAATTAGCTAATTTGGGCTCAAGAAAGACATAAGTAGCTAATTTAGCTCCAAAATGACATAATTAGCTACTTTAGCTCCAAAATGACATAATTAGCTTAGTTAGGTAAAAAACTCACAAGTGCCTTGGTTAGCTCATAACTTAGCGTATCTTCCTCCTATATGACATAATAAGCTCAAAATAAGAAAAGTATTGTAATCATCCTCTTCCTCTTCTTCTCCTTCTTCTTCTTCTTCTTCTCGTCCTCCTTCTTCTCCTTCTTCTTCTTCTCCTTCTTCTTCTCCTCCTCCTCCTCCTTCTTCTTCTTCTCCTTCTCCTCTTTCTTCTCATTTTTCTTCTGCTCCTTATCTTATTTTCCCAACAAATACATATTAGCTAATTATCCTCCAAAATTACATAATTAGCTAATTTAGCCCCAAAATGACATAATTAGCTTAGTTAGGTAAAAAAACATCACAAGAACCTTTGTTAGCTCATAACTTAGCGTATCTTCCTCCTAAATGACATAATAAGCTCAAAATAAGAAAAGTATTGTAATCATCCTCTTCCTCTTCTTCACCTTCTTCTTCTTCTTCTTCTCCTTCTTTTTCTTCTCCTCCTCCTCCTTCTTATCATTATCATTATTATTCTCCTTCTCCTCTTTCTTCTTCTCCTTAGCTTATTTTCCCAACAAAGACATACCTAGCTAATTATCCTCCAAAATGACATAATTAGCTAATTTAGCTCCAAAATGACATAATTAGCTACTTTAGCTCCAAAATGACATAATTATCTTAGTTAGATAAAAAACATCACAAGAACCTTTGTTAGCATATAACTTAGCGTATGTTCCTCCAGAATGACATAATAACCTCAAAATAAGAAAAGTATTGTAATCATCCTCTTCCTATTCTTCTCCTACTTCTCCTTCTTCTTCTCCTCCTCCTCCTTCTTCTCCTTCTTCTTCTCATCCTCCTCCTCGTTCTTCTTCTTCTTCTCCTCCTCCTTCGCCTCTTTCTTCTCCTCTTTCTTCTTCTCCTTCGCTTATTTTCCCAACAGAGACATTCTTAGCAAATCATCCTCCAAAATGACATAATTAGATAATTTAGCTCCAAAATGACATAATTAGCTACTTAAGCTCCAAAATGACATAATTAGCTTAGCTAGGTAAAAACATGACACGAACCTTTGTTAGCTCATAATTTAGCGTATCTTCCTCCTAAATGACATAATAAGCTCAAAATAAGAAAAGTATTGTAATCATCCTCTTCCTCTTCTTCTCCTTCTTCTTCTTCTTCTTCTTCTCGTCCTCCTTCTTCTCCTTCTTCTTCTTCTCCTTCTTCTTCTCCTCCTCCTCCTCCTTCTTCCTCTTTCTTCTCCTCTTTCTTCTCCTCTTTCTTCTTCTCCTTAGCTTATTTTCCCAACAAATACATATTAGCTAATTATCCTCCAAAATGACATGATTTGCTAATTTAGCCCCAAAATGACATAATTAGCTTAGTTAGGTAAAAAACATCACAAGAACCTTTGTTAGCTCATAACTTAGCGTATCTTCCTCCTAAATGACATAATAAGCTCAAAATAAGAAAAGTATTGTAATCATCCTCTTCCTCTTCTTCTTGTTCTCCTTCTTTTTCTTCTCCTCCTCCTCCTTCTTATTATTATTATTATTATTCTCCTTCTCCTCTTTCTTCTTCTCCTTAGCTTATTTTCCCAACAAAGACATACCTAGCTAATTATCCTCCAAAATGACAGAATTAGCTAATTTAGCTCCAAAATGACATAATTAGCTACTTTAGCTCCAAAATGACATAATTATCTTAGTCAGATAAAAAACATCACAAGAACCTTTGTTAGCGTATAACTTAGCGTATGTTCCTCCAGAATGACATAATAACCTCAAAATAAGAAAAGTATTGTAATCATCCTCTTCCTATTCTTCTCCTACTTCTCCTTCTTCTTCTCCTCCTCCTCCTTCTTCTCCTTCTTCTTCTCCTCCTCCTCCTCGTTCTTCTTCTTCTTCTTCTTCTCCTCCTTCGCCTCTTTCTTCTCCTCTTTCTTCTTCTCCTTCGCTTATTTTCCCAACAGAGACATACTTAGCAAATCATCCTCCAAAATGACATAATTAGATAATTTAGCTCCAAAATGACATAATTAGCTACTTAAGATCTAAAATGACATAATTAGCTTAGCTAGGTAAAAACATGACAAGAACCTTTGTTAGCTCATAAGTTAGTGTATGTTCCTCCTAAATGACATAATAAGCTCAAAATAAGAAAAGTATTGTAATCATCCTCTTCCTCTTCTTCTCCTTCTTCTTCTTATTCTTCTCCTCCTCCTCCTCCTTCTCCTTCTTCTTCTTCTCCTTCCTCTTCTCCTTCTTCTCCTTCTTCTTCTTCTTCTTCTTCTCCTTCTCCTCTTTCTTCTCCTCTTTCTTCTTCTCCTTAGCATATTTTCCCAACAAAGACTTACTTGGCTAATTATCCTCCAAAATGACATAATTAGCTATTTTAGCTCAAAAATGACATAATTAGCTACTTTAGCTCCAAAATGAGAAAATTAGCTACTTTAGCTCCAAAACGACATAATTAGCTTAGTTAGGTAAAAAAAACATCACAAGAACCTTTGTTAGGTCATAACTTAGCATATCTTCCTCCTAAATGACATAGTAAGCTCAAAATAAGAAAAGTATTGTAATCATCGTCTTCCTCTTCCTCTCCTTCTTCTTCTTCGTCGTATTCTTCTTCTCCGTCTCCTCCTTATTATTATTATTTTTATTATTCTGCTCCTCCTCTTTCTTCTCCTGTTTCTTCTTCTCCTTAGCTTATTCTACCCAGAAAACACCTAATTAGCTAATTTAGCCCCAAAATGACATAATTAGCTAGTTTAGCACCAAAATAACATAATTAGCTTAGTTAGGCAAAACAACATCACAAGAACCTTGGTTAGATCATAACTTAGTGCATCTTCCTCCTAAATGACATAATAAGCTCAAAATAAGAAAAATATTGTAATCGTCTTCTTCTTCCTCTCCTTCTTCTTCGTCGTCGTCTTCTTCTCCTCCTCATCCACCTTCTTCTCCTTCTTGTTCTTCTTGTTCTTCTTCTTCTTCTTCTCCGTCTTCTTCTTCTTCTTCTTCTTCTTCTTCTTCTTCTTCTCCTCCTCCGCCTTTTTCTTCTCCTCTTTGTTCTACTCCTTACCTTATTTTACCCAAAATGACATAATTAGCTAATTGAGCTAAAAAATGACATAATTGGCTAATTTAGCTACAAAATGACATAATTAGCTAATTTAGCTCCAAAATGACATAATTAGCTAATTTAGCTTCAAAATGACATAATTAGCTTAGTTAGGTGGAAACATCATAAGAACCTTGGTTAGCTCATTACTTAGCGTATCTTCCTCCTAAATGACATAATAATCTGAAAATGGCATAAGAACCTTGGTAAGCTCATAAATGTTATATACTTAGCTTGTTTTACTCTAAAATGACATAATTAACTTAGTTAGGTCAAAAATGGCATAAGAATATTTGTTACATCACAAATGTGAGATAGTTAGCTTATTTTCATCCAAAATGACATAATTAGCTTAGTTAGGTCAAAAATGGCATAATAACCTTGGTTAGCTAAAAAAAGGTCATATACTTTGCTTATTTTCCTCCAAAATAACATAATAAGCTAAAAAATATTATATATTGTTCTTCTTCTTCTAACTTTCTTATTCCCATTTTGCAGATAAGATTTACTACATGGAAGCTGGCATTGATGGAGAGCTTTATTTTGTGTTTCCATTTGAGTTGCTGAACAATGTTGAACTATATGTATGTATATATGGATGAACAGTGTAAAACTTTGTATGTTGGTTCTTTCGATCTATGTGTTGTGACTGATGAACAAATGACAATGATGAACTTTATATGTATATCATATATGTGTTGTGAACTATATAAATGTGTTGTGAACTATATATCATATATGTGCTGTCAACTATATATAAATGTTGTGAAATAACATAAAATAAACAAAACAGTGACAATATGGGCACTTTGTCGTCCGCCAGCTGGCGAAGTCCTTTGCCATCAGCTGGCAGATGACAAAGGGGCCACGTGGCAGCCAGCTATGCAACGTGGAGCAGCAGGCAGTTGACCCATAAGGTTACTTTGCCGTCAGCTGCCCGAGAAAGCAAATGGCAAAGGGTTGTCGTGGCAAACAGCAAAGACCTTAAAGAAGGCATACGACAAAGACGTGTCGTGGCAAATGGCAAAGACCTTGAAGAAGGCAGACGACAAAGACCTTAAAAAAGGCAAGCAACAAAGTTGTAGGCTGATGGCAAATACTCCGTTAGCCACGTAACGGTGTACTTGCCTATCAGCTGTCATCTAGACGGCTTTGTCGTCTGCTAGCACCTCTGGCTAACGGCAAACTCCTTTGCCGTCCGTGATAACCCACAAGTATAGGGCATCGCAACAGTTTTCGAGGGTAGACTATTCAACCTAAATTTGTTGATTCGACACAAGGGGGAGCCAAAGAATATTCTCGAGTATTAGCAATTGAGTTGTCAATTCAACCACACCTGAAAGACTTAGTATCTACAGCAAAGTATCAGTAGGAGAGTAGTGTGATAGCAACAGTAGCAACTGTAACAGTAGCAGTAGCGACAGCAAGAGCGGTAGAGTAATAGTAGCAGCAGTGACAGCAGGAGTGACAGAGTAACAGTAATAGAAGTGACATAAGTAGCGGCAAAGTAACGTAGCAAGGACGAGTAGGAAAAACTTGTAGGCATTGGATCGGTGATGGATAATTATGTCGGGTGATATTCATCATGCCATAGTTATAACACGGAGAGATATGTCACTAGCTCCAGTTCGTCAATGTAATGTAGGCATGCATTCCGTATATAGTCATACGTGCTTAGGGAAAAGAACTTGCATGACATCTATTGTCCATCCCTCCCGTGGCAGCGGGGTCCTAATGGAAACTATGGGATATTAAGGTTCTCCTTTTAATAGAGAACCGGAACAAAGCATTAGCACTTAGTGAATACATGAACTCCTCATACTATGGTCATCTCCGGGAGTGGTTCCAGCTATTGTCACTCCGGGGTTGCCGGGTCATAACACATAGTAGGTGACTACAACTTGCAAGATAGGATCAAGAACACACATCTATTCATGAGAACATAATAGGTTCAGATCAAAAATCATGGCGCTCGGGCCCTAGTGACAAGCATTAAGCATGGCAAAGTAGTAGCAACATCAATCTCACAACATAGTGGCTACTAGGGATCAATCCCCGTCAAAACTAACTTGATTACATGATAGATCTCATCCAACCCATCACCGTCCAACAAGCCTATGATGTGATTACTCACGAACGGTGAAGAGCATCATGGAATTGGCGATAAAGGAAGGTTGGTGATGACGATGGCGACGATCTCCCCTCTCTGGAGCCCAGAACGGACTCCAGATCTGCCCTCCATAGGAAGAATAAGTGGTGGCGGCCCCTCCGTATCGTAAAACGCGATGAAATCTTCTCCTTGATTTTTTTCCGAACGAAAGGGACTAAATAACGCTCGAATTGGAGACGGTGGAGCTATGAGGGCCCCACAAGCCTGCTAGGCGCGGCCAGGGGGGCCCATGCCTGGTGGGCTTGTGGGCTCCTCGCTCAACTCCTCCGGTTGATTCTTGCGCCAGTATTTTTTATATATTCCACAAAAAATCCTCGTAAATTTCTAGGTCATTCCGAGAACTTTTATTTCTGTGCAAAAACAACACCATGGCAATTCTTCTGAAAACAGCGTTAGTCCGGGTTAGTTCCATTCAAATAATGAAATTAGAGTCCAAAACAAGGGCAAAAGAGTTTGGAAAAGTAGATACGACGGAGATGTATCAACTCCCCCAAGCTTAAAGCCTTGCTTGTTCTCAAGCAATTCAGTTGACAAACTGAAAGAGACAAAAGAAAAACTTTTACGAACTCTGTTTGATCTTGTTGTTGCAGTTATGTCTAACTCATGTTCAGATTTTCAGCAAGATCACAAGCTAACCACATAAGCAATGACATTGAGATCTCAAGAGGAACTCATATCAATGGCATAATCAACTAGCGAGCAATAATAATAAGTTTCAAACGTCAACACTTCAATCAAGACAATCATGAAGCAATATGAACAAATGGTATCTCGCTAGCTCTTTCTGAGACCGCAAAAGAAAAATGCAGAGCACCTTCAAAGATCAAGGGCTGACTGAACATTTGTAATTCATGGCAAAGAAGATCCAGTCATGGTCATACTCAACATCAATGAAAAGATAAGCATAAAAATGACGGAGGTGCTCTCTAATTGGTGCTTTTATAAAAAGGGGATGACTCAACAGAAACATAAATAGATAGGCCCTTCGTAAAGGGAAAAATTGATTTGAAGAGGTGCCAAAGCTCTAGCTTTGAAGATAGAGATAAATAATTTTGGGTGGCATGGTTTCATTGTCAACGCAATGATCAAGAGTTTTCACCATCTTCCATGCTACACATACTATAGGAGGTTCCCAAACAGAAAAGTAAAGTTTTGATTCCCCCTCCACCGATCAATCACACTCCACGACTAGCCGAATACTCGGGTGCCGTCCATACCAACAACAATCCAGGGGGAGTTTTGTTTGCAATTATCTTTTCGATTTGAGCATGGAACTGGGCATTCCAATTGCCGGCCCCTTTCTTGTGAGTGATAGTGAATAAACACATATCGAGGATAACAGGGCTAGCATGGAAGATACTGATCACCCCTTGTCACCACATGAGCGGTTCGGGCATGCAAAACGGATTATTTCTTGAAGGTTTAGAGAGTGGCACATGCAAATTTACTTGGAACGGCAAGTAGATACCGTGTATAGGTAGGTATGGTGGACTCATATGGAACAACTTTGGGTTTATGGAAGTGGATGCACAAGCAGTATTCCTTCTTAGTACAAGTGAAGGCTAGCAAAAGACTGGGAAGCGACCAACTAGAGAGCGACAATAGTCAACAATATGCATTGAGATTAACCAACATTGAGTGCAAGCATGAGTAGGACATAAATCACCATGAACATGAATATCATAGAGGCTATGTTGATTTGTTTCAACTACAAGTGTAAACATGAGCCAAGTCAAGCGACTTGAATCATTCAAAGGAGGATACCATCCTATCATATTGCATCACAATCGTCTCAAAATTCATGTTGTCATCCAAGACAAACCATTATAAGCTCCTAGCTAATTAAGCATGGCATCAGAAACTATGATCTCTAAGTTGTCATTGCAAACATGTTTCTCTCACAACAAAGCTGAATTAGGAACGATCAGCTAGTCATATTAACAAAAACAAAATAGACCGAGTTCATACCAGCTTTTCCAGGCTCAGTCACTTTATCATATATCGTCATTATTGCCTTTCACTTGCACGACCGAATGATGTGAACAAAAATAAGAGTGCTCGTGCATTGGACTGCGCTGGAATCTGCAAGCAAACACAAAGAATAAGACAAAGTAATATGGCTCTTTGACACGTAAACATATATGCATGCGAGAGCCACTAAACATTGTAACCATGGTCTTCTACCTTGACCCAAAGAAAAAGAAAACTATTTACACGGGTAAGCTCCCAACAAGCAAAAGAAGAACGAGAAATCTTTTTGGGTTTTCTCAAACTAGATAAAAACACGAGAAGAAAACAAGAAAAAGAAATAAAGTAGCGTGGATGATACAGTGGCAAGGTGTGAACACCGACTAACAAAGTGAAAGCGTAAGCATGAATAAAAAGTCGATGAGGAACACATACTCCCCCAAGCTTAGGCTTTTGGCCTAAGTTGGTCTACTCCCAAGGAGGGAAATAACCGTCTCCGGGGTATTCCGGAGTGTACTGAGGGTGCCACTGCTGTGTGAGCTCCTCTGGCTCCCACTGATAAACTGGCGTCTGGTACTCGACTGGTAGCTTAGGCACGAGCGCGTGTGGTGGTGCTATGCCCCAATATGCGTAGATGTCCGAGGGCATAATAATGTACCTGCCTAGATGAAGATTGAACAAAGAAGGAGCAGGCAAGGTAATAGTCTCACGAGTACCCTGACTAAATACCAGGTTATAAAGCATCCTCTTATTTATATCTTTATCAAGAAAGTCATGGCGAACCATGCTATTATAATCTAGATATCTCTTAGGAAGAAGAATCTCTTCTTCCTCTGCAATCTAATAGGTATCTCAAAATGTCTAGCAAGACAGGTAGCATAGATACCTCCATAAACAACGCCTTTAGAATGGTTCGTGTTCAACCGTTGAGCTACTATAGCGCCCAAGCTATAAGTTTTATCATTATAAAGGGCTTCATGCAAAACCGCAAGATCTGGGGAGCTAAGGGCCCCATCTTTCCCACGGCCAATCAAACATTTTCCCACGAATAATGAGAAGTACCAAAGCACGGGAAAATGTATGCTAGCAGCTCTAGCACAAGACACTCCTCTCTCCTCTCCTACAGCTATAGTATCTATGAAAGCCTCGAAGTCCCGTGGACGAGGTTCATGAATATCCCCAACATAAGGTAATTTGCAAACATTGCAAAAATCCTGAAGTGACATGCGTTGGGGGTATCATATAACTGGAACTCAACCATAGGAGGACTCTTCCTTGGATAGAAATTAAAGCTTTGCACGAAAATATTAGTGAGGAGGAGGTATTGCGGACACTTATCTTCAACGAAGGCGGTAAGGCATGCGTTCTCCACCAAGTAGTAAAAGTCCTCATAAAGTCCGGCGGCACGTAAGAACACATCGCTTGGCCACTCGCACGCTCGAACATCTGCAACTCGGGGACCGGATACTTGGGCTTCTTCTTCTCATTTTCATCATCCTTGGGGTCACGGCTTGAAGAGCCTCTTAAGAACCTCCCCATCTTTTCCTTTTTCTTTCTCTAAAAATTTCTGAATTTTTTGTGACTCTGAGGAAAAGTGAACAAGGCTCAACGAAACTCATAGAAACTACTCTGACAAGTTCCTAGAGGCCATATCACGCATCAAAACTACGTGGGACCAGCTAAAATTAGCATGCAAAGCTCAAGAACTGGGTCACCAAGGCAACAAAAATACGCAACGAATAAGCCACTAGAGCAAAAACTAATTGGACCAATGGAGGAGTCACATACCAAGGAGCAATTTCCCCAAAACAATTTGGTGAATGGGGCTTTGCACAAAGAGATCGAAAATCGCAACAAGAAGAGCAAGAACACGGGTTTGAGCTGCGAAACAATTTTTTCTAGAGGTAGGAGAAGGAGATGGGAGCAGGAATAAGTGGAGGGGGACACGTGGGCCCCACAAGCCTAGTAGGCCCGGCCAGAGGGGGTGCCCGCGCCTCCAGGGCTTGTGGCCCACTGGTGCATCCCCCTAACTAGCTCTCTGTCTCAGAATTTTTCAAAAATTCCAGAAAAAATCATACTTGATTTTCACGGCATTCGGAGAACTTTTATTTTCGGGACACTTTTCTACGGGACGCAAAAAGCAGAAAACAGGAGACACTAAAGCTAAATCTATCATTTTTCTTGTAAGCAACCGAAGGTGAAAGTTTGGGACTAAGGGTTGTGACTCCTCGATTCATCCATCCGATGGTCATCAAAAGAAATCCCTCAATGAGGTTGATCAAGTCTCCTTGACAAACTTTTTCGAATCGCATAAAAAAAAGAACGGAGGATTTCCGAATAGTCACTAGGTTACCTCAATGGGGATGTGCATATCCCCAACAAGCAAATCATACTTCATCTTAACAGTAGGTATAGGGCATTCGAAGCTCCCAATAAAAATCGATGAAGTTTTTTCAATAGCATTGATGCAATGTACCCGATATTGTTTCTTTGGAAAGTGCACCGTATGCTCATTACCATTGACATGGAGAGTGACATGGCCTTTGTTGCAATCAATAACAGCCCCTGCGGTGTTTAAAAAGGGTCTTCAAAGGATGACCTCCATGGCATCATCCTCGGGAATATCCGGAATAACAAAGTTTGTTAAGATATTAACATTCGCAACCACAACAGGTACATCCTCGCAAATGCCGATAGGGAAAGCAGTTGATTTGTCGGTCATTTGCAAAGAGATTTCAGTGGGTGTCAACTTATCCAGTTCAAGCCTATGATAAAGAGAGAGAGGCATAACACTAACACCGGCTCCAAGATCGCATAAAGCAGTTCTAATGTAGTTGCCTTTAATGGAGCAAGGTATAGTGGGCACTCCGGGATCACCTAGTTTCTTAGGAGTTCCACCCTTGAAGGTATAATTAGCGAGCATGGTGGAAATCTCAACCTCAGGTATCCTCCTCTTATTAGTCACAATATCCTTCATGTACTTAGCATACATAGACATTTTGAGCATATCTGTCAAACGCATTTGCAGAAAGACAGGTCTAATCATTTCAACAAATCGCTCAAAATCCTCATCATCCTTTTCCTTGGATGGGTTGGGAGGAAAGGGCATGGGCTTCTGAACCCATGGTTCCCTTTCTTTACCTTGCTTCCTAGCAATGAAATCGTTCTTATCGTATCTCCTATTCTTAGGTTGTGGGTTATCAAGATCAAGAGGTTCAATCTCCACATCCTTATCATTGCTAGGTTGAGCATCTTCATGAGCATCACTATCGATATTATCATTAGGCTCATGTTCATCACCAGATTGCGTTTCAGCATCAGAAACAAAGACATTGTTTGGACTCTCAGGTGTAACAGCAACAGGGTTGCTAGCGTGCAAGTTCCTATCATCTTTCTTCTTCTTCCTCAGATGACTAGGTGCATCAGTGCTAACTCCTTGAGAATCTTGTTCAATTCTCTTAGGATGACCCTCACGATACGAAGGTTCCTGGGTCATTCTACCGTCTCTAGTGACGACTCTAACAGAGTTGTCATTCAACTCATTGAGCAAGTCATTCTGAGCCTTAAGTACTTGTTCTACTTGAGTAGTAACCATAGAGGCATGTTTACTCAAAAGCTTAAGATCATTGACATTTCTGTCCACACAAGCACTTAAATGACTAAGCATACGAGCATTCTGTTCCAATTGTCTGCTAACATAATCATTGAAACTTTGTTGTTTGGCAACAAAGTTATCAAATTCATCCAGGCATAAGCTAGCAGGTTTATCAAAAGGAATATCACTCTCATTGAATCTGCGAAGAGAATTTACCTCTACTACATGTATCGGGTTATCGAGACCATGGATCTTTTCGATAGGTGATATATTTTTGACATCTTCAGATTTAGTGCTTTTCTCTTTCATAGATTTCTTAGCTTCTTGCATATCGTCAGGACTGAGGAATAGAATACCTCTTTTCTTAGGAGTTGGCTTTGGAGGTGGTTCGGGAATAGTCCAAGCATTCTCATTGCACAAGATATTATTCAATCGGATCTCAGCTTGTTCCACAGTTTGTTCCCTAAAAACACAACCAGCACAACTATCTAGGTGGTCCTTAGAAGAATCGGTTAGTCCATTACAGAAGATATCAAGTATTTCATTCTTTTCAAGAGGGTGATCAGGCAAAGCATTCAGGAGCTGGACGAGCCTCCCCCAAGCTTGTGGGAGACTCTCTTCTTCAACTTGCGCAAAGTAGTATATTTTCTCCAAGGCAGCTTGCTTCTTATGGGTAGGGAAATATTTTTCAGAGAAGTAGTAGATCATATCCTGGGGACTACGCACACAACCAAGAGCAACAGAAGTGAACCAAGTCTTAGCATGATCCTTTAGCGAGAAAGGAAACAACTTAAGGATATAGTAGTGGAGGATCTTTTCCTCACTCGTGAATAGGGTGGCTATATCGTGCAGTTTGGTAAGATGTGCTACAACCGTTTCACACTCATAACCGTGAAAAGCATCAGATTCGACCAGAGTGATTAACTCAGGGTCGATAGATAATTCATAATCCTTATCGGTCACAAAGATAGGCGAAGTAGCAAACTTCGGGTCATATTTCATCCTAGCGTTCAAAGATTTTTCTTTCCACTTGCACAGTAAGTTCTTAAGATCATAGCTATCCTTACAAGCAAGAAAGTCCTCAGCTATCTCTCCCTCCATAACATAACCCTTAGGCATATCAGGCAATTCATATCTAGGAGAGCTAGTTCTAACAGGCGAAATAGCAGGTTCTACTTCAATAGTCTCAGCAATTTCAGAAGTATCATCACATCTAGCAGAAACTCTAGAAATTTGTGCATCAAGGAATGCACATAGTGGCAAAGCAGTATCAAGCAAAGCATCATCACAAGCATCATGGATAGCAAAATAGCATCATAAAGCACAGGCAACACATCAAAATTTCTACCAGGAGGTCGTGTCGCAAACTTACTAATAACTGAAGGTGAATCAAGTGCAGAGCTAGATGGCAGTTCCTTACCTGTCCTCGTAGTTGAGGGCAAGACTTTAGTTTTTGGATCTCTCGGATTCCTCATAGTGATCAGCAGACGTAAATCCCAAGTGACTCAGAGAATAGAGCTATGGCTCCCCGGCAACGGCGCCAGAAACTAGCACGTTGACAGGAGACTATTCTTGACTTGATCCTCCCCGGCAACGACGCCAGTAAATAGTCTTGATAACCCACAAGTATAGGGGATCGCAACAGTTTTTGAGGGTAGAGTATTCAACCCAAATTTGTTGATTCGACACAAGAGGAAGCCGAAGAATATTCTCGTATATTAGCAGTTGAGTTATCAATTTAACCACACCTGAGAGACTTAGTATCTGCAGCAAAGTATCAATAGCAGAGTAGTGTGATAGCAACAGTAGCAACTGTAACACTAGCAGCAGCGACAACAATAACGACAGAGTAACTGTAGCAGCAGTGATAGGAGTAGTGACATAGTAAGAGTAGCAGCAGTGACAGCATTAGCGGCAAAGTAACGTAGCAAGGACGAGTAGGAAAAACTCGTAGGCATTGGATCGGTGATGGATAATTATGCCGGATGATATTCATCATGCAACAGTTATAACACGGAGAGATATGTAACTAGCTCCAGTTCGTCAATGTAATGTAGGCATGCATTCCGTATATAGTCATACGTGCTTAGGGAAAAGAACTTGCATGATATCTATTGTCCATCCCTCCCATGGCAGCGGGTTTCTAATGGAAACTACGGGATATTAAGGTTCTCCTTTTAATAGAGAACCGGAACAAAGCATTAGCACTTAGTGAATACATGAACTCCTCATACTATGGTCATCTCCGGGAGTGGTTCGGCTATTGTCACTCCGGGGTTGCCGGGTCATAACACATAGTAGGTGACTCCAACTTGCAAGATAGGATCAAGAACACACATATATTGACGAGAACATAATAGGTTCATATCTGAAATCATGGCACTCGGGCCCTAGTGACAAGCATTAAGCATGGCAAAGTAGTAGCAACATCAATCTCACAACATAGTGGATACTAGGGATCAATCCCCGTCAAAACTAACTCGATTACATGATAGATCTCATCCAACCCGTCACCGTCCAGCAAGCCTACGATGAGATGACTCACGAACGTTGAAGAGCATCATAGAATTAGCAATGGAGGAAGGTTGGTGATAACGATGTCGACGATCTCCCCTCTCCGGAGCCCAGAACGGACTCCAGATCTGCCCTCTAGAGGAAGAACAGGTGGTGTCGGCGCCTCCGTATCGTAAAATGTGATGAACTCTTCTCCTTGATTTTTTTTCAGACGAAAGGGACTTAATAGAGCTGGAATTGGAGGCGATGGAGCTCTGAGGGCCCCACAAGCCTGCTAGGCGCGGCCGGGGGGTTGCGCCTGGTGGGCTTGTGGGCTCCTCGCTCCACTCCTCTGGTTGATTCTTGCGCTAGTATTTTTTATATATTCCACAAAAAATCCTCGTAAATTTCCAGGTCATTCCGATAACTTTTATTTCTACGCAAAAACAACACCATGGCAATTCTGCTGAAAACAACGTTAGTCCGGGTTAGTTCCATTCAAATCATGCAAATTAGAGTCCAAAACAAGGGAAAAAGAGTTTGGAAAAGTAGATACAATGGAGACGTATCTGTCCACTTTGTCCACGAAGAAGACAAAGAAGGTCCTTTACCGACGAAAGTACTCGTAGAAGATTTGCCAGCAGGAGGCTGATGGCAAAGGCCTTTGCTGGCGTGGAACACCCCGGCAGATGGCAAAGATGCCGATTTGTGTAGTGTCTTCCTCGTAGTTCTCTCCTCCAAACACCCCACGGCGAAGCCATGCTGAGCTGTCACCACCAACACCTCACCACCCGTCATGCTACCGAAGGACTCGGGCTGCTACTTCACCATCGCTCACTGGATCAAGAAGGTGAAGGCGTCACCAAGTTGTACGTGTGTTGAATGCGGAGGTGCCGTCCCGGCACTTCATTGGGGGATCGTGGGATGGTTCGTTTTTGGATCGCGAAGACGTACCACTACATCAACCGCGTTCTTGAACGTTTCCTCATAGAGATCTACAAGGGTATGTAGATTAAATCTCTCCTCTTATATATGGTCATCACCATGGATAGATTGTGTTTGTGCGTAGGAAATTTTTTATTTCCCATGGAACGTTCCCCAACAAATTCTTCAACTGGAAGAAAAGGTTATCGACCGACTTCGGCAAACAAGACAAGACTCCATAATTTATTGGACCATACGAGAAGGTAAAAGATCACTCAGACTTATTTGTGGAGTTCAAGCAATCAGAAACAGCTAAGGATCAGGCAAGCATAAACAAGCTAAATGCTCAGAAAAAATAGTGGCACCATTCTATGGGGCCAGGTGGCGACAAGAGTGGCATGCCTAAGAGGGATGCATCTCAGCAAAAGATGATTGATGCAGGGGTGACTCCAAAAACATTAGCTTGGCCTGAAAGGTGCAGGAAATGGTTTTATGCGCATGGGGGAAAGTTGGACCCAAACACATGGGAGATTCTGGAGCACGCAAGTCTTAAAGATGCCTGTGATGCTTTACTCGCTACAATAGAATATGCTCGAACGGGGGTGTCCCAGCCCGACAAAGAGAACGAAGAGCTTACACGCGCCCTCAAGAATCATGAACATGCGAGACGAACATGAGGCAAAGGCGTTGTTCCGTGGGTTGAGAGATTTAAGGACCAGAATGACTCTTACAAAAGATGTTCAAGAATGAAGAATGAGGAGGCAGCCAAGAAGAAGCAGGATGCTGACCAGCTTGAAAAGCTAGAATCAAATAACGTGGATTTGGAACGCAAATTCTTGCGGCAGCAGGAGCAGATAGACACACTTAACCAGCAAAGGACGTCTTAGTGTTTGGAGCAACCAGTTCTAGCATTGGATAATACCATACCATCGATGTTGAAAAGAAGCATGGGCTCCACGGGGATCCTCGTTGATGATGCACTGCTCAGTCGCTACCCCGTGGATGAAATCACATGGTTGAAAAGTTGTGAGATACACATGAATATCAAGAACATATCCATGAAGGTAGCAGTCGGCCGTGCTTATCCAAATCCCCCTGATGCAACCTTCCATTCCAATCCGGTACCAGCTCGCTATGCTCGTGTCGGGGCGGATGAAGTGATGCCGGGAAGTGAGTCACTAGAGATTGACTGTCCTGGAGGTGAAGGGCAGCACACACTACGAGAAGTCTTGCTTTGTCTCTTCTTATGGAGAAAGGACTCCATAATCTTTCCAAGGCCACTGACTCCTCCTCACCCCACCCCGACATGGAGCGCAGCGCTAGTCCGCCACCGCGTCAGCCGACTTCATCCCACCCCGACACGGATCCCGTCGCGAGTCCGCCACTGCGTCACCCGACTCCACCCCACCACCCCGAGACAGAGCCCCGACATGAGTCTGTGTCATTTCGACTTGTGGAGCATCAACAGACTACAAAGTGGAAGAGAGAACCAAAAAAGAAGTTGGCTTATGAGATGAGCGATGAGAAAACCAAGGACCAAACGCTTCCGAATTGAAGTCCCATTTTGGACCGAAACCGCCCCCACCACCAAAGCAGATAATACCTCAGAAAACCCTACAACGCGTTATGGAGAATCTTGCTAAACGCCTCCGGAGAGAATGCGTTCAGACTATGAATGCTCTATTAGCAAGTCATATCATGAAAAGCAAAAGAAGGAGTCGAGCTGTAGTAAGAAAAGAGGGAAAACTGTTCTCGAGCTTGGAGAACAGGCAATGCAATCCATCCCGCCTCTCAAGGTGAGTACCGAGGTAATCGATGCTGGTGTTAGAGAGATGGCTAGATAGGTCGGTGTCACTATTGAACAACTCCTAGGCGCCGAGGAAATGCCCAGGGTGGAAGAGGACAAACTAGCATGGAAATATGCCGCGGTAAACCTCTGTCAGGCATGAGCAGGTCCTGCTTCTATCAACGCAAATGTACAAATTTCATAACTGGTACGTGAGGGAAATACAAGTCGGGCGAGAGAACCTGATGGTGACAGTCAAGCGAGAGCATTTCTTCAATGAAGAAGATTTGTGGATCAAGTTTTCGGAATTGTTTCAATTATTCAATCAAGACGCACTCGACAAATCTCTCGTCAGTTGCTATTGTTTGTTAGTGATTTATTTCTGTAATTTAAGTCTCTAGCTCATCAACTCGTTCATTGCCTGTAATTATCCTCACTATATTGTTTTCTATGGTGTTATGTAAAATGAAGATGTTTGAAATGAAAAGAGCTGGAGTCTTTGGCATTGGCTTCATTGACCCAAATACCATTTATGAAAAGATTGTAACAGAGTTCAAAGATGAAACAGTGGAGAACTTGTATACATCTTTTAAGGTACTAAAGACCCAGCCAAAATACTATTTCCTTACAACTTCAGGTGAGTGTTACTATCTTGTACTATAAATTCTATTTTTCTTACTAGATGTTAAGTGTACATAGTACTTGATGAGTTATCCATGCCCGCTTATACAATGAAGTTTCCACTAGATCCTGGTAATCATCGGTGTTGACGAGGGAACAATTGAAGTACTCGACTCACTAAAAAGACCCTAAAGAGTACATGAATCTGAAGTTGATGCTCAACAGGTAATTTCAATCTTTATCGCACTATGTCGGTTTGTTTAGGTCATTTCCTGATATCAAGTAATCAATGACACCTTTATTCTTTTTCTTAGCCGGGCACAGTTTGGACACGGTTCATCCAGGAGATTCCCGGTGAATGGAAAAACGAGCTCACATGCAAACGGCCCAAGGTAATTAAGTAGTCAAGCTACATCTGCACATCTCTTTCGTTCTAATTTCAATACCATTATCCTGCTTGATTATTATCTGATTGAATTATATTCTCATAAAGTGGTGCATGCAGTAGGATCAGGGGACTAATCTATGTGCATGCTATGTTTGCGAGAACATTCACTTTATGACCATACGACGTAGAGATAAAAGAAATCTTTGGATACGTAAACACTATTCACAATCATGGTCAACTATATATACACACAACTAATATATTCATATTGAATTCCTTCTTTAAATATGACACTGATGCGGAATAGGCTCGTAGCAAAGGACCACATACGAGCACTTCAAAAGGAAATGGCGGGATTTTTGCTTGACCAGGTGATATCTCTCGAGAGGGAATACCACTACACCTAATACCTGCATGTAATGATCTGCATATTTTAGGAGAAATTGTATATACCAAATTGTGCACACACACACACACACAGATACATACATATATATATATATATATATATATATATATATTTGATCGTAGAGAAATTCTATGATATATGATTGGTCCTACGAGAAATTATATGATGTATGCATAGCATGTACAATATGTAGCAGCGTAAAAATATGTTTGAAATGAAAAAGAATTAAACGGAAAACACAACGCGCTGCGAGCCACGTGGAAGGGCATTAGTCCCGGGTCGTGGCCAACCGGGACTAAAGCTGGAGGCCTTTAGTCCCAAGTTATTAGTCTCGGTTGGTGACCCGGGACAAAAGACCCTCACCAACCGGGACTAATGCCCGTTTCTTCACTAGTGAACCATCTGTGAGTTCATCGAGATTTATTCCGGACATGTGGGCTGTGATATAAATTGTGACGCAATTCGGAGTCTACTAATACCAGCGTTGCCGATCCACATGCGTCAACCAATCCCAAACGGAGAGCAACACCGACTTATGAAAGGCCTTGGGCCTCCCCCCCACCTCAAAAAAAAAGACTAGCATGTTTGGAAGGGACACGTCCACCCTTATAAGAGCATCACTAGTAGTATCCACAAACCCTCAAATCCTTAAAAATAATTGTTTTTTACAGTTAGCGAACAAAAAAACGCGTAGACTAGAACCCCTTAACCCTCAAACACTTCAAAAACTGAGGATCCAACCCTCAACCCCCCTCTCAACCTGTATAAGTGAGGGTTGAGGACCGAAAACTACCCCAACCCTCAAACCGTTCCATCGCCGCGCGGGAGGGACTTATCCCCGTCCCCATCTGCCGCCGCCATTCCGGCCGCCCGCCCACCGCCATTATGGCAGAGCCGCGCGACCGCCGCCGCCCCGAGCCACCGCCGCGCCCCGCCCCCTCGGCCTCCCCCAGCCGTCAAGCCCCGCCCCCCGACCGCCCGCCGCCTCCCGCGCCCCGCCCCCGGGCCGCCCGCCGCCTCCCTCAGCCAGAGGCAGGCCCGCCCCAGGCCTCCTCGAGCTCTCCTCGCCGTCGCGCCAGAGGCATGGCGGGCCAGAGGCAGTCGCGCCGCCCCGAGCTCTCCTGTTTTTGCCCCTGTTTTTGTTATAAGGGTTGGGTTTGAGGGTTCTAGTATTTGCCCCTATTTTTCAACCCATAAAAGTGCCAAAAATGCAATTTCTCAACCCTTAAAACTGGTTTGAGGGTTTGAGGGTACTACTAGTGATGCTCTAAGTCGTGTTATATCTCCTTTCACAACCGATGTGGAACTAAACCCAACAGTTGAACCTTCCCTATTCAACCACGATGACTCTTAGTAACTTGTAGTGTCATTTGCTAGTAGATTGGATAAACTGACATTTGTTTCCTAGTTAGAAAGAGATAATGTTCAGTGTGTGTTAGAGAAGTGATGATTACATTTTTAACCGTTTGCAACCGAATAGTATCTTCGTCACGGTTTAGAAGGCGGTTAAGTTTGCGTGCATTTTCACAACACACAAGGTTTAAGGAGCATTGCATTTACTTCTAGCAGCTAATTAGTACTCCGTTGTACTACTTCTATATACATGCGTAGTGTGAATGCTATTTTTAACTCATTTTACAGCCAATCAATAACCACCTAGGTTCTAGAGAATTTCCACGCACGCCTTCTAAACCGTGACGGAGGGAGTAATGTGTTGTTTGTCTAACAATAATAACGCCGACAGCCAAACACTGTGCTAACTAATTGCTCTCATCATGCAAGAAGTCTAATGTAGGCAACCACATTATATGCAGATGTTAGTTTTGTGTCTGCATTAGCTCAGCCATGCTCAATCGAAACAAGTATGTAAAATGTCCTAAGTGAACCAAACGCGTTTTGAAGTTTTGTTTCGTGAGATTTTTGACACCGCTTTAAAAACAGGAGGACATGCGCCCGCTCAACCATAGGCCGAAAATAGGAAGGAAAAGGACTGACAGGCCTTGAACATAGCGATCCGGTCGCCTATCTGCAGCAGCATATCTTTTGGAACATCTCCGATGGATCTCTGCAGGGGCGGAGGAAGAAGCGCCAGCTATAGGACGAAAATGGCTTTCGGCAGCAATGTGATGAGGGTCCTGTTCATCCTGATGGTCCTGTTCGCCGCGAGCGCCGCCAAAAGGCCCGTAGCCAAGAAGAGCGCTGCTCCTGCCCCCGCACCCGAAGCCGGCGAGGAGGCGTCCGGGGCTGGCGGGATCTTTGATATAACCAAGCTCGGCGCGACCAGCGATGGCAAAACCGACTGCTCAAAGGTCAGTTGTGGCGCAACGCACAGCGTGATCAATCAAGCAATGCCCTGCATTGTCGATGCCTTTTCGCTGACCAACCATGATGCGGGACGACCGACACATGTGTGCAGGAAATCCAGGAGGCGTGGAAGTCGGCGTGCGGGGCGGCTGAGCAGGCGACGGTTCTCGTTCCCAAGGGGGAGTTTTTGGTTGGCCCTCTTAACTTCAGCGGGCCTTGCAAGGGCGATGTCAAAATCCAGATCGACGGCACCCTGCTGGGTACCAACGACCTGCCCAAGTATGACGGGGGCAGCTGGATCAATATCCTCAAGGTTGAGAACCTTGTAATCACTGGCTCCGGCACGATCGACGGCCAAGGCACTAACGTGTATACCAAGGATCCAGAGGCTCAGGCCTTTCCCAACGTACGTGAATGCACACACGAATCGTTACTTGATTGATCGACACAGCACATGACTAATGTATGTTCGATTGTTGGTACGTGCATGCATTTGTGGTGTAATTAGTCACTGGTGCTGGACTTCGTGAAAAACGGGACCGTCTCCGGCATCACACTGCTGAACTCAAAGTTCTTTCACATCAACATCTACAAGTCCGAGGACGTGAAGGTTGAGAACCTGACCATCACGGCACCGGGGAACAGCCCCAACACTGATGGCATTCATATCGGCGACTCGAGCAACATCAACGTCACGGGTGCGACTATCGGCACCGGAGATGACTGCATCTCCATCGGAGGGGGAAGCTCCCGCATTAGAGTTACCCGTGTAACCTGTGGGCCGGGCCAGGGTATCAGCGTGGGCTGCCTTGGCAGGTACAAGGACGAAAAGGACGTGAGCGACGTAACGGTCAAGGACTGCGTTCTCAGGAGCAGCACCAACGGAGTACGCATCAAGACCTACGAGGACGCGGTGAAGTCTATCACAGCGTCCAATCTGACGTTCGAGAACATCAAGATGGAGGACGTTGCCAACCCCATAATCATCGACCAGAACTACTGTCCGGAAAAGGTGTGCACCGCCAAGAGCAAGAGCAAGTCTGCGGTCACCGTTAAGGACGTCATCTTCCGCAACATCACTGGCACATCGTCCACTCCAGAGGCAGTCAGTCTGCTCTGCTCTGACAAGCAGCCATGCAGTGGCGTCGACCTCATCGACGTCAATGTGGAGTACAGCGGGAAGAACAACAAGACTATCGGGGTGTGCAGCAACGCCAAGGGGACTGCTAAGGACACACTCCAAGCCCTGGCATGCCTCGCGTGATCATGTGTGGTTTGTTCCTTCCATGAGCTCTCATTAGTATAGAGGAAGCAGATCGATCACCCATCTGTTTATTTCCCTAGATTGATCAATCTGTATCATACATGTGCTATGTTAACTAAACTGGCATGTTTATGTGCGTGGGCGCGTGTGGGAGTGTGAGTGAAGCTGGCACAACGAGCTTACTGATGGGTATGATTAGTTTGATTTATTTACTACTAAACTATGAGTTTTAATCTCTTATATGGTGTGTTTGTTTTGGGGAACAAGTGAAATGAAATGTCATGGATTCATTCCAATTGAGTGGATCAGTTCCTTTTACTAGATTGCCCTTTTGTCAGGCTGAAGGTGGAGATGGAATTAAGTGGGAATTATTAGCCCATCCCACTTAATTTCCTTTTTATTGGACTTCCGTTGAAAACAAATAACAATAATTGGGTTAGCCCACTTTTTCCATTGGATCCCATTGGGAGCCCATCTGGACAACGACGAGCCCGTGCCTGAACGAGTAGAGAGCCGCAGCGTGCTTCTCCCGCGAGCTGCTGCAGCCCGTGGATGCCATGCTCGCCAACGCAGTCGGGCTAGTTGCGCGGTGCTGGGGCCCGCTGAGGGATGGAACCTGCAGATGGAGAGCGTCGTCGACGTGCTGGACGCCAGGCTCGACGTCAACCTCCGATAACCTGACCCGGTTGGTGCAACTCCAGCCGTCCCTGGGACATGCAGATTCATCCCCGCACCTCCCTGCCTTCTCTCTTTGTCCCATCTCCCTTGCTCTCTCTTCCTGTCCTCGAATCCCTGTTCTCTCCCTACCATACAGGATTTCCAGTGACCTCCATGGCCTCAAGGTCGCCAGCACCGCCACCCTGGAGCTTCCTCCGTGTGCCCCACAGTCGGATCCGGCCATCTCCGGCCCGTCCCAGCCGCGTCCGCCGCACCATGGCTAACGGAGCGTCGCCAGCTGCCATGGTTGCCTCTTCATCGAGCCAGCGCCCTCCTCTGCTTTGCTCTGCTTCGAGCGATCTTGCGTGCGCTGATCGCTCTATTTTGTTGCTAGGTGGGAATCCCACTTATTCCCACTTAATCTATCTTTGTTTTGGTAGGATGTCCACTTTTTTACACCAATCTGGATCGGGACCAAGTGGGTTGTGGTGGGACTTCCACCTACAGTCCTACCTGCAGCCTGACCCTTTTGCGTCATTTACATACTCATGGTAGATTAGCTGCATTCCTGGGTTCCCCGTGGGCGAAGTGAGCCACTTGATCGTCTGTTGCCGGGTGGCTTGTTGCAGGAGCTTCCAGGAAGGTTCTGGCACAAACCTAGAACTTGATTGTAAATAATCATATTAGTTGCATTAGTGAACATCCATGCACCATGTTCATGTTCATTTGCAATTGAAATAGGGATTGATCAAACTCTATCACTTGAAATTTAAATAGGTCCACCTAAAATATTTTCAGCAAACCCAAAATGCCATTTTGAAAAGTTCATCATTTCTCAAAAGGGTGAAAAACGCTGCCAAAAATGATGCACTTATTTTTAGTACACTTTTTTATTTTTGAATTAATGCATGCGTATTTGAATTGTACCTTAGTTGCTATAAAATATTCTGCAGCTCCAATAATATTAAAATAAGTTGTGGGGATGTGGAATAATCCATTTCGCATCCACAATAATTTATACAAGTAACAAAACTCAATTTAACTAAAAACTAAGTTCAAAACAGACTCAAAATGAAAACAAAATAGAAAGAAAGAGAAACGAACTTACCAGGACCGCTTACCTGGGCGGCCTAGTCCAGCTTGCCAGATCTAGTCGTCTCCTACCTTTGGCCAGAAGGCTGGAGCGCATGCCACGGCACGCACGCACGGGCTCGACCACCTCCTGGTTGCCGAGCGCCACATCGACAACGGGGATAAGGCCCCGTGAGTCGTTCACATCATTTTTGCCACGTCTTCCCCTCACTCTCCCTTGCTCCCCTCTCCACGGCCGAACGACACCGTCGCCGCCGCTTGTAACCACCGCGGACACTGACCTCACTACAAGAAATAAGGTCAATTATGACTCCCTATATTGGTCATTGATTCGTCATTGTTGTCGTTTCTTGACCTTTTTTTGACCAAATTTACAACGTCAACAGTTGGCCGTCAAGAATGAACAAACATGATCTTTCTAAAATTTTGGTCGCAGGTCTCTATCGATCAAAATTTTGGTTTGGTCATTACCAATTTGTGTGAGCCACGTAGGATCTGACGTGGCCAAGCTGACATGGCATTGCTAGTCACCAAACAGACCTTTGACCAAAATTTTGGTCATTACACATATACTGAAACCAGGTAGGATCCAACGTGCACTAGTAGAAAAAGGGCCTTTTGTCGCGGTTCGTAAGGGCCTTCTGTCCCGGTTTTGGAACCGGGACTGAAAGTTTGTTACTAATGCCCTTGGCCTTTAGTCCCGGTTCTTACACGAACTGGGACAGATGGGCCTCCACGTGGCCGGTGCGGCGAGCCCGGGTAGGGGGGCCTTTAGTCCCGGTTGGTGAAACCAACCGGGACCAAAAGGCATCCACGCGTCAGCATTTCAGGTGCTGGGTTTTTTTGAAAGGGGGGAGGGGGTTTAGGGGGTTTTGTGGGGTTAATTTAGGTGTTTCATATATTGTGTTAACTAGCTAATGAATAGAGAGAAGTGTGCTCTCTTATCTCCGTGCTTGGTCGACGCTACATACTATACGTATAGAGAGGACTAGACACGCTAGGTAGTAAGCAAATGAAGGAAACAGAAGATCGTCATGAACATATGCATACAAAGAGAAGTGATATCGACCACCTCTCCTTCTCTGAGAGATTGGTCGAACAACAAGTTCTCGTATATCTATCCGACGCTACTCGCTACATATATACAATATAATTATATCTTACAATATAATCTCCTAATTAAAATTCAACTGATTATGGTTCACATGGTATTCTCCACCTTCAGGGATCACGTGGTCAAGAAACAATGCCGCCAATTCCTCTTGAATTCCTCATATACGATCTGCTGGTAGGAGTTCATTCCGCATCTGATATATCTAATTTGAAGAATGGGGTCAATACATATATATGAATAAATGAAACTGACCACAAATGATGGTAATAAAAGAAAATTGTGAATATTATTATTTACGCACGTCATATTGTTTGTCAGAGTAGCCCCGCTCACAGGTCACGTGGCGGATGGACTCGCAAATGTAGTATCCACAGTAATCATTCCCTGGTTCCTGCCACAACCACTTTACAAGAAATAGAGGTAAATCAAACTGATAGTTAGCAAGCATGCTAAATTGTATTGATGAAACTAGCGCTTGAATCACTAGGAGATGCGTGGAACGTGCTACTATAGTACTTACTTTCGGGTGTTTAAATTGCAGCTTCTTCGGCAGTCCCGGAGTTTTTGTGGTGAATTTTTTCCAAACCCTGTCAGACAAACAAAACAATTACTTGATATCAGGAAATGAACAAAGTTGCCGATATGGTGCGATAATGATCGATTTAACTTACTTCTCTAGAATTTCAGTCATGTCCGCATACTCGTTGGGATATTTTCGTCTCGAGTCTAAGACGGTTACTAGTCCCTGCTCAAGCTTAATCTCTAGTAGAATATAGTGGAAGCTGCGCACGCATGCATAACTCATCAATTACATTACTATAACCTTGACTAATAAGGGAAACCGAATATGCACAAGACAGTAACACTCACTGGAATTCGTAAGGCAAGAGTATTATAGCTTTGTTTTGATTCAATAAAAACGATTGTAGCAGGTTGGCCTCGGTATCTTTTGCCTGAGATTTAATCATAAATGCATTTATGAGATTTGTGTTAATGAACCCAATATTACCGATTTGTCTTTTCTTCAATTCGACGATCTTCAATCTGCATATAATATAGTGAGGATAATTAAAAATACATGCAATGAAAGAGCTGACCTATATATAGAGACTTAATGACAGAAGTAGTACTACTTACAGGTAGTAGCAGGTTATCATTAATTTATCGAGGGACCTTAGATTTAAAAACGGGAAGAAATCCTCAAATGGAACCATCAACAGTTCAAGTCCAACGAGGTCATGCTCCTTTCTAACTCCCAGCGTCAAAATATTACTCCCCCCAGACTCTTTGCAAGTTTTCATGTACCAATCTTGGAATCTTCGCATCATCGTTGTTAGAGATCTTTCATCTTTGACGAGAGGCTTTCCGTACACGTATTTGTGTTTGTCCACCTCCAATAAATCAAAATGTGCATCATCGGGCAGGTAATCTGCAAGATTTGTACCGGGCAACAAGATCCCCGAATGATTAGCGACGATATCGCTAGACACCTTGAGCGGGGGGAACGATTGGTTCGCTTGTTCGCCGAGCTGGGCAAATTTTTTCCCAGCTCGTCGTTCTGCTAACCTTTGATCACTAACAGTATATCCCGACCGCTGCGCTTCGATAAATGACATTGTAATAATGCACTCATAGTTTCCTTTCGTCGGAGACTTTGGTGGTTTCTTCAGGGCAGCCAGAGTACGCTTTGCTTTTACCGGATCTATCTTCAACTCCAAAGGTGGATGTTTTTTTTGCTTTCACCCCTTCAAAGAAGTTCTTCACTTCGGCTTCCACGATCTTCTTGTTTTCCTCCGGGCTCCTCTCGTATGGTAACTTCTGTAGAGGCTTCAGAGAAGGACCGTATTTGTATTGCCTGCCTCTGGCTGTACTGCTACACGTCGGAGCAGACGGAGCGGCTGAGAATTTCTTTCCTTTCTTACAAGGCGGAGGAGAAGGACTACACGCCGGAGGAGCCGGAGCGGCGGCGGGTCTCTTCGACCCTTGTTGACGAGGCGGAGAAGGAGGAGGCCGCTGGCTGCTCGGGCGCGCCGGTGTAGGCGGAGTGCCGTCATGTGCCGGAGAAGGAGGCTGAGTGCCCTGATCACTCGCTGGAGGAGGCGGAGGAGGACGCGGAGGAGGAGGCGGGCCCTGACTCGCCGGAGGAGGAGGAGGAGGCAGAGGCATCCAGTTCGGAAGGTGGATGAGCTCCTTCCGCCATAGGCATGGAGTCTTTAGAGAAGAATCCAGCCGAATCTCCCCTTCACCCGTAGGGTGGTCAAGCTCAAGCTCCTCAAATCCTTCTGTTATTTGATCCACCATCACCCTAGCATATCCTTCTGGAATCGGCTGGCCGTGGTAGGTTGGGCCAGGTTCATTAGGTAAAACAGAGCCAACAGCCGCCTTGACTTTAAATGTCATCCATCGCATCATAAGGTGGCAATGTTGAGACTCTGTGATAGCATCCACGGGGTAGCACGTGAAGACGGGCTCCAGCTGCTGAGTCTGCTCGGTGGAAGCCATGCTGCTTCTCCGCTGAGATGGCGGGGTAGCTTTAGGGGAAGCTTCGGCAGGTCGTTTGTTGCGATCTTCTTCTCGTTCCTCTAGCCCTTGTACCCTTTCGTGCAGCGCCTGCAGTTGGCTATGCTCCGCTTTCTTCCTCCTCTCCTGGGTTTTGAAACCCCCTGCGTCCGGAAACCCAGCCTTCCACGGAAGGGAGCCTGGCGTGCCTCGTGTCCGTCCAGGGTGCTCAGGATTCCCGAGGGCCATTGTGAGCTCGTCATTCTCTCTGTCTGGAATAAATGCCCCTTCCTGTGATGCAGCGATATAGTGCTGAAGCTTCCTGACGGGTATTTGCAGTTGCTCTTCCGTCCTAACGCACTCCCCTGATACAGGGTCCAAGGTTCCGCCAACCCCGAAGAACCAAGTCCGGCAACAGTCTGGCCATCTCAATGTCTTTCGTTCGACCCCTTTAGCAATCAGGTCATTTTCAGCCTTGTCCCACAAAGGTCGGACTTTGAGGTAACCACCTGACCCCTTGCAATGGTGATGCTTCTTCTTCGCAGCATTTTTCTTGTTTGTCGCTGACATCTTCTTACTCTTTTCTAATGTCTTGTGGGCCACAAATGCGGGCCATTGATCTCTGATCTTCTCAAACCGGCCGATGAATTCTGGTGTCTCTTCTTTGTCGACAAACATTTTCAGCTCATTCTTCCACCTCCTGAATAGTTCTGCCATCTTCTTAAGAGCACGAGACTTGATCAATTCCTCTATAACTAGCTTCTCCGGATCCTCCTCTGGCGGTAGGTTGAAATTTGCCTTAAGCGTTGTCCAAAGATCTTCTTTCTGCATATCGGAGACATAAGACGTCGGCACCTCAGGGTCTTCCTTCTTTGGCTTTAACCATTGCTGGATACTGATCGGGATCTTGTCCCTAACAAGAACCCCGCACTAAGCACGAAATGCATCCCTTGTCCGGATGGGTTCAATCGGCTTGCAATCGCGCGTGATTGCTGTGATCTCAAACCTTTCATCCCAGCGCAACTTTTTCTTCGGGCCTCGTTTCTTTACCGAAGTTGAGGTCGATCCGGAGGGCTATAGAAAAAAGAAGAAAGACGAGAGTTAATTAATATGTGTACATATGAAAACAATGAATGCATCAATTAACTAGTCAGTACGGGCTTAACTAATATGTATATACCTGGCCGGACTCGGTTCGGTCAATGGAGCCATCATGAACGCCCTCTTCTTCACCCGGTCCTTCCAGATCATCATGAACTCCCTCTTCTTCACCCGGTCCTTCCAGATCATCATGAACATAGCCCTCTTCTTCACCCGGTCCTTCCAGACCATCGGTGTCTCTGAGAAACGATGCAACGACATCACTTCCTTGTGCGATTATCTCCCCCAACATCGCTTTTGTTTCTTCGTCTCGGGAGTGATTCATATTTTCTGCAAATATTTACAACATGTCAATTATTATTCAAACATGGTACAGATAGATATATATTAGTGGCAAAAGTAGAACTAGCTAGCTAATCACAATAAGGAATCATGTTAGTGGCCTCGACGCTGCTTCTCTAGGGTTTGGGGTGGCCTAGACAACGCTTCAAGGGTTTGGGGTGGCCTGGACACAACGCTTCAAGGGTTTGGGGTGGCCTCGACGACAACACTCTTTTAACTTGGTAAATTTGGGTGGCCTCGAGAGAGTTTGTCGGGTAGGGGCGCGGCGGGAGGGGGTAGGAGACCAACATCGTTTTTTCTCTAGGGTTTGGGTGTCCTCGAGAGTTTTGGTCGAGCGAGAGGGCCGAGGGGGGGTGCTCCCGTGGTATAAATTATCACGGTCGAGAGTGGGTATATATATCGACCGCCCCTCATGTCGAAGTTATCCGGGAGCGGGTTATATCGACAACGACGCGACATACATATACATGGGAAAATAATGTTATCGGGGAGGGGGTATATCGGTACCCCCCCTCGTGTTGAAGCTCGATCGGGAGGGGGTATATCGACAACGACATATCCGATAAAAAATAAGAAGACAAAAGAAGAAATAAAAAGAGGAGAAGAAGAAAGGAATAGAAGAGAAGCAATCGAAGAAAAAAAGAAGAAAAAAAGGACAAGAAGAAAGGAATAGAGGAGAAAGAAGAAAAAAAATATAAAATTTCTATTTTTTTCTTCTTTCTCCTCTATTCCTTTCTTCTTCTCCTCTTCTTTTTCTTCCTTTTTCCTCTTCTTATTTATTTCTCCTCTTCTTCCTATCCTCTTCTTCTCCTTTCTTCCTCTTCTTATTTTCCTTTTTCTCCTCTCATTCTTTTTCTTCTTCTTCATTATCTTCCTAGCTATATATAATAGTTTTCTAAAAATGTAACTTTTGCATATATAAAACTTTTTCTTCTTCTTCCTTCTTCCTTCTTCCTTCTCTTCCTTCTTTTTCTAAATATATAAAACTTTTATAAAAATGAAACTAACCTAAAATGTACTAAATCAGAGAACATATATTGATAAAACTAACCTAAAATGTACCCAAATGTACTAAAAATCTAACTTTTATATGCACAGAGAACATACATACATATATACATTTTTATAAAAATGCAAAAAAAAATCATCATTTATATGAACAAATGAGAGGACAGGGTGGGCGGCACCGGCCTGACCAAGGAGAGGCACGGCGCCGACGTCGGTGTAGAGGACAGGGTGGGTGGCGTGGTCGAGGCAGGGGCGACGGCGGCGTGGTCGGGGCAGGGGCGACGGTGATCGACGGGGCAAAGGGCGGCGACGGCGTCGACGGGGCGGGTAGGGGCGCGGTAGAGGCACGGCGAGGGCGCGCGGCGTGGTCGGGGGGCAGGGCGACGACGGCATGGTTGGGCCGGGCAACGGCGGCGTGGTCGGGGGCAGGGGCGACAACGGCGAGCTCGGGCAGCCTGGCGGCGTCGTCGGAGGAATCGAAGAAACTGACGAAATTTTCACAACTGCTGGCTTATATAGCAAAGCCATTGGTACCGGTTCGTGGCACCAACCGGTACCAATGCCCCCCTTTAGTCCCGGTTGGTTCCACCAACCGGGACCAAAGGTCACTTTTCAGCAGCCCAAAGGGCGGGAAGCGGGCGGCCTTTGGTCCCGGTTGCAGGCACCAACCGGGACAAAAGGGTGGGCATTGGTACCGGTTGGTGCCACGAACCGGTACCAAAGGCCCTTGTGTTGCCCGCGTCGCGGCCAAAGTTTAGTCCCACCTCGCTAGTTGAGAGGGGCGCGCAGTGGTTTATAAGCCCCACTGCCGCACCCCTCTCGAGCTCCTCTCCACTGCAGGCTTACGGTCCTACTTGCTAGTGCTTTGCCTGATGGGTCTTCTAGGCTACTGCGGCCTGAATCCTCGCCCATGGATTGGTTTCTAGTCGTATTCAAGTCGTGGTGGCCTAGTTAGTGGCAATTTTTTATTTTTCCCCAATTTTTTTGGTTTTATTTTTTGCTTTATTTATTTTGTTTTGTTTCTACTTACAACAAAATACTAATTTATTTTATTTTATTTTGTTTATAATTACTTATTAATTTTATTTTATGATAATTCTTTTTTGCCATTAAAGTTTCTAACAAAAAAAGTTCTTTATGAAAATTCTTTTTGCTTTTAATGATTTTGAACCGAAAATACTTTGATTATTTTAGTTGCATGAATTTTATATAATTTTAGTTTCAATAATACTAGAAGTTGCTTCGAATGTTTTGAACAGAAAATACTTTGATAATTTTAGTTTCAAAAATTTTATTTATGTTATTAAAGTTTTTTTGTTTCTACTTATCTATTTTATTAAAGTTTATATTATTTGTTTCAAATTACTTATTTATTTTATTTTATCTCTGACTTCATTTGTTATTTTTCATGCATTTACTCATTATTTTGAGCTATAACACCACGAAATTGAAAAGCATTTGAAATGAACTCTGAAAAGGTTCCAAGTTGGCATGGTATCATCATTTCATCCACATAGCATGTGCAAGAAAGTAGAGAGGCTTACGGCAAAAACTGGATGCACTTCGTGTACAAAACAGGCAATCTCCTTCGAAGTATCAGGGTTTCATACGAAAACTCGTCTGTTACAAAGGGATTTCAATTTTTTTGAACTTATTTGAACCCCCCTTGTTTTCTGTGTTAAAAATGCACCATTCAAAGCCACTTGATCAATTTACAACCCTTTCTGACTTCATTTGTTATTTTTCATGCATTTACTGATTATTTTGAGCTATAAGACCATGAAATTGAAAAGCATTTGAAATGAACTCTGAAAAGGTTCCAAGTTGGCATGGTATCATCATTTCACCCACATAGCATGCGCGAGAAAGTTGAGAGGGTTACGGCAAAAACTGGATGCACTTCGTGTACAAAACGGACAATCTCTTTTGAAGTATCAGGGTTTCATACGGAAACTCGTCTGTTACAAAGGGATTTCAATTTTTTGAACTTATTTGAACTGCATAGTTTTTCTGTGTTCAAAATGCACCATTCAAAGCCACATCATATATTTACAACCCTTTCTAACTTCATTTGTTATTTTTGATGCATTTACTGATTATTTTGAGCTATAAGACCATGAAATTGAAAAGCATTTCAAATGAACTCTCAAAAGGTTCCAAGTTGGCATGGTATCATCATTTCACGCACATAGCATGTGCGAGAAAGTTGAGAGGGTTACGGCAAAAACTGGATGCACTTCGTGTACAAAACGGACAATCTCTTTCGAAGTATCAGGGTTTCATACGGAAACTCGTCTGTTACAAAGGGATTTCATTTTTTTGAACTTATTTGAGCTCCATAGTTATTCTGTGTTCAAAATGCACCATTCAAAGCCACATCATCAATTTACAACCCTTTCTGACTTCATTTGTTATTTTCATCCATTTAGTGATTATATTGAGCTATAAGACCATGAAATTGAAAAGCATTTCAAATGCACTCTGGAAAGGTTCCAGGTTGGCATGGTATCATCATTTCACCCACACAGCATGTGCGAGAAAGTTGAGAGGGTTACGGCAAAAACTGGAAGCACTTCGTGTACAAAACGGATAATCTCTTCCGAAGTATGAGGGTTTCATACGGAAATTCGTCTTTTACAAAGGGATTTCATTTTTTGGAACTTATTTGAACTCCATAGTTTTTCTGTGTTCAAAATGCACCATTCAAAGCCACTTCATCAATTTACAACCCTTTTTGACTTCATTTGTTATTTTTCATGCATTTACTGATTACTTTGAGCTATAAGACCAGGAAATTGAAAAGCATTTGAAATGAATTCTGAAAAGGTTCCAAGTTGGCATGGTATCATAATTTCACCCACATAGCATGTGCGAGAAAGTTGAGAGGGTTACGGCAAAAACCAGATGCACTTCATGTACAAAACAGACAATCTTTTTCGAAGTATCAGGGTTTCATACGGAAACTCGTCTGTTACAAAGGGATTTCATTTTTTTGAACTTATTTGAACTCATAGTTTTTCTGTGTTCAAAATGCACTATTCCAAGCCACATCATCAATTTACAACCCTTTGTGACTTCATTTGTTATTTTTCATGCATTTACTGATTATTATGAGCTTTAAGACCATGAAATTGAAAAGCATTTGAAATGAACTCTGAAAAGGTTCCAAGTTGGCATGATATCATCATTTAACCCACATAGTATGTGCGAGAAAGTTGAGAGGGTTACGGCAAAAACTGGATGCACTTCGTGTACAAAACGGACAATCTCTTTCGAAGTATCAGGGTTTCATACGGAAACTCGTCTGTTACAAAGGGATTTCATTTTTTTGAACTTATTTGAACTCCTTAGGTTTTCTGTGTTCAAAATGCACCATTCAAAGCCACATCATCAATTAACAACCCTTTCTGACTTCATTTGTTATTTTTCATGCATTTACTGATTATTATGAGCTTTAAGACCATGATATTGAAAAGCATTTGAAATGAACTCTGAAAAGGTTCCAAGTTGGCATGGTTTCATCATTTCACCCACATGGCATGTGCGAGAAAGTTGAGAGGGTTACGGCAAAAACTGGATGCACTTCGTGTACAAAACGGACAATCTCTTTCAAAGTATCAGGGTTCCATAGGACAACTCGTCTGTTATAAAAGGGGTTTCATTTTTTTGAACTTATTTGAACTCCATAGGTTTTCTGCGTTCAAAATGCACCATTCAAAGCCACATCATCAATTTACAGCCCTTTCTGACTTCATTTTTTTGATGCATTTACGGATTATTATGAGCCATAAGACCATGAAATTGAAAAACATTTGAAACGAACTCTGAAAAGGTTCCAATTAAGTTGGCATGGATTCATCATTTCACCCACATAGCATGTGCGAGAAAGTTGAGAGGGTTACAGCAAAAACTGGATGCACTTCGTGTACAAAACGGACAATCTCTTTCGAAGTATCAGGGTTTCATACGGAAACTCGTCTGTTACAAAGGGATTTCATTTTTTTGAACTTATTTGAGCTCCATAGTTATTCTGTGTTCAAAATGCACCATTCAAAGCCACATCATCAATTTACAACCCTTTCTGACTTCATTTGTTATTTTCATGCATTTAGTGATTATATTGAGCTATAAGACCATGAAATTGAAAAGCATTTCAAATGCACTCTGGAAAGGTTCCAGGTTGGCATGGTGTCATCATTTCACCCACATAGCATGTGCGAGAAAGTTGAGAGGGTTACGG
Organism: Hordeum vulgare subsp. vulgare; assembly: GCF_904849725.1. Classification (NCBI taxonomy): domain Eukaryota; kingdom Viridiplantae; phylum Streptophyta; class Magnoliopsida; order Poales; family Poaceae; genus Hordeum; species Hordeum vulgare. The sequence continues at coordinate 245,133,828 of NC_058520.1, read as the reverse complement.
CAAAAACTGGAAGCACTTCGTGTACAAAACGGACAATCTCTTTCGAAGTATGAGGGTTTCATAAGGAAATTCGTCTTTTACAAAGGAATTTAATTTTTGGGAACTTATTTGAACGCCATAGTTTTTCTGTGTTCAAAATGCACCATTCAAAGCCACTTCATCAATTTACAACCCTTTTTGACTTCATTTGTTATTTTTCATGCATTTACTCATTACTTTGAGCTATAAGACCATGAAATTGAAAAGCATTTGAAATGAATTCTGAAAAGGTTCCAAGTTGGCATGGTATCATAATTTCACCCACATAGCATGTGCGAGAAAGTTGAGAGGGTTACGGCAAAAACTAGATGCACTTCGTGTACAAAACGGACAATCTCTTTCGAAGTACCAGGGTTTCATACGGAAACTCGTCTGTTACAATGGGATTTCATTTTTTTGAACTTATTTGAACTCATAGTTTTTCTGTGTTCAAAATGCACCATTCAAAGCCACATCATCAATTTACAACCCTTTGTGACTTCATTTGTTATTTTTCATGCATTTACTGATTATTATGAGCTTTAAGACCATGAAATTGAAAAGCATTTGAAATGAACTCTGAAAAGGTTCCAAGTTGGCATGATATCATCATTTAACCCACATAGCATGTGCAAGAAAGTTAAGAGGGTTACCGCAAAAATTGGATGCACTTCGTGTACAAAACGGACAATCTCTTTTGAAGTATGAGGGTTTCATACGGAAACTCGTCTGTTACAAAGGGATTTCATTTTTTTGAACTTATTTGAGCTCCATAGTTATTCTGTGTTCAAAATGCACCATTCAAAGCCACATCATCAATTTACAACCCTTTCTGACTTCATTTGTTATTTTCATGCATTTAGTGATTATATTGAGCTATAAGACCATGAAATTGAAAAGCATTTCAAATGCACTCTGGAAAGGTTCCAGGTTGGCATGGTATCATCATTTCACCCACATAGCATGTGCGAGAAAGTTGAGAGGGTTACGGCAAAAACTGGAAGCACTTCGTGTACAAAACGGACAATCTCTTTCGAAGTATGAGGGTTTCATACGGAAATTCGTCTTTTACAAAGGGATTTCATTTTTTGGAACTTATTTGAACGCCATAGTTTTTCTGTGTTCAAAATGCACCATTCAAAGCCACTTCATCAATTTACAACCCTTTTTGACTTCATTTGTTATTTTTCATGCATTTACTGATTACTTTGAGCTATAAGACCATGAAATTGAAAAGCATTTGAAATGAATTCTGAAAAGGTTCCAAGTTGGCATGGTAACATAATTTCACCCACATAGCATGTGCGAGAAAGTTGAGAGGGTTACGGCAAAAACTAGATGCACTTCGTGTACAAAACGGACAATCTCTTTCGAAGTATCAGGGTTTCATACGGAAACTCGTGTGTTACAAAGGGATTTCATTTTTTTGAACTTATTTGAACTCATAGTTTTTCTGTGTTCAAAATGCACCATTCAAAGCCACATCATCAATTTACAACCCTTTGTGACTTCATTTGTTATTTTTCATGCATTTACTGATTATTATGAGCTTTAAGACCATGAAATTGAAAAGCATTTGAAATGAACGCTGAAAAGGTTCCAAGTTGGCATGATATCATCATTTAACCCACATAGCATGTGCGAGAAAGTTGAGAGGGTTACGGCAAAAACTGGATGCACTTCGTGTACAAAACGGACAATCTCTTTCGAAGTATCAGGGTTTCATGCGGAAACTCGTCTGTTACAAAGGGATTTCATTTTTTTGAACTTATTTGAACTCCTTAGGTTTTCTGTGTTCAAAATGCACCATTCAAAGCCACATCATCAATTTACAGCCCTTTCTGACTTCATTTGTTTTTTTGATGCATTTACTGATTATTATGAGCTATAAGACCATGATATTGAAAAGCATTTGAAATGAACTCTGAAAAGGTTCCAATTAAGTTGGCATAGTATCATCATTTAAACCACATAGCATGTGCGAGAAAGTTGAGAGGGTTACGACAAAATCTGGATGCACTTCGTGTACAAAACGGACAATCTCTTTTGAAGTATCAGGGTTTCATATGAAAACTCGTTTATTACAAAGGGATTTCATTTTTTTGAACTTATTTGAACTCCATAGTTTTTCTGTGTTCAAAATGCACCATTCAAAGCCACATCATCAATTTACAACCCTTTCTGACTTCATTTGTTATTTTTCATGCATTTACTGATTAGTATGAGCTTTAAGACCATGATATTGAAAAGCATTTGAAATGAACTCTGAAAAGGTTCCAAGTTGGCATGGTTTCATCATTTCACCCACATGGCATGTGCGAGAAAGTTGAGAGGGTTACGGCAAAAACTGGATGCACTTCGTGTACAAAACGGACAATCTCTTTCGAAGTATCAAGGTTTCATACGACAACTCGTCTATTATAAAGGGGTTTCATTTTTTTGAACTTATTTGAACTCCATAGGTTTTCTGCGTTCAAAATGCGCCATTCAAAGCCACATCATCAATTTACAGCCCTTTCTGACTTCATTTTTTTGATGCATTTACGGATTATTATGAGCTATAAGACCATGAAATTGAAAAACATTTGAAACGAACTCTGAAAAGGTTCCATTTAAGTTGGCATGGTATCATCATTTCACCCACATAGCATGTGCGAGAAAGTTGAGAGGGTTACGGCAAAAACTGGATGCACTTCGTGTACAAAACGGACAATCTCTTTCGAAGTATCAGGGTTTCATACGGAAACTCGTCTGTTACAAAGGGATTTCATTTTTTTGAACTTATTTGACCTCCATAGTTATTCTGTGTTCAAAATGCACCATTCAAAGCCACATCATCAATTTACAACCCTTTCTGACTTCATTTGTTATTTTCATGCATTTAGTGACTATATTGAGCTATAAGACCATGAAATTGAAAAGCATTTCAAATGCACTCTGGAAAGGTTCCAGGTTGGCATGGTATCATCATTTCACCCACATAGCATGTGCGAGAAAGTTGAGAGGGTTACGGCAAAAACTGCAAGCACTTCGTGTACAAAACGGACAATCTCTTTCGAAGTATGAGGGTTTCATACGGAAATTCGTCTTTTACAAAGGGATTTCATTTTTTGGAACTTATTTGAACGCCATAGTTTTTCTGTGTTTAAAATGCACCATTCAAAGCCACTTCATCAATTTACAACCCTTTTTGACTTCATTTGTTATTTTTCATGCATTTACTGATTACTTTGAGCTATAAGACCATGAAATTGAAAAGCATTTGAAATGAATTATGAAAAGGTTCCAAGTTGGCATGGTATCATAATTTCACCCACATAGCATGTGCGAGAAAGTTGAGAAGGTTACGGCAAAAACTAGATGCACTTCGTGTACAAAACGGACAATCTCTTTCGAAGTATCATGTTTCATACGGAAACTCGTCTGTTACAAAGGGAGTTCATTTTTTTGAACTTATTTGAACTCATAGTTTTTCTGTGTTCAAAATGCACCATTCAAAGCCACATCATCAATTTACAACCCTTTGTGACTTCATTTGTTATTTTTCATGCATTTAATGATTATTATGAGCTTTAAGACCATGAAATTGAAAAGCATTTGAAATGAACTCTGAAAAGGTTCCAAGTTGGCATGATATCATCATTTAACCCACATAGCATGTGCGAGAAAGTTGAGAGGGTTACGGCAAAAACTGGATGCACTTCGTGTACAAAACGGACAATCTCTTTCGAAGTATCAGGGTTTCATACGGAAACTCGTCTGTTACAAAGGGATTTCATTTTTTGAACTTATTTGAGCTCCATAGTTATTCTGTGATCAAAATGCACCATTCAAAGCCACATCATCAATTTACAACCCTTTCTGACTTCATTTGTTATTTTCATGCATTTAGTGATTATATTTAGCTATAAGACCATGAAATTGAAAAGCATTTCAAATGCACTCTGGAAAGGTTCCAGGTTGGCATGGTATCATCATTTCACGCACATAGCATGTGCGAGAAAGTTGAGAGGGTTACGGCAAAAACTGGAAGCACTTCGTGTACAAAACGGACAATCTCTTTCGAAGTATGAGGGTTTCATACGGAAATTCGTCTTTTACAAAGGGATTTCATTTTTTGGAACTTATTTGAACGCCATAGTTTTTCTGTGTTCAAAGTGCACCATTCAAAGCCACTTCATCAATTTACAACCCTTTTTGACTTCATTTGTTATTTTCCATGCATTTACTGATTACTTTGAGCTATAAGACCATGAAATTGAAAAGCATTTGAAATGAATTCTGAAAAGGTTCCATGTTGGCATGGTATCATAATTTCACCCACATAGCATGTGCGAAAAGTTGAGAGGGTTACGGCAAAAACTAGATGCACTTCGTGTACAAAACGGACAATCTCTTTCGAAGTATCAGGGTTTCATACGGAAACTCGTCTCTTACAAAGGGATTTCATTTTTATGAACTTATTTGAACTCATAGTTTTTCTGTGTTCAAAATGCACCATTCAAAGCCACATCATCAATTTACAACCCTTTGTGACTTCATTTGTTATTTTTCATGCATTTACTGATTATTATGAGCTTTAAGACCATGAAATTGAAAAGCATTTGAAATGAACTCTGAAAAGGTTCCAAGTTGGCACGATATCATCATTTAACCCACATAGCATGTGCGAGAAAGTTGAGAGGGTTACGGCAAAAACTGGATGCACTTCGTGTACAAAACGGACAATCTCTTTCGAAGTATCAGGGTTTCATACGGAAACTCGTCTGTTACAAAGGGATTTCATTTTTTGAACTTATTTGAACTCCTTAGGTTTTCTGTGTTCAAAATGCACCATTCAAAGCCACATCATCAATTTACAGCCCTTTCTGACTTCATTTGTTTTTTTGATGCATTTACTGATTATTACGAGCTATAAGACCATGAAATTGAAAAGCATTTGAAATGAACTCTGAAAAGGTTCCAATTAAGTTGGCATAGTATCATCATTTAAACCACATAGCATGTGCGAGAAAGTTGAGAGGGTTACGACAAAATCTGGATGCACTTCGTGTACAAAACGGACAATCTCTTTTGAAGTATCAGGGTTTCATACGAAAACTCGTTTATTACAAAGGGATTTCATTTTTTTGAACTTATTTGAACTCCATAGTTTTTCTGTGTTCAAAATGCACCATTCAAAGCCACATCATCAATTTACAACCCTTTCTGACTTCATTTGTTATTTCTCATGCATTTACTGATTATTATGAGCTTTAAGACCATGATTTTGGAAAGCATTTGAAATGAACTCTGAAAAGGTTCCAAGTTGGCATGGTTTCATCATTTCACCCACATGGCATGTGCGAGAAAGTTGAGAGGGTTACGGCAAAAACTGGATGCACTTCGTGTACAAAACGGACAATCTCTTTCGAAGTATCAGGGTTTCATACGACAACTCGTCTGTTATAAAGGGGTTTTATTTTTTTGAACTTATTTGAACTCCATAGGTTTTCTGCGTTCAAAATGCACCATTCAAAGCCACATCATCAGTTTACAGCCCTTTCCGACTTCTTTTTTTTGATGCATTTACGGATTATTATGAGCTATAAGACCATGAAATTCGAAAACATTTGAAACGAACTCTGAATAGGTTCCAATTAAGTTGGCATGGTATCATCATTTCACCCACAAAGCATGTGCGAGAAAGTTGAGAGGGTTACGGCAAAAACTGGATGCACTTCATATACAAAACGGACAATCTCTTTCGAAGTATGAGGGTTTCATACGGAAACTCGTCTGTTACAAAGGGATTTCATTTTTTTGAACTTATTTGAGCTCCATAGTTATTCTGTGTTCAAAATGCACCATTCAAAGCCACATCATCAATTTACAACCCTTTCTGACTTCATTTGTTATTTTCATGCATTTAGTGACTATATTGATCTATAAGACCATGAAATTGAAAAGCATTTCAAATGCACTCTGGAAAGGTTCCAGGTTGGCATGGTATCATCATTTCACCCACATAGCATGTGCGAGAAAATTGAGAGGGTTACGGCAAAAACTGGAATCACTTCGTGTACAAAACGGACAATCTCTTTCGAAGTATGAGGGTTTCATACGGAAATTCGTCTTTTACAAAGGGATTTCATTTTTTGGAACTTATTTGAACGCCATAGTTTTTCTGTGTTCAAAATGCATCATTCAAAGCCACATCATCAATTTACAACCCTTTGTGACTTCATTTGTTATTTTTCATGCATTTACTGATTATTATGAGCTTTAAGACCATGAAATTGAAAAGCATTTGAAATGAACTCTGAAAAGGTTCCAAGTTGGCATGATATCATCATTTAACCCACATAGCCTGTGCGAGAAAGTTGAGAGGGTTACGGCAAAAACTGGATGCACTTCGTGTACAAAACGGACAATCTCTTTCGAAGTATCACGGTTTCATACGGAAACTCGTCTGTTACAAAGGGATTTCATTTTTTTGAACTTATTTGAACTCCTTAGGTTTTCTGTGTTCAAAATGCACCATTCAAAGCCAAATCATCAATTTACAGCCCTTTCTGACTTCATTTGTTTTTTTGATGCATTTACTGATTATTATGAGCTATAAGACCATGAAATTGAAAAGCATTTGAAATGAACTCTGAAAAGGTTCCAATTAAGTTGGCATAGTATCATAATTTAAACCACATAGCATGTGCAAGAAAGTTGAGAGGGTTACGACAAAATCTGGATGCACTTCGTGTACAAAACGGACAATCTCTTTTGAAGTATCAGGGTTTCATACGAAAACTCGTTTATTACAAAGGGATTTCATTTTTTTGAACTTATTTGAACTCCATAGTTTTTCTGTGTTCAAAATGCACCATTCAAAGCCACATCATCAATTTACAACCCTTTCTGACTTCATTTGTTATTTTTCATGCATTTATTGATTATTATGAGCTTTAAGACCATGATATTGAAAAGCATTTGAAATGAACTCTGAAAAGGTTCCAAGTTGGCATGGTTTCATCATTTCACCCACATGGCATGTGCGAGAAAGTTGGGAGCGTTACGGCAAAAACTGGATGCACTTCGTGTACAAAACGGACAATCTCTTTCGAAGTATCAGGGTTTCATCCGACAACTCGTCTGTTACAAAGGGGTTTCATTTTTTGAACTTATTTGAACTCCATAGGTTTTCTGCGTTCAAAATGCACCATTCAAAGCCACATCAGCAATTTACAGCCCTTTCTGACTTCATTTTTTTGATGCACTTACGAATTATTATGAGCTATAAGACCATGAAATTGAAAAACATTTGAAACGAACTCTAAAAAGGTTCCAATTAAGTTGGCATGGTATCATCATTTCACCCACATAGCATGTGCGAGAAAGTTGAGAGGGTTACAGCAAAAACTGGATGCACTTCGTGTACAAAACGGACAATCTCTTTCGAAGTATCAGGGTTTCATACGGAAACTCGTCTGTTACAAAGGGATTTCATTTTTTTGAACTTATTTGAGCTCCATAGTTATTCTGTGTTCAAAATGCACCATTCAAAGCCACATCATCAATTTACAACCCTTTCTGACTTCATTTGTTATTTTCATGCATTTAGTGATTATATTGAGCTATAAGACCATGAAATTGAAAAGCATTTCAAATGCACTCTGGAAAGGTTCCAGGTTGGCATGGTATCATCATTTCACCCAGATAGCATGTGCGAGAAAGTTGAGAGGGTTACGGCAAAAACTGGAAGCACTTCGTGTACAAAACGGACAATCTCTTTCGAAGTATGAGGGTTTCATACGGAAACTCGTCTTTTACAAAGGAATTTCATTTTTTTGAACTTATTTGAACTCCATAGTTTTTCTATGTTAAAAATGCACCATTCAAAGCCACTTCATCAATTTACAACCCTTTTTGACTTCGTTTGTTATTTTTCATGCATTTACTGATTATTTTGAGCTATAAGACCATGAAATTGAAAAGGATTTGAAATGAACTCTGAAAAGGTTCCAAGTTGGCATGGTGTCATCATTTCACCCACATAGCATGTGCGAGAAAGTTGACAGGGTTACGACAAAAACTAGATGCACTTCGTGTACAAAACGGACAATCTCTTTCGAAGTATCAGGGTTTCATACGGAAACTCGTCTGTTACAAAGGGATTTCATTTTTTTGAACTTATTTGAACTCATAGTTTTTCTGTGTTCAAAATGCACCATTCAAAGCCACATCATCAATTTACAACCCTTTGAGACTTCATTTCTATTTTTTCATGCATTTACTGATTATTATGAGCATTAAGACCATGAAATTGAAAAGCATTTGAAATGAACTCTGAAAAGGTTCCAAGTTGGCATGGTATCATCATTTAACCCACAAAGCATGTGCGAGAAAGTTGAGAGGGTTATGGCAAAAACTGGATGCACTTCGGGTAAAACGGACAATCTGTTTCGAAGTATCACGGTTTCATACGGAAACTCGTCTGTTACAAAGGGATTTCATTTTTTTGAACTTATTTGAACTCCATAGGTTTTCTGTGTTCAAAATGCACCATTCAAAGCCACATCATCAATTTACAGCCCTTTCTGACTTCATTTGTTTTTTTTGATGCATTTACTAATTATTATGAGCTATAAGACCATGAAATTGAAAAGCATTTGAAATGAACTCTGAAAAGGTTCCAATTTAGTTGGCATGGTATCATCATTTCACCCACATAGCATGTGCGAGAAAGTTGACAGGGTTACGGCAAAAACTGGATGCACTTCGTGTACAAAACGGACAATCTCTTTCGAAGTATCAGGGTTTCATACGGCAACTCGTCTGTTACAAAGGGATTTCATTTTTTTGAACTTATTTGAACTCCATAGGTTTTCTGTGTTCAAAATGCACCATTCAAAGCCACATCATCAATTTACAGCCCTTTCTGACTTCATTTTTTTGATGCATTTACGGATTATTATGAGCTATAAGACCATGAAATTGAAAAACATTTGAAACGAACTCTGAAAAGGTTTCAATTAACTTGGCATGGTATGATCATTTCACGCACATAGCATGTGCGAGAAAGTTGAGAGGGTTACGGCATAAACTGGATGCACTTCGTGTACAAAACGGATAATCTCTTTCGAAGTATCAGGGTTTCATACGGAAACTCGTGTGTTACAAAGGGATTTCAATTTTTTTGAACTTATTTGAACCCCCTTGTTTTTCTGTGTTAAAAACGCACCATTCAAAGCCACATCAGCAATTTACAACCCTTTCTGATTTCATTTGTTATTTTTCATGCATTTACTGATTATTTTGAGCTATAAGACCATGAAATTGAAAAGCATTTGAAATGAACTCTGAAAAGGTTCCAAGTTGGCATGGTATCATCATTTCACCCACATAGCATGCGCGAGAAAGTTGAGAGGGTTACGTCAAAAACTGGATGCACTTCGTGTACAAAACGGACAATCTCTTTCGAAGTATGAGGGTTTCATACGAAAACTCGTCTGTTACAAAGGGATTTCAATTTTTTGAACTGCATAGTTTTTCTGTGTTCAAAATGCACCATTCAAATCCACATCGTAAATTTACAACCCTTTCTAACTTCATTTGTTATTTTTCATGCATTTACTGATTATTTTGAGCTATAAGACCATGAAATTGAAAAGCATTTCAAAAGAAATCTGAAAAGGTTCCAAGTTGGCATGGTATCATCATTTCCCTCACATAGCATGTGCGAGAAAGTTGAGAAGGTTATGGCAAAAACTGGATGCACTTCCTGTACAAAACGGACAATCTCTTTCGAAGTATCAGGGTTTCATACGGAAACTCGTCTTTTACAAAGGGATTTCATTTTTTTGAACTTATTTGAACTCTATAGTTTTTCTGTGTTCAAAATGCACCATTCAAAGCCACTTCATCAATTTACAACCCTTTTTGACTTCATTTTTTATTTTTCATGCATTTCCTGATTATTTTGAGCTATAAGACCATGAAATTGAAAAGCATTTGAAATGAACTCTGAAAAGGTTCCAAGTTGGCATGGTATCATCATTTCACCCACATAGCATGTGCGAGAAAGTTGAGAGGGTTACGACAAAAACTAGATGCACTTCGTGTACAAAACGGACAATCTCTTTCGAAGTATCACGGTTTCATACGGAAACTCGTCTGTTACAAAGGGATTTCATTTTTTGAACTTATTTGAACTCATAGTTTTTCTGTGTTCAAAATGCACCATTCAAAGCCACATCATCAATTTACAACCCTTTGTGACTTCATTTGTTATTTTTCATGCATTTACTGATTATTATGAGCTTTAAGACCATGAAATTGAAAAGCATTTGAAATGAACTCTGAAAAGGTTCCAAGTTGGCATGGTATCATCATTTAACCCACATAGCATGTGCGAGAAAGTTGAGAGGGTTACGGCAAAAACTGGATGCACTTCGTGTACAAAACGGACAATCTCTTTCGAAGTATCAGGGTTTCATACGGAAACTCGTCTGTTACAAAGGGATCACATTTTTTTGAAATTATTTGAACTCCATAGCTTTTCTGTGTTCAAAATGCACCATTCAGAGCCACATCATCAATTTACAGCCCTTTCTGACTTCATTTGTTTTTTTTGATGCATTTACTGACTATTATGAGCTATAAGACCATGAAATTGAAAAGCATGTGAAATGAACTCTGAAAAGGTTCCAATTAAGTTGTCATGGTATCATCATTTCACCCACATAGCATGTGCGAGAAAGTTGAGAGGGTTACGACAAAATCTGGATGGACTTCGTGTACAAAACGGACAATCTCTGTTGAAGTATCAGAGTTTCATACAGAAACTCGTTTATTACAAAGGGATTTCATTTTTTTGAACTTATTTGAACTCCATAGTTTTTCTCTGTTCAAAATGCACCATTCAAAGCCACATCATCAATTTACAACCCTTTCTGACTTCATTTGTTATTTTTCATGCATTTACTGATTATTATGAGCTTTAAGACCATGAAATTGAAAAGCATTTGAAATGAACTCTGAAAAGGTTCCAAGTTGGCATGGTATCATCATTTCACCCACATAGCATGTGCGAGAAAGTTGAGAGGGTTACGGCAAAAATTGGATGCACTTCGTGTACAAAACGGACAATCTCTTTCGAACTATCAGGGTTTCATACGAAAACTCGTTTATTACAAAGGGATTTCATTTTTTTGAACTTATTTGAACTCCATAGGTTTTCTGTGTTCAAAATGCACCATTCAAAGCCACATCATCAATTTACAGCCCTTTCTGGCTTCATTTGTTTTATGCATTTACGGATTATTATGAGCTATAAGACCATGAAATTGAAAAACATTTGAAACGAACTCTGAAAAGGTTCCAATTAAGTTGGCATGGTATCATCATTTCACCTACATAGCATGTGCGAGAAAGTTGAGAGGGTTACGGCAAAAACTGGATGCACTTCGTGTACAAAACGGACAATCTGTTTCGAAGTATGAGGGTTTCATACGGAAACTCGTCTGTTACAAAGGGATTTCATTTTTTGAACTTATTTGAACTCCATAGGTTTTCTGTGTTCAAAATGCACCATTCAAAGCCACATCATCAATTTACAGCCTTTTCTGACTTCATTGTTTTGATGCATTTACGGATTATTATGAGCTATAAGACCATGAAATTGAAAAGCATTTGAAACGAACTCTGAAAATGTTCCAATTAATTTGGCATGGTATCATCATTTCACCAACATAGCATGTGCGAGAAAGTTGACAGGGTTACGGCAAAAACTGGATGCACTTCGTGTACAAAACGGACAATCTCTTTCGAAGTATCATGGTTTCATACGGAAACTCGTTTGTTACAAAGGGATTTCATTTTTTTGAACTTATTTGAACTCGATAGTTTTTCTGTGTTCAAAATGCACCATTCAAAGCCACATCATCAATTTACAACCCTTTTCGACTCGGGCATTAGTCCCGGTTCGAAATGTACTCCAAAGTGCGTCGGTCACCGTACATCCATTGGCGGTTCATATCTATTATGAAATTAAGTATATATCAAAAAACCATTGCAGAACAAAATGAATAGAGAAATGACCAAATTAATACAAGTTCATCATCACATTAAAACCAAAGCACAGTTGTGATCAAATGTTATTATTGAAATATAAACACATAAAGTTCTCTCATAAAACAACATACAACTATGTAAAACATTTAAATGCAACAACTAACGCGATCAAAATCGCAAGTAAGGTAACAATTGACCCAACAACATAATGATACCAAGCCTCTTTATCAATGGCATATTTTCTAATTCCTAATCTTCAAGCACATTTCATCCATCTTCAAGCGCATTGCATCCATCTTCAACCGCATCGCGTCGATCTTCATCTTGCGATCATCAATGACCTCGGCAACATGCAACTCCATTTCTATATTCGTATCCTCAATTATTTTCAACTTTTCCTTCAAGTATTTGTTTTCTTTTTCAACCAAAGTTAACTTCCCGAGAAGCATTTCTAGGTGGGTTGGAATTTCCCGTTCACAAACCTCCTAGATTAATAATATATGTCACGTTGGTCATCATAATTGTCATAAACAATAAATGAACCAAATAGTTATGAAACGATAATATATACCACATCTGAATCATAGACAGGACGAGGGCCGACGGAGGCGGATACCAAAACTATCGCACTATATAATAACAGGGAATAATAAAAGTAAGAAAATTAGACAAGTATCTATCTGAAGTCAGAATTTTTTTCTTTCAAAAAGAAGATAAGCACAAGAGGCTCACCACGGTGGTGCCGGCGACGAGATCGGCGCGGGCGATCGACGACGGTGAAGACGGGGCGGGGACGGGGCGTGACGGACCGCTAAATCTAGACAAGTCTCGTTGAAAATGGAGCTCGGAGGTCGAGTTTCGAGAGGAGAAAGCTTAACTAGTGTGGCTCAGGCATTTCATCGAACACCTCATGTGCATAGGAGGTGAACTAGAGCACCTAAATGCCATCCCCTCGCTGGCTCGACAAAAACAGAGCACTGTGGAGTGCTCTGCAGCGGCGGTGGGTATATATGTCGGAAAGTTATTTGTCCCGGTTCGTGGCATGAACCGGGACTAAAGGTTGTGGGCCAGCAGCGAGGACCATCGGTCCCGGTTCATGGCTCGAACCGGGACAAATGGTTCCACAGGAACCGGGACCAATGCCCACGAGGCCCCGGCCGGCCCCCTGGGCTCATGAATCGGGTCTAATACCCCCCATTGGTCCCGGTTCTTGAAGAACCGGGACTAATCGGCTGGCCAGGGCCGAACGATAGCCCTGTTTTCTACTAGTGGTGGCTGAGCTGACATGGCACGCCATGTGGAAAATGGTATGACATGGCACAACCATTGACATGAGAGCCACATAGGCTTTGACGTGGCATCTGACATTTTTAGTGGGCCGATCCCTTCATATCAGCCCATTATTTCTGGCCTATGGCATTTCGAGTCTAGCCCTTTTACAACAAATTAAGCATAGTTGTTATTGGGCCATTGACATTTTCTCCCTTTTTTAGGTTTTCTACAAATAGTACGCTGGGCTAGGCAATCTCTAGCCTCTTTTCTTTTAAAAGTGAGCAAAATGAACAACATAAAAATGAGAGTAATTGATTGCTCCAGCATTTCATTCACTTACAACCATCACATAACATTAGAACATGTAACATTAGATTACAAACGATACATGCAATACATGCTGATCACAACACGATCCAACCACCACATGTAACCTACCCCACGTACGAATTAGAATAACCTAATCCTAACTGAAATTTCATGCGCGAGCTGCTTATGATTAACCTAGGACTTGTTGTGTTCTACACCAAGGCTTTTGTCTCCAGAACTGCAACAACAAAATATAAGTAATAACTTGCAAGTGGAAACACATATACTACCATTTGTCTTAAGATTGAACAACAGACCATCATGTGCTCTGTTTTAATACATAAAATAAAAACATGTAAGGCAGAGCATGAAGTGCCTTTGTTTTAATATATAAAATTAAAACATGTAAATCATTTGTAAGAATACAAATAAATACACACTTTGCCAAGATTATTCCCAAATAAACCACACTTTGTGCAAGCACACTGGTATGAACATAAACATTTAACATGGCGTCTATGCAATGTGCCACAAATATTGCACATCATGTGGCATTAATACGAAGGTGACAGGGATAGCTTGAGGCATCAATACGAAGATGACATGGATAGCATGCAGGAATGAAAATTGAACATCTGATGAGACTAAAGTCTAAAACAAAGATGCAGGGTACGTACTAAACAAAGTGGCAAACACATGAAACAGAACACATGATGTCAAAACGAGAATTTGGTGGTCACTAACAAAGTAAATGTACAAAAGGCATTAATAAACATAGAGCAAAAGAAATAACTGAAGATTAAACGACCTATATCATGTACTCCCTCCGTCCCAAAATTCTTGTCGTAGATTTGTCTAGAAATGAATGTATCTAAATACTAAAATGTGACTATATACATTCATATCTAGACAAACCTAAGACAAGAATTTTGGGACGGAGGGAGTACATAATACCACCATATATCACAAAAATCCAAATCCATAGAAGCATCATAGGAACATATACACAATAGTTAACCACAAGTCGACAACTACAATACCAGTAGCCATGAATAATAGCATCCCAAAACACCACGGCCTAAGAATCATATAGTATAGGAGTTGAACAAATCAAAGACTCACTCGATGGAAAGATGAAAGACTTGATTGGTGGATAGATTGAAGTCTTGACCTTTTGGGAACAAGATGTTCACCTGGCATGAATTGGCAGTACATATATAAGCATCACACAAACATCTATAAATCAGATTATGCATGTAACTTGTTTTCAATTACTTATAATTTAACAAGTTAATAGAGAAGTTGCAGGAGGAACTGAAGAAAATTTTGGATTTGTGTAGTACTAATCTAGTAAAAGCATAGAATCAGGAAAATAAATGCATGTCCTTGTAAGATTTATGCCAGTAATATCTATAGTGCATAATATCACCATGACTATCCATGGGATTTTTATAGAAGCATAGGATCAGCCTTTCTGACAAAATTAGAATAGTAGCACTTTTCATGAAAGCACTACTGATTATCAATGGCCTTTTTATTTTCTATCCTAGCAAAAAAGTTTGGTAGGTGTTTGCAAAGGATAAACATTTATAATGATTTTCTATTTCAAGTGTTATGTGTGAACCATATAAATTACTATATTCCATGGATCATTGATACACAACAAGCATATGACCTAATAACTTCGAGTGAAATCACATACAACAAGCATATAGATAACACATACTCCACAATTGAACTGTTATACTCTACTATAGATCTACAATAAAACAAGCCTATGCTCTAATCTCACTACAAACTCTCGAAACAATTCAAACTAATGCAACTACGACATCAATCTATAATTACACAATATGTACTGTACATTGATATCCCACACCATACCGTGTAAACCTTTTAATGGTGCCGGTGCAAGAAAAAGAACGTTAGCACAAACACATTTTTTACAGAAAATATCTCAGTTTACAAAATGTATAACATTTTAGAAAGAAAAGACATTCAACAAAGGCATGACATTAAGCTCCAACAGTACTTAACAGGTACTAATGATGAAAGCATACAAGTATCATTTACCAGAATAGTACTCGCTTATTTATAACCAGGGTAGTGTTGGGGGAAGTCAACATAGGCAAATATATATCTCCTAGTAAAAGTCATCGATGGGAGCAACAGTAGTAGGGTCACTACTGGAATTCACAAATTTGTCGTCTGCCTTGCCTTTGCCGTCAGCTGACACATGGCAAAGAGCTTCTTTGCCATCAGCTGGCGCAAAGCAGACGGCAAAGAGAACACCTAGGGCAAACAATTTCTTTGCCGTCGGCCTTCCCTATGCCGTCGGCCAGCGGACGACAAAGCAACCAAAGGCGGACGACAAAGGGGTGGCAGACGGCAAAGGTGTGCCACCGTACACCCCCTCCCACCCCATAACGGGCGCTCCCTTTGCCGTCTGCCCTCCTTCTCTTTGCCGTCGGGGGGCTGACGGCAAAGCGAGCGCCCCCTAACGGCCGTCTCCCTCTCCCTCTCACTCTCATCCGCTCTGACAACCTCCTCCGCTCCGACAGTTACTTCAGCCGCTCATCCCCCGCCCGCCGGCCGCCTCCTCCCCCGCCCCCTCCTCCCCTCCCGCGGCACCCCTCCTCCCCGCTAGCCGGCCGCCCCCTCCTCCTCGTGCCCTCCTCCCCGCCGGCCACCTCCCCTCCCGCCCGCCGGCCGCCTCTGCTCCCGCCTGCCGGCCGCCGCCCCCTCCTCCCCGCGGCATCCTCCCCGCGCCCGCCCGCGGCACCCCTCCTCCCCGCCCGTCAACCTCCTCTGCTCCTGCCTGCCGGCCGCCTCCCCTCCCCCCCGCCGGCCACCTCACCTCCCGCCCGTCGACCGCCTCTCCTCCCGCCTGTCGGCCGCTGCCCCTCCTCCCCGCGGCATCCTCCCCGCGCCCTCCTCCCCGCGCCCGCCCGCGGCACCCTTCCTCCCCGCCCGCCGGCCGCCTCCCCTCCCCCCGCCGGCCACCTCCCCTCCCGCCTGCCGGCCGCCTGCCGCTTGCCCCCTGCACCCCTGCCGTCGACCACCGCCGCCCCCGCCTCCCCCTGCAGTCGTCCACCGCGGTGAGTTGTAGTTCTTCTTCCGTTTCTTTTTAAAAAAGTTAATTACTTTAGTTAGTTTATTAGGTTAGTTTTTTTATTATATATAGGGTAATTTAGTTAGTTTATTTGGTTAGATTATTAGGCTAATTAGGTTAGTTAGTTAGGTTAGAAGAAAAAAAGAGGAAACGAAGAAGGAAAAAAATGAAAAAGAAAAAAGGAAAAGAAGAAAATAATTAGAAGAAGAACGAAAAGAAGAAGGAAAAGAAGAAGAAGATGATGAAGAAGAAGAAGAAGAGGAGGAGGAGGAGGAGACAAAAGAAGAAGAAGAAGAAGAAGAAGAAGAAGAAGAAGAAGAGGAGGAGGAGGAGGAGGAGGAAGAGGAGGAGAAAGAAGAAGAAGAAGAAGAAGAAGAAGAAGAAGAAGAAGAAGAAGAAGAAGAAGAAGAAAAAGAATAGGAGGAGAAAAAGAGGAGGGGGAGTAGGAGGAGAAAGAAGAAGAAGAAGAAAAGAAGAAGAAGAAGAAAAAGAGAGAGGAGAAGAAGAAAGAATAGGAAAAGGGAACCCCGGCACCCCGAAACTGACCCTCGACCCCCGACCCCTGACGCCCGACGCCACTGACCCCTGACCATCGACCCCCGACGCCACTGACCCTTGACCCCCGACGCCACTAACCCTCGACCCCCGACGCCACTGACCCCCGACCGAGATCCTCGGCCCACGACTCCCGACCCCCGACGCTCGACGCCACCAACCTCCGACCCCCGACGCCACTGGCACCCGACGTCACTAACCCTGGACCCCCGATGCGACTGACCCGCCGCAACCGACACTACTAACCCCCTGACCCCCGATGCCACACGACACCCGACACCACCGACCCTCGACTGCAGTGACTTCCGACGCCACTAAGCCCCGACCCCCGACACCTCTTCTGACTTTTTTTGAACGAGAAGGTGCTTTTCGGCCTTCCAAAGGCCCACGAGGTCATAGTTTTGTAAATTATGAGTTAGGTCACATATTTTCCGATTATGTTAATTATAAAAACATCGTATTGTGTTGATCGTGTGAATTTCAATGTGCAGTTGTTCGATGACCTCCACGTGCGTTGGACGAGCTCCGCCCTTGCATTTGTTGGTGAGCACAAATGACTTCTCCTCCTACCCCCTTAATTTGCTCTGTCCCGGTCTTCGTGTCGATGAAACTTGCTAGCTATAGGTTTCTTCAATCATGAGTATGCGTGACCAGTATGTGTCTCCTGTTCGAAAGGGCGACATCTATAAATATGCATTTCTTTGCATATTTATAACCGCCATCCTTTCGAATTGTCCAACATTATCCATGGACAGCCCGAGTATGTCTAGATTGGGTTTGTTTTCCCGTATGCTGTGCTCCGGATCCGATGTGGAATTTTGTGAGTGCCTCCCCTGTTGTTCTCCGGGTACACATTCTCTCTGCTTATTGCCGAGACGTGTATCAGGAGAACAACTGGAAGGTGCTACCGAAATTCTACATCGCATCTGGAGCAGAGCATGGGAAAACGAACCCAGTCTACACATACTCGGGTGGGATGAGGACCTATCTTTACCTATTAGCGTGTAGGTTGCATGGACATAATAAAACTGACAAACTTGATTAGCGTATGAATATAGATGATGAATTATATATTTATTTCTTGTGCCCCCATAGGTAGCTAGGCAACATGAGTGATCGTGGTTGGACGTACACTGGTCACCCTAGTCAGAAAGACATGACCCATGAATGGTTAACAAAAACCAGGGGGTTTGTGAGAGCCGCATTTGCAAATGGCCAGCAAAAAACATGGTGCCCCTGTCATAACTGCGACAACTGGAAAAAGCAGACAGAGTTTGAAATGGGTAAACACCTACAGAAGTGGTGTTTTACGCCTAATTATACGGTGTGGAATTTTCATGGTGAGTCTGACCAACGTGCCAGAGCTGAGGTGATTCGTCGTCGCACCGACGAGCATGGTACCGGGATTGAAGACATGGTGCAAGACTTTGATAATGCTCGGGATTCGGACGATGAGATGGAGGAATCTGCAAAGGCCTTCTATGAAATGTTGGAGTCTTCAAAACGTCCTCTCCACGAGCAGACTGAGCTTTGTTAGCTGGATGCCATTGCGCAAGTAATGGCTCTGAAGGCTCAATTCAACCTAGGCAGAGAATGCTACGATGCGATGATGACGATTTTTGGACGCTTTCTACCCAAAGGCCATGTACTGCCTGCAAACCTGTACCAGTCAGAGAAAATCCTCCGTGTACTTAAGATGCCCTATGAGAAAATACATGCCTGTGAGAATGGATGTGCCTTATTTAGGCTTGAGTATGCGTCCTTGAACTATTGCCCCATTTGCAATTCTTCCAGGTATATTGTGGTAGACAACGGCATGGGTGAGAAGAATCAGACCAAAATCCCCATTAGTGTTCTTCGGTATCTGCCAATCGTTCCAAGACTTCAACGTCTTTTCATGGTCGAAGACACGACCAGACAGATGACATGGCGCAAATTGGGCAAAAGAACCGAACTAGATGCGGATGGGAACAAGATGCTGGTACACACTTCAGATGGTTTTGCATGGAGGCACTTCGATGCATTACATAAGGATAAATCGGAAGATCCAAGGCAACCTAGAGTTGCCATCAGCACGGATGGGTTCAATGTGTATCGTATGATGGAAGCACAATACAATTGTTGGCCTGTATTTGTCATTCCACTAAATTTTCCACCCGGAGAGATTATGAAAAGAAAGAACATTTTCCTGACGTTGATAATTCTAGGGCCCAACTATCCGGGGAAGAATATGAATGTGTACATGCAGCCGCTTAAGGATGAGTTGCAAGAAGCCTGGGATAATGGGATCAAGACCTACGACGCGACTACCAAAACAAATTTCAAAATGCATGTGTGGTACATGTACTCGACGCATGATTATCCGACGTTTGCGCTATTCGCTGGCTGGTGTGTGCATGGAAGGTTCCCGTGCACCACATGCAAGGTAGCTCTTCAGTTCCGTTGGCTGCAGGCTGGTCGCAAGTATTCTTGGTTCGACATGCATAGACAATTACTGGATCCTGACCATAAGTTCAGAAAAGACAAGAAGAATTTCATCAAAGGTAGAGTTGTCAAAAACACTGCACCAGCTGCGTTGACAGGCCAACAGACCCTTGATCAGTTAAACGCTTTCGAGCCCGATCCTTTGCGTCCAGGATACTTCAAAGGGTATAATACGGAACACGCCTGGACTCACAAGTCATGCTTATGGGATCTGCCTTACTTCGAAGACCTCCTTTGCCCAAACAACATGGACGTGATGCACACTGAAAAGAATATTGCGGAGGCCATTTTTGGTACATTGTTCGGCATAGAGGGGAAGTCAAAAGATAATCCTAAGGCTAGAATCGACCTGGAGGCTCTATGTGATAGACCGTTGCAAAACTTGCGACAACGGAAAGGAAAGCAAAGCATAGCGAAGCGAAAGGCATGGTTCAATCTTGAAAGGCCAGTTATGAGGGAAATGCTATTGTGGGTGAAAATGCGGTTGATGTTCCCCGATGGGTATGCTGCGAATCTAAAGAGGGGAGCGAGTCTTGAGAAATTGAAAATATTTGGGCTCAAGATTCATGATTGGCACATATGGATTGAGCGGGTAATGCCGGTGATGTTGCGTGGCATTATCCCTGAGGATGAATGGCTAGTACTGGCAGAGCTGAGCTATTTCTTCCGTTCTCTTTGTGCGAAGAACTATCGCCTGTCGTGCTAGATGAAATGGAAGAGTTGGCGCCGGAGTTGATCTGCAAATTAGAAAAGATTTTTCCACCGGGCTTCTTTAATCCAATGCAACATTTGATTTTGCATCTCCTGACCGAGGCAAGAATGGGGGGGCCCGTTCAAAATCGATGGTGCTACTCAACAGAGAGGATGCAGAAGACGCTTCGATCTAAGTGTAAAAATAAACGTAGAATTGAAGCATCGATGGCCGAGGCATTCATTACTAAGGAGGCGGCAAACTTCGTGACAACACACTACGAAGCCAAAAATCATCATTTGCATAACCCGAAGCCTCGGTACAATGATGGCGATCGAAAAAAAGTTTGATGCAACCTCAGCCTATTCAAAGGTAAGCTCGCATCATCCGGTGCTTCGAAAGGGAAATCGTTGGATGTCGTAGAATGGCGGACCATTTCATTGTATATCTTCACCAACCTAACAGAAGTGCGGCCGTACATCGAGTAAGTTCTCGGTAATTTATTGTTCCTCAACTTCTAATTGCTTTGAACTACTCTTATTTCCGGATATTTGACATAGTTGATACGTTGCCGAATTCTCGGATGGAGCGGTCATCGAAAAGGATTCTGTCGAAGAGTATGAGCTTCTCGCAAAGCATGGAGGCGAATGTCCCGGTTTCATATCTTGGTTCAAACAAAGTGTAATTAATTACCATTAAGGGCCCATTTGATTTCTTGGTCTAATTTGTGGCTAATGCATCCATTCTTTCGTATTAAACTTGTAGGCTGACGCAGAGTCTATGGACGCCGAGTTTAGACAAGTCGCTAATGGTTTTGACTATAAGGTCCATTCATTTGACAAATACAACATCAACGGGTATCACTTTCGTACCTTTGGCAAAGAGCTATCTATGCCCGACCTAAAGTCTACAAATTGTTCTGTGTCTGCTATCGGCGAAGGAGACACCGAGTATTATGGAAGAGTTGAAGCAATTTATGAACTTCTATTCTATGGTGAAAACCCACCGACCGTCGTAGTCTTCAAATGTTATTGGTTTGAGCCGAGGGAGACTAGAAGGACTCATGAACATATAGGACTAGTCGAAATCAACCAAAACACCCACTTAGATGTTCCCGATGTCTATATTACGGCTCAATAGGCGACACAAGTTTTCTATCTACCGTGGGCCTGCCAAACTGATCCAAATCTCAAAGGTTGGGATGTCGTTTATGAAGTGCCACCACATTTTAGACCACCTACCCTCAATGAAGAGGATTACGAACCTCACATTAACCCAGACACATATGAAGGAGAATTCTTCCAAGAAACACGTATGTCCAAGAAACGTTTCAAGAACCGCTCTACTTCACCCCAGAACATTGAAGTAGACAGCGACAGTGAATCCGTCTTAACCCCTGAGCCCGAACAGGAAGAGCTAGAAGAAGAAGAGGTTACTGTTGCGGATAAGCTGTCACTTCTTGACCGATTACATAATGGCGGCCTTCCACATGTTCGTCGTGATAGTGATGATGATGATGCATTTATTGATGATAGTGATGATCATGATGCATTTATTGACCCCGAAGCATATATAGACGAGCACGATTGTTATTAGTTCACGTCAAGTATTCAACTATTATACTATATATAAATTTTGAGTTCATGTTCGGTATTCAATTTTTATTAGTCATGTTGGTATTTATGACGATGATACACTTAAATTATATACATTTTATTAGTCCTGTTGGTATTTATGTTGTACTAATTTCATTTACTCTTTGTCATGACAGGTGTTGAAAGATGGTGGGAAAGGGTCGAAAGCACTCCGCGGCTCCTTCTTCGTCGGTGGTTGATGGGATGGGTACTTCCATTCCCGCCGCGCCTCTACGGAGAGTGTTGCTCTCTACTATGCAAGGAGCTCCCCTCGTGAGAGGAGGTCGACCCCCCGCGAAGACGAGAGGCACTAAAGGTACACGTTGTATTCATGTTGGTATTTATGTTGTACTCATGTTGTATGCATATTGGTATTTATATACATTTTATTACTCATGTTGGTATTTATGTTGTTCTAAAGGTACACGTAGCCGCGAGAGAGGTAGGGCGGTGGCTGCCACACCTTCTGAGGTGGCGGCTACACGGTCTCCGCCACCACCCCAAGATGATTCACCTGAGCAGATGACCTCTAGGGTGGATTCGTCTGAGGTGGAGGCTACACGATCTCCGGTTCACGAGCCTCAGGTCTACGAGCCTTCGACCCACGAGACTCGTGTCCCAGAGGCTTCATTCTAGGCGACTCTGGAGCAAAGCAGGGATGAGGGTATGTCCCAATAGACCCAGTGGGATACCTGGGGTGAGCCAAGTGGCCATCCTGGTAGCGACGAGGAGCTGGGTGAGGGGGCTACCGTGTACCAGCGTGGTAGTTCGGGGCTCACGCTCGTGGCAGCGACCCCCGAGCAGAGGTGGTCGATTAGGCCAAATGGGACAAGTAAGTTAATTTACTCTTATCTAACCTTTTGCCTTCGCGTTTTCTCAAATATCTAATGTTTTGGCTTTAATTTGTCATACTGTAGGGGTTGGATTGTTGCCAAGGGTGTCCGCAAGCCCAATAGCGTCCTTGGTGTTCTTTGCCGTAAAAACTTCCCAGGGTTTGTTACGTTTCCCGGTCGGGAGCGAGAGGTAGGAATGACGTGGGAGCACTACTTGGGTGCCCCTGCCCCGCCGGAGGTGGAGATCAATGGTGTTTTGTGCGACACGAGGGCGGACATGGTGATCCAAAAGTTCTGGATAATTTCTCCTTCACACAATTATAAATCAACCATAGCTATTTATTGTACTAATCGGTGTTGTCTCGTTTGCAGACCTACTACAGGTGTGAGGAGGGATACGAGGAGGACGCGGCAATGTTTATCGAAACCGAATGTCGCCGCCTACTTCAAAACTTTCGGCACGAGGCTCGGGTGCAGGATGTTCGAGACTACTATGCCACGCGGCGTATTAGGCTTGACAAGGCGAAGTGCCGTGATGCTAAGATGGAGAAGGAGCATTACATGAAGGTAATTACATATTATTAAGGCTTTGTAGTTAGTTTCCATGATTTGGTTCTTACGCGCTCAAATTTCTCTTTATTAACTTAGGTGCCCCCGAGATGGTGTGTGGATAAGATGGATTGTTGGGAGGCCTTGGTACCGGTGGATCACTGGTGCTCCAAAATGTGAGAGGCCAGCCACAACAACGCCAAGGAGAGGCGTGGCAAAATGTTTGGCGTGCGACACCATCAAGGGAGCGTCAACTTAATCCAATTTGGCGAGAACTGGGTATGTGGTTTGCTTCATGCCTCATGCAATTCATTCTTAATGCTATCTTGAGCCCTTTACTAATACAATTTTCCTCTCTCTCTCTTTTAGGCACATCACAATAAGACGTAGGCGCCAGAGATGTACGACCTGTATGCGATGGCCCATACTGCCTCGTACAAGAAGGTCAAGGCATTCTCTGAGTCTGACCTCGAGCATCCAGAAAACTTCACCAACATCTCCTCCCACCACAAGCTGTTGAAGTACAGAGATCACGGGAAGGCGAGGAAAGGGGAGGACTTTAACCCGAGCGAGGGGCCTATTGATCGAGAGCTGGTGATGATAGCTGGCAACGGGAGGCCCCATGGCTCGATCGCCATTGGAGACGGCCTTATACGTTGTTCTAGCACTCTCCGGCAGATAAAGGCACGCCAAACGAGCTCTTGTCCAGAGATAACACGTCTTCCACGGCCAGTCGAGCTCGCCATCGAGGTTAGTTTAATGGACTCAACTATCTTTCCGCATTATGTTGTGCGTTGGCGGCTATGGCGGAGAAGGTAAGGAAATTAGGGAGCTGGTGGAGAGGACGACTTCATTGGTGGAGGCGGAGAGGGCACGGAATGATGAGTCTAACAGGGCCATATACGAGCTCTTCGTGGTAAGTTTCTTCTTCATGTTATTTCAAATCTTGCATTTGAATGTCTGTTTCATTAATAAATAAAAAGTTTGACTTGTCAAAACCAAATGTACAATCTATGTGCGAGAAGAACGAGCAAGTCCCTCCGCCGATGCCAGTCCTTAATGTGGCGGGGACGGGGAGTTTCATTTCAATGCAGTGATCTTAAGAGTGTCGTCATGCTAACGACACATTGCAAACGATGTTTGGTGCAGAATATCTCCCGAAACGCATCGCACAACCCTTCTATAGTCCAGCCTTCTCCAGGTGAAACAAGCCAGAGCCACCGTGCTTCACCGCTATGATGACGATAATGGTATGTTATTTCTAGTGTTTTAATAAAAAATAGCTAGACTTCCATCTAAATGACATAATTAGCTTAGTTAGCTCCAAGAAAGGCTAAATTGGCTAATTATCCTACGAAATGACATAATTAGCTTAGTTAGCTCCAAAATGACCTATTTAATAAAAATGACCTACAGTTAGCTAAGTTCTCTGCTAAATGACATAATAAGGCTTACGTAGCTGCAACATGACCTATTCCCCCTAACTTAGGTATTAAATGGCCTATAATTAGCCTAGCTAGATCCAAAATGGCTTAATAAGCATAGTTTCCTCCGGAATGACCTATTTTACCCAAGTTAGCTCCGAAACGACGTATAGTTAGCTAGGGTTCCACCTAGATGACATAATTAGCTTAGTTAGCTCCTAAATGGTCTATTTAATAAAACAAGACCTATACTTAGCTAATTATCCTCGAAATGACATAATTAGCTCCAAAAAGGCATTCTAATCCAATTTAGCCCGAAGAAGGGGACAAGACGAGCACAAAGAGGAAAAATGAAAGGAAGGAAGAAGAAGAAGAGGAGGAGAAGAAGAAGGAGAGGGAGGACGATAAGAAGAAGGAGAAGGAGATCCTCGTTCTCCTTCTTCCTCCTTCTCCTTCTCCTTCTTCTTTTCTTCTTCTTCTCCTCTTCCTTCTCCTTCTCCTCCTCCTCCTCCTACTTCTTTTACTTCTTCTTCTCTTTCTCTTCTTCTACGTAGCTTAGACTCATCCAAGAAAGGCTAAATTGGATAATTATCCTACGAAATGACATAATTAGCTTAGTTAGCTCCAAAATGACCTATTTAATAAAAAATGACCTACAATTAGCTAAGTTCTGTCCTAAATGACATATAAGGCTTACGTAGCTGCAAGATGACCTATTCCCCCTAACTTAGGTATTAAATGGCCTATAATTAGCCTAGCTAGATCCAAAATGGCTTAATAAGCATAGTTTCTCCGGAATGACCTATTTTACCCAAGTTAGCTTTGAAACGACGTATAGTAAGCTAGGGTTCCACCTAGATGACATAATTAGCTTAGTTAGCTCCTAAATAGTCCATTTAATAAAACAAGACCTATACTTAGCTAATTATCCTCGAAATGACATAATTAGCTCCAAAAAGGCATTCTAAGCCAATTTAGCCCGAAGAAGGGGACAAGAGGAGAAGAAAGAGGAAAAATGAAAGAAACGAAGAAGAAGAAGAGGAGAAGAAGACGAAGGAGAGGGAGGAGGATAAGAAGAAGGAGAAGAAGGAGGAGAAGAAGGAGAAGGAGCTCCTCCTTCTCCTTCTTCTTCCTCCTTCTTCCTCCTTCTCCTTCTCCTTCTTCTTTTCTTCTTCTTCTCCTCTTCCTTCTCCTTCTCCTCCTCCTCCTCCTTCTTTTACTTCTTCCACTCTTTCTCTGCTTCTACGTAGCTTAGACTCATCCAAGAAAGGCTAAATTGGCTGATTATCCTACGAAATGACATAATTAGCTTAGTTAGGTCCAAAATGACCTATTTAATAAAAAAAGACCTACAGTTAGCTAAGTTCTCTCCTAAATGACAGAATAAGGCTTACGTAGCTGCAAGATGACCTATTCCCCCTAAATTAGGTATTAAATGGCCTATAATTAGCCTAGCTAGATCCAAAATGGCTTAATAAGCATAGTTTGCTCCGGAATGACCTATTTTACCCAAGTTAGCTCCGAAACGACCTATAGTTAGCTAGGGTTCCACCTAGATGACATAATTAGCTTAGTTAGCTCCTGAATGGTCTATTTAATAAAGCATGACCTATACTTAGCTAATTATCCTCGAAATGACATAATTAGCTCCAAAAAGGCATTCTTTGCCAATTTAGCCCGAAGAAGGGGACAAGAGGAGAAGAAAGAGCAAAATGAAAGGAATGAAGAAGAAGAAGAAGAAGAGAAGAAGAAGAAGGAGAAGGAGGAGGATAAGGAGAAGGAGAAGAAGGAGGAGAAGAAGGTGAAGGAGCTCCTCCTTCTCCTTCTTCTTCCTCCTTGTTTCTCCTTCTCCTTCTCCTTCTCCTCTTCCTTCTCCTTCTCCACCTCCTTCTTTTACTTCTTCTTCTCTTTCTCTTCTTCTATTTAGCTTAGAGTCATCCAAGAAAGGCTAAATTGGCTAATTATCCTACGAAATGACATAATTAGCTTAGTTAGCTCCAAAATGACCTATTTAATAAAAAATGACCTACAGTTAGCTAAGTTCTCTCCTAAATGACATAATAAGGCTTACATAGCTGCAAGATGACCTATTCCCCCTAACTTAGGTGTTAAATGGCCTATAATTAGCCTAGCTAGATCCAGAATGGCTTAATAAGCATAGTTTGCTCCGGAATGACCTATTTTATCCAAGTTAGCTCCGAAACGACCTATAGTTAGCTAGGGTTCCACCTAGATGACATAATTAGCTTAGTTAGCTCCTAAATGGTCTATACTTAGCTAATTTCTCTCCGAAATAACCTATATATACACTTCTTAATCTAGTATTATTCTTCTAACTTTCTTATTTGTCATTTTGCAGATTACCTTCACTTCACGGGAAGCTTGGATTATATTGATGGAATGCTTGAAGATGATTTCTTGTACCATGGCTTGTATTGAAACTATTGTAGTATATGGATTTATATGAAACTTTGTATTCATGTGGATGAAACTGGTGTAATATATGGTTTGGTACGGACGCAACTTGCATAATATGTATGCACTATGGATGAGAGTTATTTTAATATGGTTATGAGTACGGAAAGAAATTTATTTATGTCAAATATATATATATATATATATATATCCTGATTATTGTTAAAAATGTTGGATATAATAAAAAAGTAAATTAAAATGGGGTAGGTTCCCCTCTTTGCCGTCTGTCCCCACATGGCAAAGGGGGTTGGGTAGACGGCAAAGAGGGGAAACATCTGCCCCCACATGGCAAAGGGGGGTGGCCAGACGGCAAAGGGGGGAATCTGCCCCCTCTGTTTCCCCTCTTTGCCGTCTGCCCCCACATGGCAAAGGGGGGGTGGGCAGACGACAAAGGGGTGAATCAGCCCCCCTCTCTCCCCCTCTTTGCCGTCTGCCCCACATGGGAAAGGGGGGGGGAACGGCAGACGGCAAAGAGAAGACACCTGCCGTTAACACTTAACGGGGCCGTTGCAGTATATGCCGTCCCAGTTAATTTGCCATCTGCCCCCTCATCGCCTTTGCCGTTCGTAGTTCCCCCCTTTGCCGTCTGCCATGGCAGACGGCAAATTTTTGAATTTCAGTAGTGGGTAAAGGACGTTGAGGGTTTCAGTCACCATAAGTAACGAGGGATGCCTTTTTTATATTACCAACCATCAATAACTAAGCCTTTTTCCTAACTTTAAGCACTGGTAACCCACATATCGAACAGAATAACCAGCTTGTACAGAAATCAGTGTGTAGAAAATTGTTAAAAAATGTCATGCAACTCAGTATAAAATATACATGGTGTGTTAGTAGTGGTTGACAAGAGAGGATTTCAAACAAGTGAGTGACAACTGCTCCATGCTTTGCTAATTAGGAAGTGATTACATTCAAAGTTTGCATGCATGGTCGCTGCTGGAGATTTACCTGTGGATTCTCAGAAAGACAACTGAAGTGAGTCAATCCATCAAGGCTAACCTGGAATCAATGCAAGAACCAGATTTATAGTTGTGCCTGAGTAGCATTGTTTCGGTAAAAGCACCTGCACAGGTGTAACTTAGTTGCATAAAATATTGATTGCAGGAAAATAGTAACATTTCTGATCCTCCAATCCCCGAATAATATGTTGAAGTGCTACTGGTGGCACGCTGCTGACAAAGGTCAGCAATACCATTATTATTCAAGAAAATAGGGAAATCGATGACACTCTTTGAAGTCTAATCTACATGACATGAGGTGAATGCAAAAATCTGAATGAAGTATACTCTGCAACGTCATCGAAAATATGAAGAGGATTGTAATATTCACATATTTGCAAATCTGCAGCCCAACAATAACATACAACATAGAACTACATTACAATTTGCAAGCACACACATAACCTGAAAATGACTCAAATGAGCATACTATGTACGCTTAGTTGTTCAGCCAATTCTTTTTGCCGGTGATCACTAATTTATTTACTACCAACAAAAAACATTGGTCATAGTAAAGTAAAATTAAGCATACAAGAGGGTAAAATTAATATATGAACACATCATTAATGGATACAATTAGGCTAGTTGCTAAGTTGTTGTCCGATGTTAAAGTATCATATCATATTTACCTAGGGGGAGTTACATAAAATAAGTATCTTTGGTATTGAATTCATGGTTAAAACAATCAGAAATTTATGTCATTCACAACAGATTTGGAGATGGCGAAAATGAATGATCAAGACATTATTTCACGGGCATAACACCACATTTAATAATATTTATATCAAAAATCCAAAATAGATGTATATTCTGCAATGGGAATTTATGTTGTACAACGAGTCAAAGTAGCAAACCTTTGTTTATACAATCCAAAACAGATTAAGTACATAACTAGTATGTGGTGGCGTGTAGACATATAATTACTAGTTTGGTCACTTTCCTTTGGTTTATATAGGTATATATTGCAAGGAATCCTCTAGTGCATGATCATACACCACCACATCAAACACATCACCATGCCACACCAGTAAGAACGCTCACCACAAGGAAGTAAGAAGAGAGCAGGGGAGTCAAAAGTACTCACATGCCAAATCCAACCGAGAACGTTGGATCAACAGAATTTGAATTGTATGGTGGAGACCCTGTAGTCTTGGTAAGTTAGTGTGGCGACTTTGCTAGCAACGGTGCAACATCATGGTTTTCTTGCATCGGACTAGTTCTCCCACCACCACATCTAGTTCGGGACAAACTGCCATGCATGCATACACGAGGACACGGGGAACCAGATTGGTAAATCAGATTAATGCATTTACAATATACTAAGAGAGAGGGGTAAAACTTTGGCCATTAGCGACCGGATCTGGCCGAGCCATGTTCGGAAAGGAGATAGTAGTGCGTCGCGTTGTACCACTATTCTCCACTCGAACCTGACCACGAAGACGTCCTGTGCTGCGAATCGCCCAAGACGCGCCCTGTCATCGACCTGTGGGGCAAAGACTTAACATCATCGACATGTGGTGGAGGACCTAGGCGCCGCCGCGGGATGACATGGCTGCCCCGTGAACGCCTGGTAGGGCCACTTGAGGCGCGGTTGCCGGCGGCGACGGTCAACGTTCACGTCCTCGATGCAGTGGATTAGATCTGGGAGACATGAATATTTGAGATCAAGAGAGAGGGGATGGACAAGAGGAGGTCAATGAGTATGGACCATGAGCGAGGTACCTTTGACGCTGATGCAGGTGCACGCCTCAAAGACGTTCGATCTGCGTCCGCAACCGCCGTATCCAAGAACCGCATACTTAGCTCTTGCGACACCAATCGGGAGAACAAGAGAGGACAGTAGGGCAACAAACTTGTTGCTCGCTCCTGCAGGAGGTAGGGATGTGGAAGGGGATGAATGAGTCGTTGATTGGCGCGATGGAAGAGTGGTAGGGGCGGCGGCAGGATGGAGGAGAGAAAGGAAGAGTGCGGCGGCGGGATGGAGGAGGTCCAGGAGGATGTGGATGTGCCGAGGGTTAGGGATCGAACAGGTAATGGGTTTTCTTATTGGGCTTTTCCTCCAGAACGTGAAGTGAAAATATTATGCCAAGATTGGAGGGAAAAAGTGCGGGTGTTCAATCTCGAAAAAAAGTGGGGGCGTGCAAAATTTTACACCCGCCCACAAAGGCCCCAATTTCGCCCATTTACACTAACATTTTTTTTAATGTTACTAGTGTTAGAATTAACATAATTTATTCATTTATATTTTTAAATAGAACTTGTATCTCGTGTGTGCTTCTTTGGTAGAGAATAATTTTTTGAACAACCTACATACCAACACTATTTTTTCATTTCAAACTTGTTTTTTGAAAAACCTCTCAAATTATATTTTCTCAGGATATAATACATCACGTAAAACAAGAATTAAACGAAGACTTCCCATAACCAAATATTGGACCCCTCTTTATTATATTTATGTTTGTATCTAAGTTCCATCTACATATTAGCGGCCACGAGTTTCCTCGGTCCTACATGTCATGTACGGTTAGCGAGCATGGGTAGGTTAGTGAGCCCCACATGTCATATTGATCTGATGTGGGACCTACGAGTCGGCTAGAATGTATATCTAGTTATCTTTGACAAATGGGCAGAATTGACACGTAGGCATGACACGTAGGAAAAAGTACCGCTGAGGTGTCTGCCCAGTCACCTGCATTCAAGACTATGACCATACAATTTGGTGACAATAAGCCACAATGACGCCTTAGCCAATGTTAAATATTTTAATCACCATTTGGGGCCAAGAGATTATGACCTAATGGACGTAAATGGTCATATAGTTCAAGGGTTTGGACCCTCTATGAGCCTTCATGACCATTTGGCAAAATTTAGTCATGGATCTATGACTAATTTCAGCATGGTCAAATTTTTTTGTCATAGATGAGAATATTTCTTGTAGTGCCTTCTCGAGCCCATGTGTTGTGTCCAGAGGCTCCGACACATCGAATAGAAGCTCCAAGACGACACGTTCGAGCTCCAGTTCCGGAAATGAGCACATCATCCACAACATCGCCGTTGATGCCCGAAGCATCTCGCCATTGATCCGGACCAACCAGGTCGTCCCCAGCCACCCTGAGCTTCCCTCCATACTTGATGTGAGGCTGTACACATTTTCTCACTGCCCTAGCCATCGATTTCATTCTGTATTGTTGTTTTCCGCCATTACCAATGATATATGGCAAACCCAAGGGTGGTCCGATCTTCACGATTTGAAGGTGGATTCGAGGAAGATCACGAACAACACGAGGCGAAAACATGGAGGAATAAAAGGCGAAAACAAGGTATTGGACAAGATACACATCAAGTACTCCTCAAATCACAAGCAATACATGAGGTGCATCAAGATCCAAGAACAACAATTGAAATAAAGATACGTGGGTAGTTCATCCAAATATCTATGAGGGATGGGCCTTGAATCAAAGATGGATCTTCCCTCGTAAGTGGCCTTGACATCCTCTAGGGATCTTCTCCGGTAAAGGCCTCGGTGACCTTATGAGAAATAAAGGAAGGAGCAAAGCTCAAATAATGGAGGGGGTGGAGTATATATAGTGCAAGCTAGGAAGGGGTAAGTGAGGGGCGAAGTGGTACATGGGCCTCTCCCGAGCCACTGCGCGCAGGCAGGCCGGATGTTTCGGGAAGGGCCGGAGGTTCTGGGTGCCGAAAGTTCCGGGAAAAGGTCCAGGAAGGTTCCGGGGTATCCAGCGAGTTGGGACACTCTCAGACCGCTTTGGTACATGGAGGCAGGAAGTTCCGGACACCGAAGGTCCAGGCAGTGGTAAGGGTAGGTTCCGGGGTATTTAGAGAGTTGGTACAATCCCGGGCTGCTTCGGTGCGTGTGTCGGGGCTCTTGGACCGGTGGTTCCCAGGCCCGCCCACCTGTGACCCAGGGCCCAGTGTGTGATGTGGGCTTCGAGATGCCCCCGTTGAGGCCATGGGGTTTGCCCCTCAAGAGGGCCCTCCTCGTGAGGGGCCGATCGTGGGGTTTTTCCCAGAATATTTCCCGAAAGGCTCACTAGAAGAAGGTGCCTCCTAACTCCCCTCCCCCAAGGGGTGGTCTTATCGAGGGCGGCCTACCGAGGTCGCACGGTCCAACATCCTCAAGTGGATGACGTGAGCCATGCAGCACGGCGCCAGGGTTGGTGCCAGCGGGCAAAAACATAGTAGCTTTCCCCTTTGGTGCTAAGGGAGCCAAGCCAACTACGGGTTCCCAAATCAGACCACCAAAGGTTTCTCGATCAGTGCAAGAGGACTAAGGCTGGGGGCTCGATAGGACGGAGGTCACCCCCATCCCACCAGCATGACATGGAGAAGGGATTTTGCAGGCGAAGACCTCCTTCGTCAAGGCGGGCCGTAGTCTTGTACCCTTCTGAAATGGCCGTGGTGGAAACCCTTCCTGCCAATTCTGTTTTTGGGGGAAGAGGACCAGGGCCAGTATAAAAGAGAGCCCCGGCCTTCGTACTAGGGCAAGAACCTACCTTTGTACTCGTCTTCCACCTCGAGCAATCTATACAAGCAGGATTAGGGTTTTACACCACAAGATGGCCCGAACGTGGGTAAACTGCCGTATGTTATAGTTCTCTACCCTTAGCTCGTGCCACCCGAGAGTCGCCGTGAGGTTGAGAGGTAGAACAGGGTAGGAGAGCGAGCGTACCCCTGAGTTTGAACCTTTCGATTCTGCGGAGCCCCGATTCCGACATTTGGCGCGCCAGGTAGGGGTGCGCAGCCTTTCTACAGCTCCAGTCTCGCTCTCGGCTTCACCGACTCCATGGCCAACGCTTGCCATGTGCGTGCTGAGCGCACAGCTCCACGGGTCATTGCGACTGCGCCTGCAGGCCCTGGCACCCGCTGTCACTCTGTCGGGACCGAGACCACGACTACCGACCCCGCATACGTGAGCACCAAACGTTGTCCATGCACCCTTATGTGTAGAGGTGAAAGCCGCACCGCCGCGACTTCCTCCTCCCATGCCCCTCTAGAGCGGGCAAATACACAGGCGGCGTAGCTCATAGTCAGCAAGCTGCTCTGCTGCTGTTTGGCAGACACCGAGTACGAAGCATGGCCGGCCCACATCACCCAGCTCGTCACCATCGCTGGGAGGCCCACGCGCCCTCTCGCTCCATCTGCCACCCATCCATCCCGCGACAAAGAGGAGTATAAGGGGGCTCCGCCGCCTTACCCCATGCAGCGACTAGGCCGAGCCCAAGTGCGCCACACACCTAGGGAAACCACCTCGCGAACCACCACCGTGTGCCTAAGAAGAAGGCGACAAGATTTAGATCGTCCAGTGGGAGGCCCCACTTGATGCAATTGCGGTCCTCAAGAAGAAATGTTAGCACCTGGACCGGGTCGTCCAGGATGTAGCAGCGGCCAGGCCCAGAACCGGGTTGTGCTCGCGCATGGCGGCCACGCAAGCACCGTGGGTTGTCGGATATTCACCCACGAACTCCACTGGGTGGTTTGGCCGGCTAAGTTCAATCCTGACCTACGCACGCGCTACGATGGCTCCCTCAACCCAGCTGAGTTCCTCCAACTCTACGTTGTGCATGTCGAAGTGGCGGGCGGCGACAACAAGGTCATGTCGAACTGGCTTCCGATGGCGCGCAAAGACAGTGCACGGTCATGGCTTGTGTACTGACCCGAGGACTCGCTCTCTTTCTGGAGCCACCTCCGCGAGCTCTTCGTCACCAACTTCAAGGGCATGCACGACCACCCCCTCTCCGTTAACAACCTGCAACACGTGAAGCAGCGCCCTGCCGAGACCCTCCGCAAGTACATCGAGAGGTTCAGCCAGGTGCGCAACAAGATCCCCCGCGCCACGGACGAGGCCGTCATCATGGAGTTCACCAACGGCATCAAGGACCTTAAGATGTGCGAGAAGCTCGCCGTCAACGACACCCTGAACACGGCCATTGAATTGTTTAACTTGGCTGACAAGTGCGCCAAGGATGAAAAAGGACGCATCTTTGCCTGCGACAACCCTAACGACGCGCTCGAGGACGCCAAGGCCAAAGCCGAGGAGGCCAAGCGCAAGCGACCCGCCGTGCTTGCGGCTGAACCTGAGAAGAACCGTAGCCGTGAGCGAAGCGTGCTCGAGAAGGAACGCCACCCATTCTCAATCTACTACGACGTGCACACCCACAACCCTGAAGTTTGCCACGAGCTCAGGGTCCTCCGGGTTGAGCGGGTTAACCGGCTCCTGGAGTACAACGATCATGGTGCTGGTCACGGCGGCGGCCACGACGGCAGCACATGGGACAACTGCAACTCAACCCTTGCCAGGGATGGTATGAGCAACCTCACGACAACGGCTGGTGTGACCAGCCTCGTGAGATGCACCCTTGGGACAATGCACAGCACCCTCCACTGCCTCTGTCCACCTTTGAGGAGGAACGAGGACAACCAACACGACGAGGAGATCGGGGCCTACCAGGAGCCTTGTGCGGTGGCCTGCATTCTTCACGGGGCCCGCACCCCCTCGTCGAACCGCCAGCTCAAGCAGCTCTCCCACAAGGTGTATGTCGTACTCCCGAAGCCAGGGGATGTGAAGACCCTCAAGTGGTCCCAATACGCGATCACCTTTGACACCATGGACAACTTGAAGTTTGTAGCCGTCGCGGGCATGCTTCCCATGATGTTCACTCCCACCATCAGCAATGTGCGAGTCACCAAGAAACTCATTGACAGGGGTGCGGGGCTCAACATGCTCTCTGTCGAAACTTTTGACATGCTCCAGTTGCCCTATGACCAGCTGATGCCGACCAGGCCGTTCTCGGGGGTGACCAACGGCTCTACCATCCCGCTGGGGAAGATCTACCTTCTTGTCACCTTCGACACGCACGACAACTATCACGCCGAACACATCGACTTCGACGAGGCGCACATCGGGCTCCCGTACAATGCCATCTTGGGCTACCCGGCGCTGGCCAAGTTCATGGCCGCGACAGATGACTGCTACAACATCCTCAAGATGCCAGGTTGCAGTGGCTTCATCACCGTGTCATGCGACAAGAGGGAAGCGGTCTACTCCCTCGAGCGTGCTTATAGGGCCGCTGTCGCAGAGCGCTCAGACGATGCTGGAGGTGATGTGCCTCGCGAGGCCACACCTCCAAGCAAGAAGCAGACATGGCCCGCCTCTGGTTCTGCCAAGGGGAAGGATATGGTGGCTCAGGCAAAGGTCGCAAGCCTGCACGTGCTGTGGGTGCTTTCCCTCTTTTGGCATAGGAAGGCGTGCCTGATGCATCCCTTGGATCAGGCCTGGAAGGCATCCGAGCTAGCCGCTATACCGAGAGAGGTGCTCGGGCACCACCTGGAGGAGTGCCTCAACGCGCGCCTTCATGAGCAAGGAGTACATCGTCGGGCGTGATATATCTCCAACTTATCTATAATTTTTGATTGTTCCATGCTATTATATTATCTGTTTGGATGTTTTATATGCATTACTATGTTATTTTATATTATTTTTGGGACTAACCTATTAATCTAGAGCCTAGTGCCAGTTTCTGTTTATTCCTTGTTTTTGAGTATTGCACATAAGGAATATTTAACGGAGTCCAAATGCAATAAAATCTCTGGAATGATTTTTCTTGGAACAGAAGAAACCTGCTAGACTTGGAGAGGGGGCAGGAGACGTGCCGGGCGACGACAAGCCGACAGGGCGCCCCCTGGCTTGTGTCCCCCCTGCAGGCCTCCTAACCCTAATCCTCCTCCTATGAATTCCCAAATATTCCCCCAATATCAAAAGAGCAACACAAAATACTTTTCCGCCGCCGGGAGCCTGTGTTCCCGTGAGATCCAATCTGGGAGCCTTTTCCGGCAATCTGTCGGAGGGGGAATCGATCATGTAGGGCATCTACATCAACTCCATTGCACCTCCAATGATGAGTGAGTAGTTCACCATAGACCTACGAGTCCATAACTAGTAGCTAGATGGCTTCTTCTATCTCTTTGTTCTTCAATACCATGTTCTTCATGATGTTCATGCAGACCTATCCGATGTAATACTCTTTTGCGATGTGTTTGTCGAGATCCGATGAATTGTGGGTTTATGTTCAGATTATCTACGAATATTATTGGAATCTTCTTTGAATTATTATATGAATGATTTCATATCTTAGCAAGTCTCTTCGAGTTATTAGTTTGGTTTGGCCAACTAGATTTGTAATTCTTGCAATGGGAGAAGTGCTTAGTTTTGGGTTCAATCTTGCGGTATGCTTACCTAGTGACAAAGTAGGGGTAGCAAGGCACGTATTGCATTGTTTTCATCAACGATAAATAGATGGGGCTTTCAACATATTGCTTGAGTTTATCCCTCTACATCATGTCATATTACATAATGCATTACTTTGTTCTTCATGAACTTAATACTCTATATGCAGGTAGGAGTCGGTCGATGT
The DNA here is from genome assembly GCF_904849725.1 of Hordeum vulgare subsp. vulgare. Lineage (NCBI taxonomy): Eukaryota > Viridiplantae > Streptophyta > Magnoliopsida > Poales > Poaceae > Hordeum > Hordeum vulgare. The sequence goes on along the minus strand of NC_058520.1, from coordinate 245,096,994 downwards.
GTGGAGTAATAGTAGTAGATAAAGAATTGTTTTGGTATACTTGACACAGACGTGATGCCTATACGCATAATCATTGCCTTTGATATCTTCATAATTATTCGCTTTTCTCTCAATGGCTCGATAGTAATTCGTTTACCCGCAATATTATTTTACTTCATGATAAAAGACTCTAGTGAAACCTATGGCCCTCGGGTCTATTTTCCATATTATACTTTCAGATATATAAACCAAAAATACCAAAAATATATTGCTGCAATTTAGTTACTTTTTTTTACTTTTCGTTCTAGCAATCTTGTATATCTATCTCTATCAGATCTCACCCTTGCAAACAACCGTGAAGGGATGGACAACCCCTTTTTACCATTGGGTGCAAGTGTTTGATTGTTTGTTTAGGTGCGAAGATTGGGGCCTTGATTATTCCTCCTACTGGATTGATACCTTTGTTGTCAACTAACTGAGGGTAATACTTATCTACTTTGCTGCATCACCCTTTACTCTTCAAGGGAAAACCAACACAAGATCAAGAAGTAGCAGGGTGCCGGGGGCTCAGGAATATATCGCCCAGGAGAACCATAGGTTGCGTGAGGTGCGCGCCATGCGCGGCAGGTGTCGCACGGAGTACTACATCAAGAGGCTCATCACATCCGCGGGCCTCAACGGAGTCCCTTCTCGGAGCTCCGTCTAGCCTGTGCGTGCAGGGCAAGGCCGAGGGGCCCACACTAGCCGCGGTCACATGCTCTTGGCCTGGAGAACACCGCGGACACCTTCCAAAGACTGGTGCCGTTCATACTAGCGCCTCATGTGGCACTAGGGCCTTGCCAGCCCCCAGGTCTCCGAGAAGCAGCCGAACCCTGAGAAGATCGGACTTCATGGCACGCTTCATCAAGAGACCAGGAGCTCCCATGACAATGCGGTCGCCCGGTGAGGCCCCGTCTCACCCGAGACAGAGGGCACCTTTCAAGCTACATACCCTAAGGCGTGAGAGCCCCCCATCACGAAGTTTTCACATTTTGGTTGTGTGGTAAACCTTATTATTTCCCTGCAAAGCTTATGTTGTTCACTTGAAACACATCACTGCTGGTTTGGCGCTTCAACGCCTCGGGCTCTATGCGTCGGATGGTTTTCACTTGATCATTCCATGAAGGCACCTCGCATAGCGTATGTGCTCGGGTTCATACTTGTAGCATCGGTAAATCCTAGTGATTACGCCCGTATACATCATCTCCTGGGGTCCTTGGTGCCTAACATCTTCATGCACTGGCCTCGCAATGGTCACCCGGCGCGTGTCGCCTCCCCTCCATGTCATAGGTTCCATGATCACACTGGTGCGTAAAAAATGAGGATCAACCTGCTTGAAGGCTGAGGCTAGGAGGTCCCGAGCCTTGTGCCTAGGGTGTCCAACACCTACATAAATCGCCGCCTGTGACACCCTCACTTAATAATAAGTTTGGGGTTGTATATGATCCAGAGCCTCCCGAAGTGGAAGCCCATGACATGCCGCATCATGGCCTCGGGAGGGGGCTCCCACCCATGCCAAGTGGAAGTCCCCATGCTCCGTGCTACTGGAAGTACTGTCGAACCGCGGCTATGCCCACGCCCAAGTCGAAGCCCCATGCATCGCACTGGGAGGATCGTTGGAGCTCAACGCTTGCCAGCTTCCCCTTGTACCTCGCACGGGCGAGGGCTAGGACACGGTGCATGTGCTCGGGTTTGTCCCAGCAGCGCTGAAAAATCCAAGCGATCGAGCTCTGTCTCACGGGCTCACCCCCGTGCACGTCTCCTCCTAGGGTCCTTGGTGTCTAGTTCCCGCGCGACACCCACGCGCAAGCAGGTGGGCAGACGGAGCTCTGAACAATTTGCACATATGAGAGCCGCTTGCGCATGAATGGGGGGAGGGGTTTCCTCAGCAGCATGACTCAGGACCTTCACTGGCCCTGTAGCCTTTAACCTCCTGGTAATCCAGTGGAGGTTGAGATATGCGCAGAGTTGGGCAGTGTCGACGTAGAGTACAAGGCCTTCATCATGGAGTAGGAATTGCTTGTGCGCCAAGGGGGTGCCTCAGCATCACGACTCAATACCTTCACTCGCCCTATAGCCTCTCACCTCCTGGTAAATCAGCGGCGGTTGAGATACGCGCAGGCTTGCACCCTGCCAATGTAGAACGCAAAGGCTCCAAACGGTGAGTACTAGGGCCCTAATGGGAGTCGTATGCGCGTCAACGGGGGGTGCCTGAGCATCACGACTCACAACCTTCACTGGCCTTGTAGCCTCTCGCCTCGTGGTAATCCAGTGACAGTTGAGATAAGCGCACGGTTGGACCCAACCAACTCAGAGCGCCGAGGCCTCTGGAGGGGAACATGAAGGTCCTCAAGTGAGTTACTTGTGTGTCAAAAGGCCGGTGCCTGAGCATCGCGACTCAGGACCTTCACTGCTCATGTAGCATCTCACCCCCTGGTGATCGAGTGGCGGTTGAGATACACATACGGTTGGGCCTTACCGACGCAGAGCACAATGGCAAGTAAGAAGAAAACCAAGCGCGGAGATAGACATTACGAATCGCAAGCAGTTATTACAGAATTCAAATTGTTCCATACGATGGAAGAGTCACCTGACACCTCCACGAGGAAAATATAATATCTTTCTTGAGAAGCATATGCACGTGGCTCCTCGCCGGACTGCTCATCATCGTCGCAACAGAACTTCTCTAGCAGTGAATGCACGTGGCCCTCCATGGTGGTCGCCAAGTCACCACATGACTCCTCAGGCATAGGGACCATGACCCCTTCGAAATCGAAGAGGGGATCGCAAAGGAGGAGGTGGTTGAAGATGCGGGTCACGACCATAGAGAAAAGGTCGCAACACTCCTTCTCCAGGATGCTGTCTACCTTCTTGGTCACGCCCTCGAGCTCCTTCATGAGCTCGGAAGAAAACTTGGCGTAGTTGGCGTCCTAAGGAACGAGGGGAGAATCGTTCCCTAGCCAGCAGATGGAGCTTAGAACCTGTCGGACCGTGAGTTCGAGGGAGGAGAGCACGACACGGTCCGCTGCCACCTTCACATCGACAGTGGCTCAGGCCTCCTCTTCCCGAGCGGCCAGCGTCGCATTAGCCTAGGAGACTTGCTTCGCGTGGCCGCCCCAAGCCTCGCCACCTTGCGCCAAAGCACCTCCAGGCGCCCCCGCTCCACGATCTTCTCGGCTACCGCCCTCGCAAGCTCTAAGTCACGGTCTGGGAGCTTTGTATCGCGGGTCTTGGTGGCCTCCTGAAGCGCCTTGAATCCGACCTCTCCTTTGCAGCGCTTGGTGAGCGCTTCTTTATTCGCAAGGGCATTTGCACAGGAAGCCTTTGCCTTGGCGGTGTCCAACCATCCCTCAGCGTGGATGGCCTCGGCCTCGCCTCCGACCTCCTTGGTGGAGGCATCAAGTTGGTGCCACCCCACGACCAACCTCGCGTGCTTCGCGGCCAGACACGCCTCGGCGTCACGGAAATCTGCCTCGAGCTGTGGGAGCTGGCTCAAGGCGTTGGTCAGAGCCCCGAGCTAGAGCAATGCGTCCAGGCCCATCGGGGGAGGGCCTCTGGAGGTGCTGCCTCCCTAGTGTTACCTGCTTCTGCAACCAGAACGGCCTCGAGGCCATATGCTTGTGGCACCGGGGGCTCTGGGTCCTCCGTGTTCCGAGCGTCCGATCACGCTCATGAGGGCCATCGCCTCTGCCTCGAGGGCCCTGGAGGTGGCCGCGGCCTCGACAGTCGGCACCTCGGGCTGGATTTCCGTGGCCTTGGCCAACGACGTCGGTGGCAGGGCCGCCGCGGCCCCGATGATCGTGTCTCCCCACCGCATGGAGGAGTGATGACGAGTTGATGGATATACTTCTCGCCCCTCGTTGGTTACCCCAAGTGGAAGGTTGAGATGTAGTCAGCAGCATATTTCCCTTACACGGGGACTGTAAGGTTTATCGAACCAGGAGGACTCCGAGGATCAACAAGTAGGTGTCCGCTGCTCTGGCGCTAGCAGAAGATGTGGACCTGCACACACAACAAATAACTTTGCTCCCAACAAGATCAGAGAGGTTGTCAATCTCTCTGGCCTTATAGTTTGCAAAGTATCAAAACACAAGCGGGAATAGCGATAGTGATTGCAACAGAAAAGTAAATAAAAGCGGTAAATGATGGAGGTGTAAACAATGGTGGTAATATGGACCAGATTCCCATGATGTTCACTAGTGAGGTCTCTCTCCCTAAAGACGATAAACAACTATGTTGGTAAACAAATTACAGCTGGGCAATTGACAGAATTATAAACGCACCGCAATGCTAATCATGCTACTAGAAAGTTAGAGGCTCAAAAGTAATGGGCAGTACGCCAAGACAAGTAGACCATTAATCCATCAGCATCTACTCTCTAATCATCCACCTTGACATATCTATCCAGAACATCTCGCTGGTATTAAGTTGCGAGCCCCACCCAAAGTTTGAAGTCAAAGCAATGGACAACTGCAATAACGAACTATGCGTAAGGTAAACAATCCTTGCAACCGTGGTCACAAGCACCGTTCTTTTTTCCCTGGTGGCAACAACACATCCCCTAGCCTCATGTTTCTGTCACTAAAGCTAGACATCAAGGGGAATGAACCCACAATCATGCATGACGCTCCCTCTTGGAGTTACAATCTACTACGCGGCCAAAGCAATAAAAAGCAACGGAGAACATGCATGAATTACTCAAGAACATAAGATAAAAGGAGAACCAAATATATAACTCATCACAATATGAACAAAATCTCATAATCCATCGGATCCGACCAAACTCAGCATAGCAACAATAGGTAAATTACTTAGATTCCTTGATCATGTAGGGCAGCTCACAAGGGCTAAGCATTGAAGCAAAAGATTGGAGAGAATACATCACATTGGTACTGGTCATGGACTCATGGTAAAAGGAGGACTACTCATGTCACGTCCGGGAAGCATCCATGGTGGTGGAGAAGCTCCTAGAGGTCAATTCTCCATCCGACAGGGTGCCGGGAAGAGGTATTTTGGCGATTCCGGTCTTGGAAGCGCTGCGGCGGCGGAACGATGGAGAAAGTCGCGATTCTGGATCTATCCTGAGGGTTTTCCGTCCGAGGGGTAAATGTAGGCCAAAGGAGGGCACCATGGGGTGGACCAGCCGCCTAGGCGACCTGGGGGCGCAACTAGGAGGGGGCCCAAGCCAGGTGGCCGCCTGGGGGAGGCCTGGCTCCCCTCTGTCCCACCTTGGTGCTTCGTGAAGCTTCCGTTATGCTGATTTTATATATTTTTCTCGGGATTTTTGGGGCTCTAAAAATTGGGGTAAAGTCCCTGCAATTAAAAGACATCAGCAGACAGAAACTAGCACTGGGTGCATTGAGTTAGTAGGTTAGTCCAACTATGTGTAAAAAGGTATAAAAGTGTAGCAAAACATATAACTATGTCACCCAAAAGAGCATGGAAGAAACATAAATTGTAGATACATTTGAGACGTATCAACATCCCCAAGCTTAATTCCTGCTAGTCCTCGAGTAGGTAAATGATAACACAAATAGTTTTTGTGGTGACATTCTAACACACATATAAGAACTTCAAAGTAAAGCAAGTAAGATATGCAATTCAAGTCAAGACAATAACAAGCAAGAGTCTATATTTAGTATTGAAAATAAAAAAGTAAGAACATAAATGTGCAAGAGCTCTCGCTGTCCGTGACTCGAATGTCTCCAAATGGTGTTGGCGTGCAAGAAGTGGGAGATGGGTTTAGAGCATAAACATATTATATAGTTTAATTGAGAACTCAATCTACTAAAACTTCACACTTGGTCTCCTTTGGAATCTTATTTTGACTCATCCCCAGAGCACTAGTCAGGCACAAGTCAAAATGATCCTCTCCCTTTTAACTTTGAGCACTCATGCAATGGATGAGCGCAAGCAAGATATGTTGGCACTTAGGATGGCAAAGAGAATAATGATGGGGAAGGAAGACAAAAAAGGTGTGAAAGGCTCACATCAATGAAGACAGCCATAGGCGAGAGAAAGCCAAATGCTAGATATGATGTGAGGAGTAGGGATTGCCATGCAACGAATGCACATATGAGCTAACGTAAGCTCTCTAATGGAACTAGTGGGGGTGCATCCAACTTTCTTGCTCATGAAGACCTAGAGCTCATTTCAGGAGGCTCGTCATTGGAATATACAAGCCAAGTTCTACAGTGTAAGGGTCCCCTCATAGTTATGCATGAATGATAATCTCTATGGAGTACAAATATAACAATGGAGTACGAGTGTGGATATTTCCAAAGGAATATTAGTGTTGCCCCTTCTCTCTTTTTATTTTTTTCTTTTTTATATTTTTTTGTGGCCTCCTTGTCTCTTTCAATTTATCTCTCATTTGTCCTCTTTGGGCTCTTTTCATGTGTCCTCTTTTGGGATATTTTAATTTGTCCTCTTTGGGATCTTTTCCTCACTTAAGGGCAACACTCTATATTCTACAAGAATAAAAAGAAGATCTTCACACTTTATAAGAAGTACTCAACATAAAGACAAATGAAAACTATCATGATGTATGCAAATGTATCCCTGTGCCAGTGTAGCAGGATATGTAATGAAACTAGCGTGTCATGTAGCAATAATAAGGGCAAGACCCAACTAGCATGCGGCTCCTCGATCAAGAAAAAGAATGTATGACATGAAGATCAAGTCATGAGATGGTGGATGTTGCATGGCAATGTATCTCAAAAAGGCTATGGAAATGCCTTAATAGGTAGGTTTGGTGGCTGTTTTGAGGAAGGATATAATGAGGCTTATGATGACAGAGATTATCATGCCAACGGTTTTGGGTGCACCGGCGAAGTTTGCACCTACTCTCAAGATGAGAAAGAGCAATGCACGGTACCGAAGAGGCTAGCAAAATATGGATGGTGGAAGTGCCAACAATTGAATACTCGCATTAGTCCAAAGAACTCATTCACTTATTATCGGTAACTCTCTATCTAGTCAGGAGATTCACAAAGAGACAAGTGCCCCGAGGAGGAGTGTCTGGGGGTTTGGTTATCCTTGCGCATCCTTGACCCATGATAACGTGAGGGTACTCTATATATTCCAACCCCTATAGAGTTTAGCGATCCATCTAGTAGCTAGAGTTCTCAACTAATTTTTTTAGTTTTGGAAAATACACACAAATTTCCCAAAATACGACACCTATCACTAACATGCTCAAGCTCGTGAAACCAATAGTCCAACCATTACTCAAATCAATACCTCAAAACTATTGCAAGTTACTACTATACTTAAATAGTAACCTCAATTACCTACTCATGCAAGACACACAACTCAGTGCAACAAGCCAACTCTCTAAACAAGATAAGCATTATAACTCAATAGAGTTCCAAAAGCAACCTAAATAAAAGCTCTTAAAAAGATAAAGCATGAAAACTAAGAGCTAAGCATGACAGCAGCTATGAAAACATAAAGAACACACAAAAAGATAAGCATGAAAACCTATGTTGTGTTCTAGGGTGGAGTGGAGCGTGTTTCTCTCCCAAACAAAGAAGGCTAGGTTCCAACTTGTTATGAACAGTAAGCGAAACTAAAACAAACTAAAAAGTAAAGAGCATGACGCTCCAAGCATAGCACTTAACATATGAAGTGATAAAAATATAGCATGGAGAAGGACGAACTGATGATTGTTGATGGAGAACGGGATGCACGGGGGCCTCCCCAAGCTTAGACGCTTGAGTCTCGTTCAATATTTCTTTGGGGTGCATGGGGCATCCCCAAGCTAGAGCGATTGCCACTCCTGGATCTGCTTTCATCATCTTCCATCGCATACTTGAAAACTCTGTTCAAACGGAACTCATCATAAGCTGATTAGAGTGGTTAGTGCCCATAGTAAAATAATTTATTCTCTACTGGAAATAAAGATTTTCAGGAAGAGCTACTATTTCTCAAGATTTACAAAAGGTTTTTGCAAATAGAAAAGAAACTTAATATTTCCAAAACAATGAAAACGCGAAACAGGGCAGAATCTAGGAAAAACAGAACAAAGGTAGTAAATAATTGTTTCAGGGCACTTCTGCAACTCAAAACAAAATACCAGAACAGACGCTAGAAATAAAATTATATAGAGCATACTCTCAATAAAATCAGATCAAAAAGATGATCTGGTGATTTTTGGCGATTTTTTCCGTCAAGCAGACAAAATCTGTTTCTGGAGAGCATGTCACAACTTTTGAACTTTCTTGCAATCAGAGGCTAAAACTTGGCACAAAGCTTGAAAAAAATATACAATGATGTTGCTACAGTAGTAACAAGCATCAAGACCACTAAAACTGAAGTAAAAACAAATTGGGTTGCCTCCCAACAAGCTCTTTCTTTTATACCTTTGAGCTAGGCATGATGCAAAAAGATCAAGTATTATCAACTCCAAAAGAAGAACTTGCCCGACTAACGGACTCATAAGATAACTTAGTCTTCTTTCGAGGGAAGTGTTCCATTCCCTTTATGGGGAAATTGGAATCTAATGGTCCCTTCTTTCATGTCAATGATAGCACCAATGGTGCGGAGAAGGATGTCCCAAAATAATTGGACATGAGGGATCACACTCAATGTCCATAATAAGAAAATCAACGGGAACATAATTATCATTGACAACAATAAGAACAAAATCAATCCTCCCTAAAGGTTTATTTATGGAAGAATCAACAATACGAACACCAAAAGAACATTGATAAAAAAGTTTCAAATCAAGCATATCATACATGTTTTTGGGCATAACAGAGGCACTAGCTCCAACATCACGTAAAGCAAAGAAAGAGAAATTATTCAATTTAATCTTTACCATAGGATCCCAACCATCTTCTAGTTTTCTAGGAATAGAAGTCTCTAGCTTGAGCTTCTCCTCACTAGCTTTGACAAGAGCATTGGTAATATGCTCGGTGAAGGCAATATTGAGTGTACTAGCGTGGGGGTCTTTAGCCATTCTTTGCAAAAAAAAAATGATAACGTCGAAAAGATTACAGTTATCAAAATCAAGATTATTACCATTAATGAAGGTGGTGGCGATGTCATCTAAGCTCATTCTTCTAGTAGTCTCTAAGTTCAAAGGACCTTCTTGTCCTAAAGTTGAGGTATTAGCATCACCATTAATAGGTCCATTAGGACTAGGGATGTGATGGGTGCTAATAGTTTTGAGATCCTCAATAACTTGTATAGTAGGAAGGATAGTGTGTGTGTAGTAAGGCTCTTAATCCTATCTTCCTCTTCTTTTTCTCTAGCCCATCTATCCTTAAGTTTGGCTAGCATTCTAATGTTCTCATTAACCTGGACTTGGATAGCATTCATTGGTGTGGTTTTGCTTTCCTCAAGGGGGGGAGTTCTAATTTTAAGCATCTCTACATGATGAGCTATGTTGTCTACCTTCAAAGAGAGACTATCTATTTTTTCTAATTTCTCTTCTACACTCTTGTTGAAGGCTTTTTGAGAAGTGATAAAGTCTTTAAGCATGCTCTCTAATTCAGAAGTGGAGATTTTGGTGCTAGGATAAGTGTTGTTGTTCCCATAGTTGTTGGATGCAAGTGGTCTAGGATTGCTACCAAAATTAGTCCTATTGGCATTATTATTAAAGTTGTTCCTAGAGATAAATTTAACATCAACTTGCTGTATTTCTTGAGCAACCAAAGAATTTAAAGGAACATCATGAGGATCAATAGGAGCTTGCTTAGTAAGTAAAGATATGATCATGTCAACCTTATCATTAAGGGAGGAGATATCGTCAACAGAGTTTACCTTCCTACCTGTTGGAGCTCTCTCGGTGTGCCATTGAAAATAATTTGTCATCATCTCGTCCAATAGCTTCGTGGCAGCACCATGTGTAGTTGACATAAAGGTTCCTCCCGCGGCCGAGTCCAACCGATTCCGCGAGGTAAAGTTCAACCCTGCATGGAAAGTTTGGATAACCATCCAAGTAGTAAAACCATGTGTAGGGCAATTCTTAACATGAGATTTCATACGTTCCCGGGCTTGGGCAACTTGTTCATTATCCAGCTGCCTAAAATTCATAATTTTACTTCGTAACTAGATAATCTTAGCAGGCGGGTAATATTTCCCAGTAAAATCATATTTGCACTTATCCCAAGAATCTATGCTATACCTAGGCAAAGATTGAAGCCACACTTTAGCTCATCCTCTCAAGGAGAAAGTAAAAAGCTTAAGTTTAACAATATTACCTTCTACTTGTTTGTACTTTTGCATATCACAAAGCTCAACAAAATTATTCCAGTGCAAAGCAGCATCATCTCCAGCACCGGAGAATTGATCTTTCATAACAAGGTTCAGTAAAGCAGGTTTAATCTAATAGGAGGTCGCCTCAGTGGCGGGAGCAGCAATAGGAGTACAAATAAAGTCATTGTTGTTGTGACTAGTGAAGTCACACAACTTGGTGTTCTCAGTGGAACCCATAGCAGTAGCAACAAGCAAGAACAAAGCAACTAATTGTTTGTGGTTTTTGGTATAAGACAGTAAAGCAAAAACTAGAAAGCAAACTAACAAGACTAAAAGGCAAAGGTAAAAGATAGCATGCAACTCACCTATCTTGGAGACCGGACTCCCCGACAACGGTGCCAGAAATTCGCTTCATGACGAGTTGATGGATATACTTCTCGCCCCTTGTTGGTTATCGCAAGTGGAAGGTTGAGATGTAGTCAGCAGCAGATTTCCCTTACATGGGGACTATAAGGTTTATCGAACCGGGCGGATTCCGAGGATCAACAAGTAGGTGTTCGCTGCTCTGGCGCTAGAAGAAGACGTGGACCAGCACACAGAACAAATAACTTTGCACCCAACGAGTTCAGAGAGGTTGTCAATCTCTCTGGCCTTGTAGTTTGCAAAGGATCAAAACACAAGCGGAAATAGCGATAGTGATTGCAACGGAAAAGTAAATAAAAGCGGTAAATGATGGAGGTGTAACCAATGGTGTTAATATGGACCAGAGTCCCATGATGTTCACTAGTGATGTCTCTCTCCCAAAAGATGATAAACAACTATGCTCGGTAAACAAATTACAGCTGGGCAATTGATAGAACTATAAACGCACCGCAATGCTTATCATGCTACTAGAAATTTAGAGGCTCAAAAGTAATGGGCAGTACGCCAAGATAAGTACAATGTTTATCCATCAGCATCTATTCTCTAATCATCCACCTTGAGATATCTATCCAGAACATCTCGCTTGTATTAAGTTGCGAGCCCCACCCAAAGTGTAAACACAAAGCAACGGACAACTGCATTAACGAACTTTGCGTAAGGTAAACAATCCTTGCAACCGTTGTCACAAGCACTATTGTTTTCTCCCTGGTGGCAACATCACAACCCCTATTCTCATGTTTGTGTCACTCAAGCTAGACATGAGGGGGCATGAACCCACAATCACTACTGGAATTGAGAATTTTGCCGTCTACCTTGCCATTGCCGTGTGCTGACGCATGGCAAAGGTACTCTTTGCCGTCAGTTGGCACAGTGCTGACGACAAAGAGGTGGCTAATGGCAAAGGTTTTATTTGCCGTCGGCCACCTCTTTGCAGTCTGCTGGCGGACGGCAAAGAACCCCTATGCGGACGGCAAAGGACGGCCGGACAGCAAATCATCCCCACACACGGCCGAAACCCCACCCCCACCCACCCCGCCCCATTGCCGTCGGCCACCCTCCCCTTGCAGACGGCAAAGGGGACATGCCCCTAACGGCTCACCCCCACCCCACGACCCTCCCTAACGGCTCCCACCGACAGCCTCGCCTAACCTCTCTCTCTCTCACACGCCGCCGCCCTCCCCAGCCACCCGCACCGCCGCCCTCCCGACCGCCACGCTCTCCCACCTCCCTTCCGACCGCCGCCCCCTCTAACCTCCCTCCCAGCCGCCGCCCCCACCACCTCCCTCCCGTCCGCCGCCGCCGCCTCCCACCTTCCCTCCCAGCCGACCCCCATCCCACCTCCCTCCCGGCTGTCGCCTCATCCCACCTCCCTCCCGTCCGCCGCCGCCCCCTACCACCTCCCTCCCAGCCGCCTCCCCCCTCCCACCTCCCTCCCGGCCGCCTCCCCCCTCCCTCTCGGCCCCCTCCCACCACCCTCCCGGCCTCCGCCCCCTCCCACCTTCCTCCCGGTCGCCGCCCCAGCCAAACCTCCCGTGTGCCGGCGACACCAGCGCCCGCATCTTCGGTTAGTGTTTTTCTATTTTTTTCTTTTTGTCCCTGTTTCTTCTTTTTTTGCTGTTTAATTGATAGATTAAATTATGTATGTAGTGTAGATAATATTAGGTTAGTGTTCTTAGGTTTTATCCGAATAATTTGCTCTAAATAGAAAGAACCTTAGATAGTTAGTTTAGTGCTAGGTTTAGTTTTTTTTGTGATTTTATGTTAAATTAGATAGTTAGTTTATTAGATAGAAAGAGTAGAAAAAGTAGAAGAAGAATATGTAGTTTAGTGCTAGGTTTAGTTTTTTTTCTGTTTTTTATGTTAAATTATATAGTTAGTTTATTAGGTAGAAAAAGTAGATAGAAAAGAAAGAAATAGATAGAAAAAAACTTAGAAGAAAATAAGAGAATAATAAACTAGAAGAAAAAAGAAGAAGAAGAAGAGGAAGAAGAAGAAGGAGGAGAGGAGGAGAAAGATAAAAGAAAGAAGAAGAAGAAGAAGAAGAAGAAGAGGAGGAGGAGGAGGAGGAGAAAAAAGACGAATAATAATAATAATAAGATGATCAAGAAGAAGAAGAAGAAAAAGAGGAGAGAGGAGAAGAAGAAAGAAGAGGACCCTGACCCCCGACCCGCGACCCCCGACCACCGGCGCCCGACGCCACCAACCCCCGACCCTCGACCCCCTACCTGCGACGCCACTGACACCCGACTCCCGACCCTCGACACCCGACACCATTGACCCCTGACACCCGACTCTCGACTCCCGACGCCCGACGCCACCAACCCTCGACGCCCGACGCCACCAACCCCCGACCCCCGACGTCACTGACACCCGACTCCCGACCCCCGACCCCCGACGCCGACACCACTGACCCCCCGACCCCCAACTCCCAACGCCCGACACCACTGACCCCCGACCTCCGACCTCCGACCTCCAACCCCCGACTCCCGACCCCCGACCCCCGACCCCCGACGCCACTGACCCTCGACCCCCGACCCCCTACCCCGACCCTCGACGCCACTAACCCCCAACCCCGGGCCCCCGACACCTCTTTGTCCTCTTGTTGATCGAAAAGACCCCCACCCCCGACCCTAGTGACCCTCGACCCCCGATGACACTGACCCCCTACCATCGACGCATTTAACCCGACTCATGACCACCGACACCCGACATCACCGACCCTCGACGGCACTGAATCGCGACGCCACTAAGCCCCGACCGCCGACACCTCTTCTACCTTCTGTTGAACGAGATGGTGCTTTTCGGCCTTCTAGAGGCCCACGGGGTCATAATTTTGTAAATTATGAGTTAGGTCACATATTTTCCGATTATGTTAATTATAAAAACATCATATTTTTGTTGATCGTGTGAATTTCAATGTGCAGTTGTTCGACGACCTCCACGTGTGTTGGACGAGCTCCGCCCTTGCGTTTATTGGTGAGCACAAATGACTTCTCCTCCTACCCCATTAATTTGCTCTGTCCCGGTCTTCGTGCCGATGAAACTTGCTAGCTATAGGTTTCTTCAATCATGAGTATGCGTGACCAGTATGCGTCTCCCGTTCGAAAGGGCGACATCTATAAATATGCATTTCTTTGCATATTTATAACCGCCATCCTTTCGAATTGTTCAACATTATCCATGGATAGCCCGAGTATGTGTAGATTGGGTTTGTTTTCCCTTATGCTGTGCTCCGGATCCGATGCGGAATTTCATCAGTGCCTCCCCTGTTGTTCTCCGGGTACACATCCTCTCTGCTTATTGCCGAGACGTGTATCAGGAGAACAGCGGGGAGGTGCTGCTGAAATTCTGCGTCGCATCTGGAGCAGAGCATGGGAAAACGAACCCAGTCTACACGTACTCGGGTGGGATTAGGACCTATCTTTACCTATTAGTGTGTAGGTTACATGGACGTAATAAAACTGACAAACTTGATTAGCGTATGAATATAGATGATGAATTATATATTTATTTCTTGTGCCCCCATAGGTAGCTAGGCAACATGAGTGATCGTGCTTGGATGTACACTGGTCACCCTAGTCAGAAAGACATGACCCATGAATGGTTAACAAAACCAGGGGGGTTTGTGAGAGCCGCATTTGCAAATGGCTAGCATAAAACATGGTGCCCCTGTCCCAACTGCGACAACTGGAAAAAGCAGACAGGGTTTGAAATGGGTAAACACCTCTAGAAGTGGGCTTTTACGCCTAATTATACGGTGTGGACTTTTCATGGTGAGTCTGACCAACGTGCCAGAGCTGAGGTGATTCGTCGTCGCACCGACGAGCATGGTACCGGGATTGAAGACATGGGGCAAGACTTTGATGATGCTCGTGATTCGGACGATGAGATGGAGGAATCTGCAAAGGCCTTCTATGAAATGCTGGAGTCTTCAAAACGTCCTCTCCACGAGCATACTGAGCTTTGTCAGCTGGATGCCATCACGCAAGTAATGGCTCTGAAGGCTCAATTCAACCTAGGCAGAGAATGCTACGACGCGATGATGAGATATTTGGACGCTTTCTACCCAAAGGCCATGTACTGCCTGCAAACCTGTACCAGTCAGAGAAAATCCTCCGTGTACTTAAGATGCCCTATGAGAAGATACATGCCTATGAGAATGGATGTGCCTTATTTAGGCTTGAGTATGCGGCCTTGAACTATTGCCCCATTTGCAATTCTTCCAGGTATATTGTGGTAGACAACGGCATGGGTGAGAAGAATCAGACCGAAATCCCCATTAGTGTTCTTCTATATCTGCCAATCGTACCAAGACTTCAACGTCTTTTCATGGTCGAGGAGACAGCCAGACAGATGACATGGCACAAATTGGGCAAAAGAACCGAACTAGATGCGGATCGGAACAAGATGCTGGTACACACTTCAGATGGTTTTGGGTGGAGGCACTTCGATGCATTACATAAGGATAAATCGAAAGATCCAAGGCAACCTAGAGTTGCCATCAGCACAGATGATTTCAATGTGTATGGTATGACGGCAGCACAATACAGTTGTTGGCCTGTATTTGTCATTCCACTAAATTTGCCACCCGGAGAGATTATGAAAAGAAAGAACATTTTCCTGACGTTGATAATTCCAGTGCCCAACTATTCGGGGAAGAATATGAATGTGTACATGCAGGCGCTTAAGGATGAGTTGCAAGAAGCCTGGGATAATGGGATCAAGACCTACGACGCGGCTACCAAAACAAATTTCAAAATGCATGTGTGGTACATGTACTCGACGTATGATTATCCGGCGTTTGCGCTATCCGCTGGCTGGTGTGTGCGTGGAAGGTTCCCGTGCACCACTTGCAAGGGAGCTCTTCAGTTCCGTTGGCTGCAGGCTGGTCGCAAGTATTCTTGCTTCGACATGCATAGACAATTCCTGGATCCTGACCATAAGTTCAGAAAAGACAAGAAGAATTTCATCAAAGGTAGAGTTGTCAAAAACACTGCACCAGCTGCGTTGACAGGCCAACCGACCCTTGATCAGTTAAACGCTCTCGAGCCTGATCCTTTGCGTCCAGGATACTTCAAAGGGTATAATACGGAACACGCCTGGACTCACAAGTCATGCTTATGGGATCTCCCTTAATTCAAAGACCTCCTTTTCCCACACAACATTGACGTGATGCACACTGAAAACAATATTGCGGAAGCCATTTTTGGTACATTGTTCGGCATAGAGGGGAAGTCAAAAGATAATCCTAAGGCTAGAATCGACCTGGAGGCTCTATGTGATAGACCATTGCAAAACTTGCGACAACGGAAAGGAAAGCAAAGCATAGCGAAGCCAAAGGCATAGTCCAATCTTGAAAGGCCAGCTATGAGGGAAATGCTATTGTGGGTGAAAATGCGGTTGATGTTCCCCGATGGGTATGCTGCGAATCTAAAGAGGGGAGCGAGTCTTGAGAAATTGAAAATATTTGGGCTCAAGAGTCATGATTGGCACATATGGATTGAGCGGGTAATGCCGGTGATGTTGCGTGGCTTTATCCCTGAGGATGAATGGCTAGTACTAGCAGAGCTGAGCTATTTCTTCCGTTCTCTTTGTGCGAAAGAACTATCGCCTGGCGTGCTAGATGAAATGGAAGAGTTGGCGCCAGAGTTGATCTGCAAATTAGAAAAGACCTTTCCACCGGGCTTCTTTAATCCAATGCAACATTTGATTTTGCATCTCCCGACCGAGGCAAGAATGGGGGGCCCGTTCAAAATCGATGGTGCTACTCAACTGAGAGGATGCAGAAGACGCTTCAAGCTAAGTGTAAAAATAAACGTAGAATTGAAGCATCGATGGCCGAGGCATTCATTACTGAGGAGGCGGCAAACTTCGTGACAGCACACTACGAAGCCAAAAACATCATTTGCATAACCCGAAGCCTCGGTACAATGATGGCGATAGAGAAAAAGTTCGATCCAACCTCAGCCTATTCAAAGGTAAGCTCGCACCATCCAGTGCTTTGAAAGGGAAATCATTGGATGTCGAAGAATGGCGGACCATTTCATTGTATATCTTACCAACCTAACAGAAGTGCGGCCGTACATCGAGTAAGGTCTCGGTAATTTATTGTTGCGCAACTTCTAATTGCTTTGAACTACTCTTATTCCCGGATATTTGATACAGTCGATACGTTGCCGAATTCTCGGATGGAGCGGTCATTGAAAAGGATTCCGTCGAAGAGTATGAGCTTCTCGCAAAGCATGGAGGCGACTATCCCAGTTTCATTTCTTGGTTCAAACAAAGGGTAATTAATTACCATTAAGGGCCCATTTGATTTATTGGTCTAATTTGCGGCTAATGCATCCATTATTTCGTATTAAACTTGTAGGCTGATGCAGAGTCTATGGACGCCGAGTTGAGACAAGTCGCTAATGGTTTTGACTATAAGGTCCGTTCATTTGACAAATACAACATCAACGGGTATCACTTTCGTACCTTTGGCAAAGAGCTATCTATGCCCGACCTAAAAACTACAAATTGTTCTGTCTCTGCTATCGGCGAAGGAGACACCGAGTATTATGGAAGAGTTGAAGCAATTTATGAACTTCTATTATATGGTGAAAACCCACCGACCGTCATAGTCTTCAAATGTTATTGGTTTAAGCCCAGGCAGACTAGAAGGACTCATGAACATCTAGAAGGACTCAACCAAAACACCCACTTGGATGTTCCCGATGTCTATATTACGGCTCAACAGGCGACACAAGTTTTCTATCTACCGTGGGCCTGCCAAACTGATCCAAATCTCAAATGTTGGGATGTCGTTTATGAAGTGCGACCACATTTTAGACGACCTACCCTCAATGAAGAGGATTACGAACCTCACATTAACCCAGACACATATGAAGGAGAATTCTTCCAAGAAACACGTATGTCCAAGAAACGTTTCAAGAACCGCTCTACTTCACCCTAGAACATTGAAGTAGACAGCGATAGTGAATCCGTCTTAACCCCTGAGCCCGAACAGGAAGAGCTGGAAGAAGAAGAGGTTACTGCTGCGGATGACCTGTCACTTCTTGACCGATTACATAATGGTGGCCTTCCATATGTTCTTCGTGATAGTGATGATGATGATGCATTTATTGATGATAGTGATAATCATGATGCATATATTGACCCCGAAGCATATATAGACGAGGACGATTGTTATTAGTTCATGTTAGGTATTCAACTATTATACTACATATAAATTTTGAGTTCATGTTAGGTATTCAATTTTTATTAGTCATGTTGGTATTTATGACGATGATACACTTAAATTATATACATTTTATTACTCCTGTTGGTATTTATGTTGTACTAATTTCATTAACTCTTTGTCATGACAGGTGTTGAAAGATGGTGGGAAAGGGTCGAAAGCACTCGCGGCTGCTTCTTCGTCGGCGGGTGATGGGATGGGTACTCTACTTTGCTCCGGCGTCGTCGTCGTCGTCGGAAAGTGTTTCTCTCTACTTTGCAAGGAGCGCCCCCCGTGAGAGGAGGTCGACCCCCGCGAAGCCGAGAGGCACTAAAGGTACATGTTGTATTCATGTTGGTATTTATGTTGTACTCATGTTGTATGCATATTGGTATTTATATACATTTTATTACTCATGTTGGTATTTATGTTGTACTAAAGGTACACGTGGCCGCGGGAGACGTAGGGCTACACGGTCTCCGCCACCACCCCAAGCTGATTCACCCGAGCACATGACTTCTAGGGTGGATTTGTCTAAGGTGGAGGCTACACGGTCTCCGGTTCACGAGCCTCGGGTCGACGAGCCACAGGTCGACGAGCCTTCGACCCACGAGACTCGTGTCCCAGAGGCTTCCTTCCAGGCGACTCCGGAGCAAAGCAGGGATGAGGGTACGTCCCAAGAGACCCAGTGGGATACCTGGCCTGAGACAAGTGGCCATGCTGGTAGCGACGAGGAGCTGGGTGAGGGGGCTACCGTCTACCAGCATGGTAGTTCGGGGCTCCCGCTCGTGCCAGCGACCCCCGAGCAGAGGTGTCGATTAGGCCAAATGGGGACAAGTAAGTTAATTTACTCTTATTTAACCTTTTGCCTTCGCGTTTTCTCAAATATCTAATGTTTTGGCTTTAATTTGTGATACTGTAGGGGTTGGATTGTTGCCAAGGGTGTCCGCAAGCCCAACAGCGTCCTTGGTGTTCTTTGCCGTCAAAACTTCCCATGGTTTGTTACGTTGACCGGTCGGGAGCGAGAGGTAGGAATGACCTGGGAGCACTACTTGGGTGCCCCGGCCCCGCCAGAGGTGGAGATCGACGGTGTTTTGTGTGACACGAGGGCGGACATGGTGATCCGAAAGTTCTGGGTAATTTCTCTTTCACACAATTATAAATCAACCATAGCTATTTATTGTACTAATCGGTCTTGTCTCGTTTGCAGACCTACTACAAGTGGGAGGAGGGACACGAGGAGGACGCGTCAAAGGTTATCGAAACCGAATGTCGCCGCCTACTTCAAAACTTTCGGCACGAGGCTCGGGTGCAGGCTGTTCGAGACTACTATGCCACGCGGCGTATTAGGCTTGACAAGGCGAAGTACCGTGATGCTAAGATGGAGAAGGAGCATTACATGAAGGTAATTACATATTATTAAGGCTTTGTAGTTAGTTTCCTTGATTTGGTTCTTACGTGCTCAAATTTCTCTTTATTAACTTAGGTGCCCCCGAGATAGTGTGTGGATAAGATGGATTGTTGGGAGGCCTTGGTGGATCAGTGGTGCTCCGAAACGTGGGAGGCAAGCCACAACAACGCCAAGGAGAGGCGTGGCAAAATGGTTGGCGTGCCATACCATCAAGGGAGCGTCAACTTAATCCAATTTGGCGAGAACTAGGTATGTGGTTTGCTTCATGCCTCATGCAATTCATTCTTAATGCTATCTTGAGCCCTTTACCAATACAATTTTCCTCTCTCTCTCTTTTAGGCGCGTCACAATAAGACGGAGGCGCCACAGATGTACGACCTGTATGCGATGGCCCATATTGCCTCGTACAAGAAGGTCAAGGCATTCTCCGAGTCTGACCTCGAGCATCCAGAAAACTTCACCAACATCTCCTCCCACGACAAGCTCGTGAAGTACAGAGATCACAGGAAGGCGAGGAAAGGGGAGGACTTTAACCCGAGCGAGGGGCCTATTGATCCAGAGCTGGTGATGATAGCCGGCAACGGGAGGCCCCATGGCTCGATCGCCATTGGAGACGGCCTTATACGTTGTCCTAGCACTCTCCGGCAGATAAAGGCACGCCAAACGAGCTCTTGTCCGGAGATAACACGTCGTCCACGGCCAGTCGAGCTCGCCATCGAGGTTAGTTTAATGGACTCAACTATCTTTCCGCATTATGTTGTGCATTGGAACCAATATGTTTACATTGCTAACAATGAGTTGTGTTGTAGGCTGCTATTCAGAAAGAGAGCGAGGCAATGCAGGCGGGTATGGCGGAGAAGGATAAGGAAATTAGGGAGCTGGAGGAGAGGACGACTGCATTGGTGGAGGCGGAGAGGGCACGGAATGATGCGTCTACCAGGGCCATATACGAGCTCTTCGTGGTAAGTTTCTTCTTCATGTTATTTCAAATCTTGCATTTGAATGTCCGTTACATTAATAAATAAAAGTTTGACTTGTTGAAACCAAATGTACAGTCATTAACGTGGCGGGGACGGGGAGTTTTTATTTCAGTGGAGTGATCTTAAGAGTGTCCTCATGCTAACTACACATTGCAAACGATGTTCGGTGCAGAATATCTCCCGAAACGCATCGCACGACCCTTCTACAATCGAGCCTTCTCCAGGTGAAACAAGCCAAAGCCACCGTGCTTGACCCTAACTTAGGTATGTTATTTCTAGTATTTTAATAAAAGAGAGCTAGATGACATAATTAGCTTAGTTAGCTCCAAAATGACCTATTTAATAAAAAATGACCTATACTTAGCTAATTATCCTCGAAATGACATAATTAGCTCCAAAAAGGCATTCTTAGCGAATTTAGCCCGAAGAAGGGGGCAAGAGGAGAAGAAAGAGGAAAAATGAAAGGAAGGAAGAAGAAGAAGAGGAGAAGAAGAAGAAGGAGAGGGAGGAGGATAAGAAGGAGAAGGAGGAGAAGAAGGAGAAGGAGCTCCTCCCTCTCCTTCTTCTTCCTCCTTCTTCCTCCTTCTCCTTCTCCTTCTTTAATTCTTCTTCTCCTCTCCTTCTCCTCCTCCCCCTCCTCCTCCTTCTTTTACTTCTTCTTCTCTTTCTCTTCTTCTACGTAGCTTAGACTCATCCAAGAAAGGCTAAATTGGCTAATTATCCATCTAAATGACATAATTAGCTTAGTTAGCTCGAAAATGACCTATTTAATAAAAAATGACCTATACTTAGCTAATTATCCTCGAAATGACATAATTAGCTCCAAAAAGGCATTCTTAGCCAATTTAACCCGAAGAAGGGGACAAGAGGAGAAGAAAGAGGAAAAATGAAAGGAAGGAAGAAGAAGAAGAGGAGAAGAAGAAGAAGGAGAGGGAGGAGGATAAGAAGAAGGAGAAGGAGGAGAAGAAGGAGAAGGAGCTCCTCCTTCTCCTTCTTCTTCCTCCTTCATCCTCCTTCTCCTTCTCCTTCTTCTTTTCTTCTTCTTCTCCGCTCCTTCTCCTTCTCCTCCTCGTCCTCCTCCTCCTCCTTCCTTTACTTCTTCTTCTCTTTCTCTTCTTCTACGTAGCTTAGACTGATCCAAGAAAGGCTAAATTGGCTAATTATCCATCTAAATGACATAATTAGCTTAGTTAGCTCCAAAATGACCTATTTAATAAAAAATGACCTATACTTAGCTAATTATCCTCGAAATGACATAATTAGCTCCAAAAAGGCATTCTTAGCCAATTTAGCCCAAAGAAGGGGCCCAGAGGAGAAGAAAGAGGAAAAATGAAAGGAAGGAAGAAGAAGAAGAGGAGAAGAAGAAGAAGGAGAGGGAGGAGGATAAGAAGAAGGAGAAGGAGGAGAAGAAGGAGAAGGAGCTCCTCCTTCTCCTTCTTCTTCCTCCTTCTCCTTCTCCTTCTTCTTTTCTTCTTCTTCTCCTCTCCTTCTCCTTCTCCTCCTCCTCCTCCTCCTTCTTTTACTTCTTCTTCTCTTTCTCTTCTTCTACGTAGCTTAGAGTCATCCAAGAAAGGCTAAATTGGCTAATTATCCATCTAAATGACATAATTAGCTTAGTTAGCTCCAAAATGACCTATTCAATAAAAAATGACCTATACTTAGCTAATTATCCTCGAAATGACATAATTAGCTTCAAAAAGGCATTCTTCGCCAATTTAGCCCGAAGAAGGGGACAAGAGGAGAAGAAAGAGGAAAAATGAATGGAACGAAGAAGAAGAAGAGGAGAAGAAGAAGAAGGAGAGGGAGGACGATAATAAGAAGGAGAAGGAGGAGAAGAAGGAGAAGGAGCTCCTCCTTCTCCTTCTTCTTCCTCCTTCTTCCTCCTTCTCCTTCTCCTTCTTCTTCCTCCTTCTTCCTCCTTCTCCTTCTCCTTCTTCTTTTCTTCTTCTTCTCCTCTCCTTCTCCTTCTCCTTCTCCTCCTCCAACTTCTTTTACTTCTTCTTCTCTTTCTCTTCTTCTACATAGCTTAGACTCATCCAAGAAAGGCTAAATTGGCTAATTATCCATCTAAATGACATAATTAGCTTAGTTAGCTCCAAAATGACCTATTTAATAAAAAAATGACCTATACTTAGCTAATTATCCTCGAAATGACATAATTAGCTCCAAAAAGGCATTCTTAGCCAATTTAGCCCGAAGAAGGGGACAAGAGGAGAAGAAAGAGGAAAAATGAAAGGAAGGAAGAAGAAGAAGAGGAGAAGAAGAAGAAGGAGAGGGAGGAGGATAAGAAGAAGGAGAAGGAGGAGAAGAAGGAGAAGGAGCTCCTCCTTCTCCTTCTTCTTCCTCCTTCTTTCTCCTTCTCCTTCTCCTTCTTCTTTAATTCTTCTTCTCCTCTCCTTCTCCTCCTCCTCCTCCTCCTTCTTTTACTTCTTCTTCTCTTTCTCTTCTTCTACGTAGCTTAGACTCATCCAAGAAAGGCTAAATTGGCTAATTATCCATCTAAATGACATAATTAGCTTAGTTAGCTCCAAAATGACCTATTTAATAAAAAATGGCCTATAATTAGCTAATTATCCTCGAAATGAAATAATTAGCTCCAAAAAGGCATTCTTAGCCAATTTAGCCCGAAGAAGGGGACAAGAGGAGAAGAAAGAGGAAAAATGAAAGGAAGGAAGAAGAAGAAGAGGAGAAGAAGAAAAAGGAGAGGGAGGAGGATAAGAAGGAGAAGAAGGAGGAGAAGAAGGAGGAGAAGAAGGAGAAGGAGCTCCTCCTTCTCCTTCTTCCTCCTTCTTCCTCCTTCTCCTTCTCCTTCTTCTTTTCTTCTTCTTCTCCTTTTCCTTCTCCTACTCGTCCTCCTCCTCCTCCTTCTTTTACTTCTTCTTCTCTTTCTCTTCTTCTACGTAGCTTAGACTCATCCAAGAAAGGCTAAATTGGCTAATTATCCATCTAAATGACATAAGTAGCTTAGTTAGCTCCAAAATGACCTACTTAATAAAACATGACCTACACTTAACTAATTATCCTCGAAATGACATAATTAGCTCCAAAAAGGCATTCTTAGCCAATTTTTCCCGAAGAAGGGGACAAGACGAGAAGAAAGAGGAAAAATGAAAGGAAGGAAGAAGAAGAAGAGGAGAAGAAGAAGAAGGAGAGAGAGGAGGATAAGAAGAAGGAGAAGAAGGAGGAGAAGAAGGAGAAGGAGCTCCTCCTTCTCCTTCTTCTTCCTCCTTCTTCCTCCTTCTCCTTCTTATTTTCTTCTACTTCTCCTCTTCCTTCTCCTTCTCCTCCTCCTCCTCCTTCTTTTACTTCTTCTTCTCTTTCTCTTCTTCTATGTAGCTTAGACTCATCCAAAAAAGGCCAAATTGGCTAATTATCCTACGAAATGACATAATTAGCTTAGTTAGCTCCTAAACGGTCTATTTAATAAAACATGACCTATAGTTAGCTAAGTTCTCTCCTAAATGACATAATAAGGCTTACGTAGCTGCAACATGACTTATTCCCCCTAACTTAGGTATTAAATGGCCTATAATTAGCCTAGCTAGATCAAAAATGGCTTAATAAGCATAGTTTGCTCCGGAATGACCTATCTTACCCAAGTTAGCTCCGTAACGACCTATAGTTAGCTAGGGTTCCACCTAAATGACATAATTAGTTTACTTAGCTCCAAAACGGTCTATACTTAGCTAATTTCTCTCCGAAATAACCTATATATACACTACTTCATCTAGTATTATTCTTCTAACTTTCTAATTTGTCATTTTGCAGATTACCTTCACTTCACGGGAAGCTTGCAAAATATTGATGGAATGCTTGAAGATGATTTCTTGTACCATGGGTTGTATTGAAACTATTGTAGTATATGAATATATGAAACTTTGTATGCACCTGGATGAAACTGGTGTAATATATGGTTTGGTACGGATGCAACTTGAAAGCTGGATATAAGTGGTTATTTTAATATGGTTATGAGTACGGAAAGAAATTTATTTATGTCAAATATATATATATATATATATATATATATATATATATATCCTGATTATTGTTAAAAATGCTGGATATAACAAAAAATAAATAAAAACGGGGTTGGTTCCCCTCTTTGCCGTCTGCCCCCACATGGCAAAGGGGGGAAGGCAGACGACAAAGGGGTGAATCTGCCCCCTCTCTCTCCCCTCTTTGCCGTCTGCCCCCGCATGGCAAAGGGGGGAAGGCAGACGGCAAAGGGGGGAATCTGCCCCCTCTCTCTCCCCTCTTTGTCGTCTGCCCCCACATGGCAAAGGGCGGAAGGCAGACGGCAAAGGGGGGAATCACCCCCTCTTTCTCCCCTCTTTGCCGTCTGCCCCCACATGGAAAAGGGGGGAAGGCAGACGGCAAAGAGAGGAGGCCTGCCGTTAACACTTAGCGGGACGTTGCAAATATGTGTCGTCCCATTTATTTTGCCGTCTGCCCCCTCATGGCAAAGATTCTTTGCCGTCCGCTTTAGGAAAGCACACGACAGAGAACCTCTTCACCGGATTTTTTTTGCCGTCAGCTGACCGACGGCAAAGCCTTTGCCGTCCGTGGTTGCACCCTTTGCCGTCCGCCTTGGCAGATGGCAAATTTCTGAATTTCAGTAGTGAATCATGCATAACTCTCCCTCTTGGAGTTACAATTTACTACTCGGCCAAAGCAATAAAAAGCAACAGAGAACATGCATGAATTACTCAAGAACATAATATAAAAGGAGAACCAAATATATAACTCATCACAATATGAATATAATTTCATAATCCGTCGGATCCCAGCAAACTCAGGATAGCAACAACAGGTAAATTACATAGATGCCTTGAGTATGTAGGGCAACTCACAAGGGCTAAGCATTGAAGAACAAGATTGGAGACAAGACATCACATAGCTACTGGTCATGGACTCATGGTCCAAGGAGGACTACTCACGACACGTCCGGGAAGCGTCCATGGTGGTGGAGAAGCTCCCGGAGGTCAATCCTCCCTCCGACAGGGTGCCGGGAAGAGGTCTTCTGGCGCTCCCAATCTAGAAGCACTGCGGCGGCGGAACAATGGAGAAATTCGCAACTCTGCATCTATCCTCAGGGTTCTCCGTCCGAGGGGTTAATATAGTCCAAAGGTGGGCGCCAAGGGGTGGACCAGCCGCCGAGGCGACCAGGTGGCGAGGCGAGGAGGGGGCCCGCGCCAGGTGGCCGCCTGGGTGAGGCCTGGCTCCCCTCTGGCCCACCTTGGTGCTTCGTGAAGCTTGCGTCACGCTGATTTTTATATATTTTTCTTGGGATTTTTGGAGGTCTGAAAATTGGTGTAAAGTCTCTGCAATTAAAAGACATCAGCAGACAGAAACTGGCACTGGGTGCACTGAGTTAGGGCTAGTTATTTTGGGTCAATTCCACAGAATTACTGCCCCACGAATGAGAATGACAAAAGAACTCAATTCTGCCCTAGGAATGATCCAGAGTTAGCTCAGAATTATAGTGCAATGTAGAATTGCCAAAACTTGGCAATTCTGCCAAGTCCGTAAAAACAAAACGGTTCGATTTAGACTATTTTTCGTGTTGTAAACGCATATTATACCCAGAATGCCACTCCTACCTACCCCGCATTGCTCGCTCCCTCCCATCGCGCTCGCTCTAGCCCTCCCTCACACACTTCCATCGATCCATTTCAACGCCGCCACCGATGGCCTCCTCAGATTCGGCTGCCGTACGCGTGGACGTTCCTTCTCGTCGGGCCGCCGTACTCGCCATTGGCTCCCTTCGCCCGTTCGGCGCCGGCTCCCTCCGCCCATCCACCGTCCGCTCCATCTTCCCGTACGCCCGAAGGTCGCTCCGTCGCCCGGCCGCCGTTCACTCCGTACTCCCGGCCACCCTCCAGTTCGTCCGCCCGTCAAGAATCCCATCCTCTGCATCATTTTGTATTTGTGATGCTAGTATGCATGGGAGGCAGCTCTTTATCAGTTTTCATTTGTGATGCTAGTTTATCAGTTTGTATTTGTGATGCTAGTTTGTATGCATGGCTGCCAGCTCTTCTTTGTTTTCATATTATATAAATAAACTATTAGAAATAATCAAGTGTTAGCAATTCATCAATACTTTCAATCTAGGGGCATTTGAGACATTACAACAAGCAACTCATACAACAATTATATGCTAGGGTCACAGAAAAGAACTGAACATATACTTCTGTGGCCAAACAATTCTGTGGGATGTTTCCAGAATTATGATTCTGGAGAATTACAACGTGAAAAGAACTGGCCCTTAGTAGGTTAGTCCAATGTCGGGACCCCGATCCTAAGCCATAGGAATCCAGCCTGTAACACATCGCATCCCTTTGCGGTCTCACGCACGGTTAACCCCACGGCTGCAGCCTTACCTTAGCCAGGACCATTTGCGTCTTTTGACTCACGTATGCAATTGTGTTGCAAGCATTCCAATGTCAAAGAACCCGGATCGACAAGTCTAGTCATAAACCAAAGTGGCAGTACCGCACAGGGACAGACATACATGACCCAACAAGGCAGGTGTCGGTCACCAGCGAATGTAGACGAGTCGTAGCAAGCTACAAGGACTCCATTACATCGCGTGACATTTCCCCAAAGGGGACAGACACAACAGCTGAGAAGGACACATGCCGGTCAACCCATGTGTCCGGAGCAGTAGCGAGCTACCATGGCTCGTTGGATCACAAAGGGGCATTTCCCTGTAACGAGTGCTACTAAAGTTCACGGCTAGGTAATCGAACCCCATACATATCAAGTATGACACATGCACGCATGGCATACCGATACGTATAGATACATCGATGGTATCACAACATAACCATAAACATACAAGCTTTATTTAAGAGGCTCGAAAGAGCCACACACATAATATTACAAAGTAAGGGTCTCACGACCCATCATAGCAGTCATTCAGTTACAAGCCAGCGGAAGTGTTTCAAACTGTCTGTGTACAGACAGGTGCAACTACAAGGCACATGGCCTGACTATACTACAGACCCAACCTAGGGCCAGATCGTAGCTGGGACACCAGCTACTCGTCGTCGTCGATGTCTATGAAGAACCCTCCATTAGGGTCATCAGCAACCTGTGTAATATTTATTAAACAAACAAGAGTACGGAGGTACTCAACAAGACTTTAGGATAACTATCTACTCATGCAATGTATCAATAAGGTATTGTGGGGTTTCATGCGGAACGCCAGCATTTGACTCGTGGCTAGACAACTGGCAATTTTAAATAATTTTGACAACTTGATTTCTCACACACGAGTCCACTAACACCACAACAATACTCCATCGTGGAATCATCCCGTTTCCATACGGTAATGCCGTCCACAACACTCAAGCTTATCTTGACAATTTTATGAGCAGCCATTTAAGTTATCTATGAACAACATATGTCTCCAAGTAGTCCATATCCGCGGACGCGGCTATTCGAATAGATCATAACCCTGCAGGGGTGTACTTCCTCACACACGCTCTCGCCACTTATCGCCATGTGCACGTCATGCACCTCGGCAACCTTCAAGCGGAAGCCCAGCGAGGGAGTCGGCCACGACCGTTAACCACATTAGTACCTAGTCCAGGTCTATCGCCTATCTGAGGGTAACCCGCACGGAAGTCCGGCCGAGGTTTCCGCCACGGCCCTAAACGATGTGCGCAGGGTTCCCAAGCCCACCATCCGGGTGCCACTTGGTACACCGTGCCACTGCCTACCACATCACAGCCCACCTCTCAGGTCAGCGCTATGCACGGCCTCCAGCATGACTATAAACAGCAGAAACTACTTGCAACTCCTGGACCAAAGTACTAAGCGATTAATAAGTTGAGCGGGTCAATTAAGTATCCTAACGTGTGGTAGTATCTA
This sequence comes from Hordeum vulgare subsp. vulgare, assembly GCF_904849725.1. Lineage (NCBI taxonomy): Eukaryota > Viridiplantae > Streptophyta > Magnoliopsida > Poales > Poaceae > Hordeum > Hordeum vulgare. The sequence continues at coordinate 245,068,865 of NC_058520.1, read as the reverse complement.
GTCTTGGATTACATACACGGAACTCAGTTCCTAAGGACGGTTCCAATGAAACAACCCGCCATGTACTCCTACACAGCCTTTCACCGGTACCTTTACCAAATCAGGTTCAACACACAACCTTTGCTTACCGAACACATTCTCACAATTCTGTTCATCTCCCAGATGACAGACCATACACAACTCTAAGCATAGCATGCATAGCAGGATAAGGCACATCATGGCTCAAGCAACTACTGTGACAAGGTTGCAAGGTTCAGCTATTTACTGTGACAAGGATAGGTCATGCAAAGGAAGTGGGTTCAGCTAACGTGGCAAAAGAATTTGAAGCATTTGATCCTAATGCAATAAGTAAGTGCAGGAGCAAGAGCATGGGTTTATCGAGATGATCAAAATGGTTGCTTGCCTTGTTGCTCAGAGGAGTGACAATATCCGTCAGACGGATATTCGGTGGAATCCGGGGGAGCGGAGCCTACCGAAAGGAATGACAACAATCAATATCAAACATATGCAATCAAGATGATGCATGAGCATGGCATGAGGATGCAAGGTGATATACTATTATAGCTAACATGTATTAGGTTTGAAGTTGATTTGAATCATATTCAAATATCACTTCAAACGAGGTATTCTCGGATACCATTTTAATTGATTCGACCTGATGCTCAAATCAACTTGCTTTTAACATGCATGGTATGACATGTTAGGTTGCTGGTTTGTAGTTTGGATAGTGTTTGATCATGTCATTTATAGTGAAATTTAAATATTTCCCAAATTCCATCTACAAAGTATTTATAAGAATTAACTTATTCATTAATCTACATGTTTGGGTTCTGTAACATTTTCAAACATGTTTGAAAATGACATATTCAAATTCCTTGAATTTTTCTCATACTTTTTCATATATAAATTATTTTCATTGGAGGTACAGATTAATTTCTATGAATTTTAGAATTTTTAACATTTCTGGAATTATTTTTATACTGGAAAACCCCTTTATTGCGTCAGCCTGACATCAGCAGGTCAACTGACCTGATCAGGTCAAACCTGATAGGGGGGACCCACAGGTCAGCCTCTGAGGGGCTAATCCCACGCTGACCAGCCCCTAAGTGGGTTTGACTTGGCCTTGGGCCCACTGTCAGTGAGTGTTTAGTCTTTAAACTTCTGGGTTAGGTTGGCCACGTCGGCCCCCACCGGAATATGGCCGGCGGCGACCACGGGCGCGGCGGAGGGCTCGCCGGAGAGAGCTAAAACGTGCTGTGGTGCTCGGAAAAGGATGCTGAGAGCACTGGAGTGATCTCCAGGCTCGACCTCATCCAGCGCTGGCCTCAGGGAGAGCTATAGGTGGCCGGAGTAAGCCGGCGACGAGCCGGGGCGGCTGCCGGAGTACGGGTTCGATGGTCTAGTGACTAGGGGCACGGATCCGAGGGGAAGGAGAGAAGGGCTTAGACAGCTCGGGGAACGGCTATTGTCGGCGTTTCGCCGTCGTTTTGCCGGCGACCGAAGGTTGAAGACGATGGCGTTGGGGACGTTGCAGAGCTCGGGGAGACCTCGGCCGTTGCAGAGAGAACCAGCTCGACGAGGCGAAGCTATTAGACTACTCGGAGGGGAGGTCCTGTGGCTAGAGGCGCGGCGGCTTGAGCTCGGGCTCTTGGCAATGGCGGCAGAATGAGGGAGGAGAGATCCCGAGAGGAGGGGGGAACTAGAGCCGGGGAACGGAAAGGGACGGGCTCGGGGTGGATATCCCCGTGCTTGCCAGCGCGAGGCGGCGGCCAGGCAGGCGCACAGGTGTGTGGCCGCGCTGGAGTACGCGGCGGCCACCTCCTGCTGCCCACTGGCGGGGGAGGAAGACGACAAGACGAGCTGGGCCGGGCCAGGTCAGTGTCAGGTAGTTTTTTTTTCTATTTTGTTTCTGTTTTTCTATTTCATTGATTTACTATTTATTTCAGCTCCCAGTTAGTTTATAAAAACTATGTTGAACACCCCTGAATATTTGTTGGAATATTTCCAACCATTCCTAAAGTTTTCAACATTTTTGAAAGCTTAAAGTTTCTGATTTCAAATTTAAAACTTGAAACCAGTAGCTTTTGCATTTATTTAAAATGCCAGGAGTATAAAATAAATGGTTTCCTTTATTGCTTATTTTTTTTCAAGAATTATCAGAAAGATTGAACTTTTCTTGAGGCCACTTTGGGTTCATTGATTTTAACTAGTTTGGAATTTCCTTTAATTTGGGAAGTGGCTAGGGTTTGTTGAATTTTCCTTCACCACTTACTTTGTTCTTGTTGATAATTTCCTAGATGCAATGCAAAGAAAACATGAGCACAAGCTAACTTGCTTAAGGTGTCAGGGATGTGAAAACTCACCCCCACTCAAAAGAATCTCGTCCCGAGATTTAGAAGTCGTCAGGAATAACGCAGGATACTCAAGTCGGAGACGATCCTCTCTTTCCCAAGTTGCCTCCTTTTCAGAATGATTTGACCATTGAACTTTAAGAAACTTGAGGTTTCGACGTCGAGTGGTACGCTCAGCTTGATCAAGAATATGCACGGGGTATTCTCGGTATGAAAGGTTATCTTGGAGATCCAGCGTTTCGTGGTCCACTTCACGGATAGGATCCAAAAAGCAACGCCTGAGTTGCGAGACGTGAAAGACATCATGAACCTTGGAAAGATGCGGAGGAAGTTCCAACTGGTAGGCAACTTCTCCTCATTTGGCAAGAATGCGAAAAGGACCAATGTAACGAGGAGCCAACTGGCCCTTGATACCGAATCGATGGGTACCCTTCAAAGGTGTAACCCGAAGGTAAGCCTTCTCGTCAACTTCAAAGGTCACAGCCTTATGATGACGATCATATTGGCTCTTTTGACGAGACTGGGCTGTTTTCAACTTTTCACGAATAATGCGAACCTGCTCTTCTGCATCCTGGATCATGTCCGGGCCAAAGAGTTGCCTCTCCCCGGTTTCTGACCAATTAAGAGGTGTTCGACATCTTCGTCCATACAGAACTTCAAAAGGAGCTTTGCCCAAGCTTGACTGATAACTATTGTTATAAGCGAATTCGGCGAATGGAAGGCACTTCTCCCAATTCATACCGAACGATATAATACAAGCTCGGAACATATCTTCTAGGATTTGATTCACTCTTTCTACTTGACCACTTGATTGGGGATGGAAAGCAGTGCTAAAAGACAAGTGAGTCCCCATGGCATTCTGAAAACTTTCCCAGAAGCGAGAGGTAAAGATACTTGCACGGTCCGAGTTAATCTCCAGGGGAACACCATGAAGAGACACTATTCGAGAGATATATAACTCCGCTAGCTGGCTAGCTGTTATACTCTCACGAACGGGAAGAAAATGAGCCACTTTGGAAAGACGGTCAATGACCACAAAGATAGCATTATTTCCTTTCTTGCTCTTGGGAAATCCGGTAATGAAATCCATACTAACTTTATCCCATTTCCATTCAGGAATAGCTAGAGGTTGAAGGGTGCGAGCAGGCCTTTGATGTTCTGCCTTAACTCGGCGACAGACGTCGCAGTTAGCAACGAACTCAGCAATTTCTCTCTTCATCCTAGTCCACCAGAACCTCTGGCGTAGGTCCTGATACATCTTAGTACTACCGGGATGAATGGTGAGAGGAGAATCATGAGCCTCCTTAAGGATCAATTGTCACAGACGTTTGCTCTTGGGAAACACTAAACGGTTCTGAAAGAACACAACACCTTTCTCATTGATGGAGAAATCCCTAGCGTTAGCGCTAGCAATATTCTCCTTCATCCGGGATATACCCTTACCATAAGCCTGCACGGCTATGATTTGATCCCTAAGAGTAGGCTTCGCCACCAGGGTAGAAAGGAATCCTTGAGGAACAATATGAAGATTGAACTTCTAAATTCCTCATAGAGATGTGGTGGACCTTGTTGTAGCATCAAATTGTTACAATAAGATTTACGACTTAGTGCATCGGCCATAACATTGGCCTTCCCCGGGGTGTAAGTTTTCCCTAAGTCGTAATCCGAGATCAACTCAACCCACCGTATTTGCCTGAGATTCAAATCCGGCTGGGTGAAGATATATTTCAGACTTTGGTGATCAGTGAATATTTCGCAACGATTACCCAAAAGATAATGTCGCCAGGTTTTTAGTGCATGGACCACGGCTGCAAGCTCAAGGTCATGTGTGGGATAATTATCCTCATGTGGACGCAAATGTCGAGAAACGTATGCGATCACATGACGATCTTGCATGAGAATGCAACCTAATCCTTGTCGTGAGGTGTCGCAATAGATAACAAAGTCCTTAGAAAAATCCGGTGGTAGCAACACAGGTGCGGATGTCAGGCCTCTTTTCAGTTCCTGAAAACTATGCTCACACTGTGGTGTCCACTCGAACTTTCTATCCTTCTTGAGGAGTTCAGTTAGAAGCTTTGCAACCTTGGAGAAATTCTCGACAAAGCGGCGACAATAGCTCGCTAGACCAAGAAAACTCCTAACTTGCTTAACCGATTCAGGTTGAGTCCAATCAAGTACAGCTTGAACTCTCTCGGGCTTGACAGCAATACCCTTACCAGATATTACGTGACCAAGATAGGTCACTTCTAGTAACCAAAATTCACATTTTGAGAACTTGGCATAAAGGTGATGCTCTCGAAGTTTCATCAATACCAGCCTTAGATGCTCGGCATGTTCTTGTTCGTTCTTCGAGTAGATGAGAATATCATCGAGTTATACCACGACGAATTTATCCAAATACTCCATGAAGATTGAATTCATCAGACGAGAGAAGGTGGCTGGGGCATTGATTAACACGAAGGACATGATGGTGTACTCGTATTGCCCATAACGAGTAACAAAAGCCGTTTTTGGAATGTCCCCGTTCTTGATCTTGATTTGATGGTATCCCAACCTCAAATCCATTTTGGAGAAGACTGAGGACCTAGTGAGCTGATCGGACAGATCGTTGATCCTGGGGAGTGGATACTTGTTCTTTATGGTTACCAGATTAACTGGTCGGTAATCTACAACCATCCGATCCGTTCCGTCTTTCTTCTTGACGAAGAGGACGGGGCAAGCCCAAGGAGAAGAGCTAGGACGAATGAAACCTTTATTCAAGGCCTCATCTAGTTGCTTCTTAAGTTCGGCTAGCTCCAGGGGTGCCATCTTATATGGTATTCTGGCTATTGGGACAGTTCCTGGAACAAGATCTATCACAAACTCTCCATCTCCGTCAGGTGGAATTCCTGGTTGTTCCTCTGGAAAGACATCCGGAAAGTCACGGACTACCGGAATGTCTTCAAGTTCCGGAAGAGGGTTGGCATTTAAGGAATAGAGTTGGCATTTGGCAACTCGAGTAGAGACATTTACTATCTCACCCGAGGGATGGGTAAGCTGGACATTTCTAGAATGAGCATCAATCTTGGCATAGTGAGCTGACATCCAGTCCATACCCAAGATGATATTAATATCCGAAGATTTCAAGGCTATCAATGAGGCTAGAAAAACTAGCATGTCTACTAGAATTTCATTGTCATAGGTTATCCTAGAGGTTTTCCATTTACTACCAGGAGTTTGGACAACCAATGGAATTGGCATATCACAAAAAGACATGTTATACAACTGTGCATAACTTTCTGAAATGAAGGAATGAGAAGACCCACTGTCAAAGAGAACAGACGCTGGGTAATGATTAACAAGAAGCATACCCAGTATGACGTCGGGATCCTCTGCAGCTTCTTCTGCTGAGACATAGTTCACACGGCCACGTGCAGGAGTTGGCTTCACATAGTAAGCTTTGCCCGACTTGCCTTGCCCGACGGACTTTCCGGGTTGCTTGGCACCCACATTTTGAGGACACTCACGGGAGTAGTGCCCTGGTTCTCCACACTTGTAGCATATCACTTGGTTGGCACGTGGTGCAACATTGTTAGGTGGACCACCATAAGTTTTTGCTGGAGGGTTGGTCTGATTCGTCTGAGGCACCACGTAGGATGGCCTCGAAGTGTATCTTGGCGGTAGAGAACTGTTCGGAAGCCACAGCCTGCGTTTGGGAAACGCAGAACCAGAAGACGAGCCAAAGTCACGGGAGTGCTTCCTTGTGGCTTCAAAGTCAGTATGACTAGTCTTGGCACTGATCTCCTTGTTGACCAGGGCTTGAAAGCTTGCACACTCGTGGAGGCGCAGATCACGACGAAGCTCAGGGCTCAGACCCTTACGGAATCTTGCTTGCTTCTTGGCGTCAGTAGACACCTCCTCTGTTGCATAGCGGGCGAGGTTACGGAACTCGCGGCTATAGGCATCCACGGTCAACTTGCCCTGAGTCAAGGCACAGAACTCCTCTCTCTTTCTGTCCATCAGGCCCTCTGGAATGTGGTGCAGACGAAAAACTGCACTGAAGTCTGCCCATGTGGCTGCTGGTTCAGCGGGACGCATAGCTTCAATGTTCTCCCACCACAGATTGGCGGGTCCTTCCAGGAAATACGCCGCAAAGGTCACCTTGTCGGCCTCAGAAACATTCACAGAGTGAATCTTGCATGAGATGCTGCACAACCAGTCATCAGCGTCGAGGGGATCGACAGAATGATGAAACTTTGGAGGATTCAGCTTCACAAAGTCGTTGAGGGACACTGCAGCATTCCTAGGCTGACGAGCCGTATTCTGCTCAATACGCTCTAACAGTCGGTTGGTCTCCGTTTTGTTTCTGTCTGCCTCTAGCATAACTTCCGCCAGAGAGGGCGGGTGAGGCAGGTCTTCCTGCAACGCTTGACTACCCTCGCCTTGCTCATTAGCAGGGGCACGGTTCAACCTAGTGAACACCATCCTGACCAACAAACTCACAGCTTAGACCAATATCATATCAATACTAGCTATGGATTAAGAATGTACTGAACACACGGAATGCGGAAATGAATATCCGAACAGCATGGTAACAAGCAACTGCTATATATACACCATGGTTCATACACACCCTTACATAGTTCAGTACAACCTTATCCGAAGAGCAAACTACTGAATTATGAAACTACTCATCAGAGGCTTACAAGCTTCCTGTACATTATTTATCTAGGCCTCCGGAATTCATTTCACATTACAGGCATACTTCACAAGTCCCGCAGGACTGTGAACGTACGGCTACTACCATACTATCCTTCCGCTCACAGTTCAGGCATCCGCATAGAACATCTCTTAGAGATTACCTCCATGACCTGGAAGCTCTTCCTGCGGATCAGGAAACACTCTGGCCTGAGATCCCTGGGATCCATAAGGACACGGATGTGGCCTTGGTCCCCTGACTGGTGGTAAGAGGGGTCCCCGACGAGGGGTGACTCCTCCTATAGCTGGCTAGTCAACGTGGGCCGGAAGATGGGTCCTAACAGGGTTCAGCATATCCATATCTCCGTACCCTGTCTGGACTACCGGTGCCCGCTGCGTCAAAGCCGTTCACAGACGGGCATGGGTAGCATAAAGCTCCATGCGGAGAGCACGAGCATCCTTGTCTCTGTTCTCTAGCATCTCAACAGTGGACTTTACAAGTGGATCCTCCATAGAAGAATCAAAATAGACTCCACTGAGGTATCCCTCTTCACCAGGCTGAGAGGCCGGAACATAGCAGAACTCTGAATTCTGCAGCAGTGCATGTCTCGCTCTCATAATGGTCAGCATTGAATAGGCAGCATCTTGTACTGCCATGCCAACAGTGACTCCCAACCCATAGGACCAATGGATTGGCTCCTCAGCTATAGGGTAGTCTGGAAATACCCTAGTAGTGCAGATATACTGGCTCTGGTTGAAGTCTCGGTACTGTTCCTCCACTCTGTACTCGGGGTACCAGCGGTAACCGCACACCGACATCACCCTGACCAGCATGGCCGTATGACCCGGTACATCAATGCACCTCGTCAGACATACCACCTGATGAGAAGGACGGCCAGGCATCTGTAAATAGAGAGTAATGCAAAAGCATTAGAGCTCCGAATGCAAAATTGGGCAGCATAACGGCTGTAAATGCTCAAAAACAAATTTTGAGACAACCCAAAATGGAATAGCGTAACCACTCAACTATCCAGTTCAACTCTCTGATCATCAAACTTACTTCCTTTTTCCTAGGAATGAAAGAAACCCAAATATCTCTTGACCCGTAGTCCTATAATCTACCGATCAGAAACACGAGCCTAGAAGAAGATGAGTAACCTAGTCCTTAATTTTCCGCAGAAAAGACGAGGATGACCAGAATAGGATCACTTGAGAAGAGAACAAGAGTCTTACGTTCCCTTCCACAAACAATTCCCTTATATATAACTAAAGCAATTCTAGACTCGACTTCGACCAGTTTGGCTTAGTAGTCCTACAGTCAGTCAGGCTCTGATACCAACGCTCTCAGGACCCCGATCCTAAGCCATATGAATCCAGCCTGTAACACATAGCATCCCTTTGCGGTCGCACGCACGGTTATTCCCACGGCTGCAGCCTTACCTTAGCTGTGACCGTTTGCGTCTTTTGACTCACGTATGCAATTGTGTTGCTAGCATTCCAATGTCAAAGAACCCGGATCGAGAAGTCTAGTCATAAACCAAAGTCGCAGTACCACACAGGGACAGACATACATGACCCAACAAGGCAGGTGTTGGTCACCAGCAAATATAGACGAGTCGTAGCAAGCTACAAGGACTCCATTACATCGCGTGACATTTCCCCAAAGGGGACAGACACAGCAGCTAAGAAGGACACATGCCGGTCAACCAATGTCTCCGGAGCAGTAGCGAGCTACCATGGCTCGTTGTATCACAAAGGGGCATTTCCCTGTAAGGAGTGTACCCCATACATATCAAGTATGACACACGTACGCATGGCATACCGATACGTATAGATACATCGATGTCATCACAACATAACCATAAACATACAAGCTTTATTTAAGAGGCTCGGAAGAGCCACACACATAATATTACAAAGTAAGGGTCTCACGACCCATCATAGCAGTCATTCAGTTACAAGCCAGCGGAAGTGTTTAAAACTGTCTGAGTACAGATAGGTGCAACTAGAAGGCACATGGCCTCACTATACTACAGACCAAACCTAGGGCCAGATCGTAGCTGGGACACCAGCTACTCGTCGTCGTCGATGTCTATGAAGAACCCTCCATTAGGGTCATTAGCAACCTCTGCAATATTTATTAAAAAAACATGAGTACGGAGGTACTCAGCAAGACTTTAGGATAACTATCTACTCATGCAATGTATCAATAAGGTATTGTGGGGTTTCATGCGGACCACCAGCATTTGACTCATGGCTAGACAACTGGCAATTTTAAATAATTTTGACAACTTGATTTCTCGCACACGAGTCCACTAACACCAGAACAATACTCCATCGTGGAATCATCCCGTCTCCATACGGTAATGCCGTCCACGACACTCACGCTTATCTTGACAATTTTATGAGTAGCCATTTAAGTTATCTATGAACAACATATGTCTCCAAGTAGTCCATATTCGCGGACGCGGCTATTCGAATAGATCATAACCCTGCAGGGGTGTACTTCATCACACACGCTCTCGCCACTTATCTCCATGTGCACGTCATGCACCTCGGACGCTGTCGGGACCCCGATCCTAAGCCATAGGAATCCAGCCTGTAACACATCGCATCCCTTTGCATTCTCACGCACGGTTAACCCCAAGGTTGCAGCCTTACCTTAGCCGGGACCGTTTGCGTCTTTTGACTCACGTATGCAATTGTGTTGCTAGCATTCCAATGTCAAAGAACCCGGATAGACAAGTCTAGTCATAAACCAAAGTGGCAGTACCGCACAGGGACATACATACATGATCCAACAAGGTAGGTGTCGGTCACCAGCGAATGTAGACGAGTCGTAGCAAGCTACAAGGACTCCATTACATCGCGTGACATTTCCCCAAAGGGGACAGACACAGTAGCTAAGAAGGACACATGCCGGTCAACCAATGTGTCCGGAGCAGTAGCGAGCTACCATGGCTCGTTGGATCACAAAGGGGAATTTCCCTGTAAGGAGTGCTACTAAAGTTCACGGCTAGGTAATCGAACCCCATACATATCAAGTATGACACACGTACGCATGGTATACCGATACGTATAGATACATCGATGGCATCACAACATAACCATAAACATACAAGCTTTATTTAAGAGGCTCGGAAGAGCCACACACATAATATCACACAGTAATGGTCTCACGACCCATCATAGCAGTCATTCAGTTACTAGCCAGCGGAAGTGTTTAAAACTGTCTGAGTACAGACAGGTGCAACTAGAAGGCACATGGCTTGACTATATTACAGACCCAACCTAGGGCCAGATCGTAGCTGGGACACCAGCTACTCGCCGTCGTCGATGTCTATGAAGAACCCTTCATTAGGGTCATTAGCAACCTCCGCAATATTTATTAAACAAACATGAGTACGGAGGTACTCAGCAAGACTTTAGGATAACTATCTACTCATGCAATGTATTAATAAGGTATTGTGGGGTTTCATGCGGAACGCCAGCATCTGACTCGTGGCTAGACAACTGGCAATTTTAAATAATTTTGACAACTTGATTTCTCGCACACGAGTCCACTAACACCACAACAATACTCCATCGTGGAATCATCCCGTCTCCATACGGTAATGCCGTCCACGACACTCACGCTTAACTTGACAATTTTATGAGTAGCCATTTAAGTTATCTATGATCAACATATGTCTCCAAGTAGTCCATATCCGCGGACGCGGCTATGCGAATAGATCATAACCCTGCAGGGGTGTACTTAGTCACACACGCTCTCGCCACTTATCGCCATGTGCACGTCATGCACCTCGGAAACCTTCAAGCGAAAGCCCAGCGAGGGAGTCGGCCATGACCGTTAACCACATTAGTACCTAGTCCAGGTCTATCGCCTATCTGAGGTAACCCGCATGGAAGTCCAGCCGAGGTTTCCGCCACGGCCCCAAACGATGTGCGCAGGGTTCCCAAGCCCACCATCCGGGTGCCACTTGGTACACCGTGCCACTGCCTAACGCATCATAGCCCACCCCTCAGGTCAGCGCTATGCACGGCCTCCAGCATGACTATAAACACCAGAAACTACTAGCAACTCCTGGACCGAGTACTAAGCGATTAATAAGTCGAGAGGGTCAATTAAGTATCCCAACGTGTGGTAGTATCTAGTCTTGGATTACATACATGGAACTCAGTTCCTAAGGACGGTTCTAATGAAACAACCCGCCATGTACTCCTACACAGCCTTTCACCGGTACCTTTACCAAATCAGGTTGAACACACAACCTTTGCTTACCGAACGCATTCTCACAATTCTGTTCATCTCCCAGATGACAGACCATACACAACTCTAAGCATAGCATGCATAGCAGGATAAGGCACATCATGGCTCAAGCAACTACCAGGTATGCTAGGTTGCATGGTTCAGCTATTTATTGTGAGAAGGATAAGTCATGCAAAGGAAGTGGGTTAAGCTAACGTGGCAAAAGCATTTGAAGCATTTGATCCTAATGCAATAAGTAAGTGTAGGAGCAAGAGCATGGGATTTATCGAGATGATCAAAATGGTTTCTTGCCTTGTTGCTCACAGGAGTGACAATATTCGTCAGACGGATAATCAGTGGAATCCGGGGGAGCGGAGCCTACCGAAAGGAATGACAACAATCAATATCAAACATATGCAATCAAGATGATGCATGAGTATGGCATGAGGATGCAAGGTGATATACTATTATAGCTAACATGTATTAGGTTTGAAGTTGATTTGAATCAAATTCAAATTTCACTTCAAACGAGGTATTCTCGGATACCATTTTAATTGATTCGACCTGATGCTCAGATCAACTTGCTTTTAACATGCATGGTATGACATGTTAGGTTGCTGGTTTGTAGTTTGGACAATGTTTGATCATGTCATTTATAGTGAAATTTAAATAATTCCCAAATTTCATCTACAAAGTATTTACAAGAATTAACTTATTCATTAATCTACATGTTTGGGTTCTGTAACATTTTCAAACATGTTTGAAAATGACATATTCAGATTCCTTGAATTTTTCTCATACTTTTTCATATATAAATTATTTTCATTGGAGGTACAAATTAATTTCTATGAATTTTAGAAGTTTTAACATTTTTGGAATTATTTTTCTACTGGAAAACCCCTTTATTGCGTTAGCCTGACATCAGCAGGTCAACTGACCTGATCAGGTCAAACGTGACAGGGGGACCCACTGGTCAGTCTCTCAGGGGCTAATCCCGCGCTGACCAGCCCCTAAGTGGGTTTGACTTGGCCTTGGGCCCACTGTCAGTGAGTGTTTAGTCTTTAAACTTCTGGGTTAGGTTGGCCACGTCGGCCCCCACCGGAATATGGCCGGCGGCAACCACGGGCGTGGCGGAGGGCTCACCGGAGAGAGCTAAAATATGCTGTGGTGCTCGGAAAAGGATGCTGAGAGCACTGGAGTGATCTCCAGGCTCGACCTCATCAAGCGCTCACCTCAGGGAGAGCTATAGGTGGCCGGAGTAAGCCGGCGATGAGCCGGGGCGGCTGCCGGAGTACGGGTTCGATGGTCCAGTGGCTAGGGGCATGGATCCACGGGGAAGGAGAGGGGAAAGGATCGCACGCTCGCCGGGAGTGCAGAGAAGGGCTTAGACGGCTCGGGGAAGGGCTATTGCCTGCGTTTCGCCGTCATTTTGCCGGCGACCGAAGGTTTAAGACGATGGCGTTGGGGAAGTTGCAGAGCTCGGGGAGACTTCGGCCGTTGTAGAGAGAACCAGCTCGACGAGGCGAAGCTACTGGACTACTCGAAGGGGAGGTCCTGTGGCTAGAGGCGCGTCGGCTCGAGCTCGGGCTCTTGGCAATGGCGGCAGAAGGAGGGAGGAGAGATCCCGAGAGGAGTGGGGGAACTGGAGCTGGGTAACGGATAGGGACGGGCTCAGGGTGGATATCCCCATGCTTGCCAGCGCGAGGCGGCGGCCAGGCAAGCGCACAGCTGCGTGGCCGCGCCGGAGTACGCGGCGGCCACCTCCTGCTGCCCACTGGCGGGGGAGGAAGACGACAGGAAGAGCTGGGCCGGGCCAGGTGAGCGTCACGTAGTTTCTTTTTTTTTCTATTTTGTTTCAGTTTTGCTATTTCATTGATTTACTATTTATTTCAGCTCCCAATTAGTTTATAAAAACTATGTTGAACACCCCAGAATATTTGTTGGAATATTTCCAACCATTCCTAAAGTTTTCAACATTTTTGAAAGCTTAAAGTTTCTGATTTCAAATTTAAAACTTGAAAGCAGTAGCTTTTGCATTTATTTAAAATGCCAGGAGTATAAAATAAATGGTTTCCTTTATTGCTTATTTGTTTCCAAGAATTATCAGAAAGATTGAACTTTTCTTGAGGCCATTTTGGGTTCATTGATTTTAACTAGTTTGGAATTTCCTTTAATTTGGGAAGTGGCTAGGATTTGTTGAATTTTCCTTCGCCACTTACTTTGTTCTTGTTGATAATTTCCTAGATGCAATGCAAAGAAAACATGAGCACAAGCTAACTTGCTTAAGGTGTCAGGGATGTGACATCCAAATATGTGTAAAAAGGTATAGAAGTGTAGCAAAACATATAACAATGTCACCCAAAAGAGCATGGAACAAACGTAAATTATAGATACGTTTGGGACGTATCAAGGAGATGCGTGGAGATGCCGTAGCGTGTGTTGACCCAAGCACGGCGCCCGACTTACACGGGCTATATTTGCGCCTGCCGATACACCGACCAAGGGACGAAGGCACCCTCAAGACCTCCGTCACCTTTGCGCCGGCGGCGGCCTTCTTCTTCTTTTCCTCGCTGCCGCGAGGGAGCCTACGTCGGAGGACAGGCGTCCTGAGTAAACTAATCGCAGATGAATAGCATGAGGATGGGCTAAGGTACTTACTCGTCCCCAGCGGCCCAGTTCCTCTTCTTTTGGCCGGCAGGCCGAGCGTCGTCGCCACCCACGTGCGCCGCCCCGCCGCAACAGAGGGGCGCTCGACACGCTCCCTGGCGCCGTCCATCCGCAGCAGCATCATCCCCGAGATAGTGTAGCAATGGATGGACGCTGGGCGGCCAAATCCGGTCGGCGTCTTCCACCCCTTCCATCCCCTCTGAGTCCTGGTCGCTTCCGGCGTCGCCCCAGGTCGACACTGTGTTGGGGGAGCCCTTGTGTGGCCTGATGAGAACCCATTCGTTGAAGGCGGGCTTCTTTGCGACCATTCCCTCCATGTCATCACACGCGTATAGCGGCGGCGTGGCCCGCGGGTGGTCCTCAGGGCAGTGACCGAGCAGAGACCCCAAGGCTCCGTCCATCTTGTCGTGTGTCAGGCTGTTGACGTGCAGGCACATCGGGTCTCCACCGATGGCGAACTCCCACAAGGGGTATGAGTGCGCCTAGAGCGGCGTGATGCGATACCCCAAGAACTCCTTGATAATCATTGCTCCCGTCAGGCGGGCCTCCGCAAGGGAGGCGGTTCACTCTAGGACGGGTCCCGCCCTTGGGTCGATGAGCTTCTTGTGGATCCACTTGCCGGTTTGCTCAGGTGGGCCCAAAGTAGTTACCAGGACCGAGCTCTCGTGGAGCGCGTCCATGAAGACCCTGTGGTTCCGATAGCCCTCAACCTTCTTCCTGGCCTTCCGGTGGGTGCCCGCATGAGCGACGTCAAGGAAGGAGATACTATTGGAAACATGCCCTAGAGGCAATAAAAAAATAGTTATTATTATATTTCATATTTCAAGATAATCGTTTATTATCCATGCTATAATTGTATTGAATGGAAAGACATAGACAAAACGCTGTCCCTGGTAAGCCTCTAGTTGGCTAGCTCGTTGATCAATGACGGTTAAGGTTTCCTAGCCATAGAAAAGTGTTGTCGCTTTATAACGGGTTCACATCATTAGGAGAATGATGTGATGGACAAGACCCAAACTATGAATGTAGCATGTGATCGTGTTATTTTATTGCTACTATTTTCGGCATGTCAAGTATACATTCCTATGACCATTACATCATGTAACAAAGACACCGGAGGAATGCCTTCTGGGAATCAAACGTTGCAACATAATTGGCTGCCTATAAAGGTGCTCTACAAGTATCTCCGAAGGTGTCCATTGAATTAGCATGGATCATGACTGGGATTTGTCACTCCGTATGACTGAGAGGTATCTCGGGGCCCACTCGGTAATACACCATCACAAATAAGCCTTGCAAGCAATGTCACTAAAGAGTTAGCCACGAGATTTTGTATTACGGAACGAGTAAAGATACTTGCCGATAACGAGATTTAAATAGGTATGGAGATGCCGACGGTCGAATCTTGGGAAAGTAACATACCAAAGGACAAAGGGAATGTGATACGGGATTAAATGAATCCTTGACATAGAGGTTCAACCGATAAAGTTCTTTGTAGAATATGTAGAATCCAATATGAACATCCAGGTCCCGCTATTGGATATTGACCGGAGAGTGTCTCGGTTATGTCTACTTACTTCTCGAACCCGGAGGGTCTGCACACTTAAGGTTCGATCATGCTCCGGTATAGTTGAATTATTGATTTTGGTAACCGAATGTTGTTTAGAGTCCCGCATGAGATCCCAGACATCACGAGGATTTCTGGAATGGTCCAGAGACGAAGATTGATATATAGGAAGTGTCCATTTGGCTTCCTGAAGATTTTCGGGCATTGTCGGTAAAGTACCGGGAGTGATGAATGGGTTCCGGAGTTTCATCGGGAGGGGCCAGCCACCTGGGAGGGAAACAAAGAGGCCCAAGGGTGGTGTACCAGCCCCTGGTGGGATGGTGGCTAGCCTAAGGAGGCCTATTCGGCCAAGGGGAACAAGGAAACAAGGGTGGGGCCAAACCGAATTGGGGAAGGGGAGTCCTCCTTCCCAATCGTGTTGGAGGAGGAGGACTCCTCCTCTCCTAGTGCCGGCCAAACCCTATGTCTTGTCCCTAGGGCGCCGCCCCTCCCCTCCATGCTATGTATAGTGGAGGTGATAGAGGCTTTTGGCACCTCAAGCCAAGGCGCAATCCTCTTTCCCTCAACCACTTCGTGACACCCCGTAGCTAGTTCGGTATGGTACGACAAAGCCCTGCCGGAGTAGCTCCACCATCATCAGTGCCAAGCCGTCGTGCTGCCGGAGAATTCAGTTACCTCTTCGTCTCTCTTGCTGGATCAAGAAGTCAGGGCCCGTGATCGAGTTGCATGTGTGCTAAACGCGGAGGTGCCATCTATTCGGCGCTAGATGGGGACGGAGTTCGTGGGCTGTCTTGCGATTTGGATCGCGAAGACATTCGACTATGTCATCGTGTTTCTTAATGCTTCCCTCTTAGCTATCTATAAGGGTATGTGGATCCGAAATCCCCTCTCGTAGATGATCATAACCATGGATAGGTCTTGCGTCTGCGTTCGGATTTTTTGTTTCCCATGCAATGTTCCCCAACAGTGGTATTAGAGCTAGGTTTATGCGTAGATGATATCTCGAGTAGAACACAAAAGAGTTTGTGGGCGCTGATGTTCAATTTGCTACCCTCCTTAGGCTTTTCTTGATTCAATGGTATTGTTGGATGAAGCCGCCCGGGCCAACGTTACTCGTACGCTTACGAGAGACCGGTTTCATCGACTGACATGCAACTTGTTGCGTAAAGATGACTGGCGGATGTCAGTCTCTCCAACTTTAGTTGAATTGGATTTGACCGAGGCGGTCCTTGGAGAAGGTTAAATAGCAACTTGCATATCACCGTTGTGGTTTTGCGTAAGTAAGATGCAGTCATACTAGATACCCATTGCAGCCACGTAAAATATGAAGCAACAAATTAGAGGACGTCTAACTTGTTGTGATGTGATATGGCCAAATAGATGATATGATATATTTGATGTATGAGATGATCATGTTGTGATAGTTAAATACCGACTTGCACGTCGATTCTACGGCAACTCGCAGGAGCCATTGGGTTGTATTTAATTATTTTGCGATTGGTGATGCCTTGGTTTATCGCTAGTCAATAGATTTTGTAGTAACAACATAGTTAGCGCGACAACCTCGATGACAACATAATGATGGAGATCATGGTGTGGCGCCGGTGACGATGGACATGATGTCGGTGCTTTGGTGATGGAGATCAAGAAGCACAAGTTCATGGACATATTATGTCACTTATGATTTGCATCTGATGTTAATACTTTTTATGCACCTTGTTATGCTTAGGACGATGATAGAATTATAAGGTGATCAGTCACTAAAATTTCAAGATATGTTCTCCCCGAGTGTGCACCGTTGTGATAGTTCATCATTTATAGAAGGCAACTGGCTCGGAGATTGGATCTGGCGCGTCCTTGTGTAGAGGGACAAGATGCAGAAAGGTCGGAATGGCTTGGAGATGCGTAATGATGGCCCGACCCTACGTGCGTGCTTGATGTCACCTGGGGCGGATACCAGAGCACAGTGAAAAGGTGGGATGTCCCGCGTCCCGTCGCGTGCCATGCATTTGTCGTGGCCTGCAGGCGGAGAGAGCCCGCACCCACGGGCTCGGCGGCTATTATCACGGCTCTGCGACTGGGGTTCCCTAGTCCTAGTGCATGTTGTGGGCCCCGAGATGCCCCCGTTGAGGCCGAGGGGTTTGACCCTCCTGCGGGCCCCTCCTCATGAGGGCCCGATCATGGGGTTCTCCCCAGAATGATTCCCGGTGGGCTCGAAGGAAGAAGGCGCCTCCCAATGCCCATCCCCGTCGGCGGACTTACCGAGGGCGTCCTACCGAGATCGCGCGGTCCAGCCACCTCACGGGGATGACGTGAGCCGTGATGCGCGGCGCTAGTATCGGTGCGAGCGGGCAAGGATATAGAATCTTTCCCCTTTGGTTCTAAGGGAGCCATGCCAGCTACGGGGTCCCAAAGCAACCCCCAAAGGTTTCCCAGTCGGTGCAAGAGGACTACCGTTGTGGGCTCGGCAGGATGGAGGTCATCCCCGAGCCCACGTGCGCGTCATGCAAAAGAGCTTTTGCAGGCGAAGACCGCATTTATCAGGGCGGGCCGGAGTGATGTCCCCTTTCAAAAATGGCCGTTGTGGCAACCCTTTCATCCAATTGTGTTTTTGGGGGAAGAGGACCAGGGTTAATATAAAATAGAGCCCTAACCTCCATAGTAAGGGATCCGGGGCTCATTGTGTTGGACTAGGGGAAGAACCTACCTTTGTACTTTTCTTCCTCCTCGAGCAATTTATACAAGCAGGAGTAGGGTTTTACAGCAGAATGTGGCCCGAACCTGGGTAAACTGTTGTTTCTTCTAATTCGCCCCCCTTAGCTCGTGCCACTGGATAGTCGCCATGAGGTTGAGAGGTAGAAAAGGGTAGGAGAGCGAGCGCACCCTAGAGTTCGAACCTTTTGGGTCTGCGGAGCCCCGATTCCAACAACATGCCATCCAGAAGTTTCGAGCTTTCCAGAAACTTCTCCTTCTCCTTCTTCCTTCCCTTCCATGCTTACCTCGCAGATGGTGTACTCGTATGTTGGTGCTTGCATGCCTCCTCATCTTCATGGACTTCCAACAATACCTATGCACGCACACGAGAGGAATCTCAAGTAGTATACCATCCTCCAAGGGGTGAAGTGAACATGTGTAAAGGAGATGATTCACCTTTATGTATGTGAAGTATATGTCGCACGTGTCACTTGCCAAACAAAATCTTGACATCATGATGTATGTAGGATGCTCCGCATCATACCCTCTTGGGAAATACTCGTCGTCGGATCAAAATCCAAATCACCATGGGACATATATGGCGTCACCACGTAGAAGTGGACTATCACGAAGTGTTCATCACGGTGCGTCAATCATGTCAAGGATGTAGAAACTAATGCATGTGGCATATTTGAACAAATAACATTGCCGCAACCAAGAATATGATTGGAGCAAGTAATCCACACATTGGATGCGACACACAAGGTATATATGTCATGAGGCATGGAAAGACGGAAGTCATGAGTGAAAGCAATATATCTAACTTGTGTGCAAATAAATTGTCCAAGATGACCAATATATGTCATGATGCAAGCAACACAAGTAGGTTGATCGACAATATACATGCTCAAGAAGGAAGTGATCTCAAAAGCTTGTCCTTGTCTTACCTTCACAATGTCGAAACACAAGCAAGTGCGATGTAGAAACACATCGCTGCAAAGTGGATCGCTATCAAGAGCTCAAAGTGGTTTCATCTCTTGGTTCGAACAAACGGTAATTATCAATAATGGACCATTTCATTTCTTGGTGTAACTTGCGGCTAATGCAACAATCAGTTCGTATCAAACTGGTAGGCTAATTCAGAGTCTATGGACGCCGAAATGAGACAAGCCAGTAATGGTTTTGACTATAAGGTCCGTTCATTTGAGAAATACAACATCAACAGGTATCACTTTCGTACCTTTGGCAAAGAGCCATCTATGCCTGACAAAAATCTGTAAATTGTTGTGTCTCCGCTATCGGCGAAGGTGGTATCGAGTATTATGGAAGAGTTGAAGCAATTTATGAACATCAATTCTATGGTGAAAACCCATCGAACATCGTAGACTTCTGATGTTATTGGTTCCAGCCAAAGGAGACTAGAAGGACTCATGAACATACAGGGCTAGTCGAAATCAATCCAAGCACCCATTTACATGTTCCCGATGTTTATATTATGACTCAACACGCGAACCAAGTTTTCTATGTACGGTGGGCATGCCAAACTGATAAGAATATGAATGGTTCGCATGTTGTTTATGAAGTGCCACCAAATGTTAGACCACCTCCCTTAGATGAAGAGGATTATGGACCTCACATTAGCCCACATACATATGATGGAGAACTCTTCCAAAAAACATTTCAAGAACCGCTGTGCTTCACCCTAGAACATGGAAGTAGACAGCAACGGTGAATCCGACTTCACCCCTGCGCCAGAACCAGCAGAGCCGGACCTAGAAGAGGTTACTTCTACGGATGACTTGAGAATGCTTGACCGTTTATAGAAAGGACTTCCACAAGTTGATGATGTTGAACCAGATGAGCACGTCATTCATGAAGACACGCGTGATAGTGATGATGATGATGCATTATTTGATCTAGATTATTATTAGTTTGTATGCATCCCAACTTAAATTATATATGTACATATTATTATTCATGTCAGGTATTCAATTTTTTTATGGTGTACTAATTTCTTTTACTCATTATCATGGCAAGCGTTGAAAGATGGTTGGCCTGGGTCCAGATCGCTCGGCGGGTACTTCTTCGTCGACGCCCCGCGCGAGGGGTGGTACTTCCATTCCACCCCTATCTCTCCGTAGAGCCTTGGCGGACAGTCTGACGACACCACCCGCGGGTGCTTCTTCGTCGGTGGCCTTGCCCACTGGGAGAGGAGGTCGAGCAGGGAAGAAAGGGAAGGGTATAGGACGTGGCCGCGGGAGAGGTAGGCGGACTGCTCCACCATCCTCGGTACCACCACCAGCTCATTCACCAGAGCACGAGAATACTATGGTGGACCCATTTGAGGTGGAGGCTACAGGGACTCCGGTCCAGGAGCCTCGGGTTGACGGGCATTCGGCCCATGAGACTCCAGTCCAGGAGCCTCCGGTCGATGGGCATTCGGCCCATGAGACTACAGTTCCTGAGGCTACGTCCCAGGAGACTCCCGCCACAAAGGCTTCGGCCAACTAGGAGACATATGGATGGGGTGTTGGAGAACGTCGCATGGGAAACAAAAATTTTCCTACGCGCACGAAGACCTATCATGGTGCTGTCCATCTACGAGAGGGGATGAGTGATCTACGTACCCTTGTAGATCGTACAGCAGAAGCGTTAGTGAACGCGGTTGATGTAGTGGAACGTCCTCACGTCCCTCGATCCGCCCCGCGAACAATCCCGCGATCAGTCCCACGATCTAGTACCGAACGGACGGCACCTCCGCGTTCAGCACACGTACAGCTCGACGATGATCTCGGCCTTCTTGATTCAGCAAGAGAGACGGAGAGGTAGAAGAGTTCTCCGGCAGCGTGATGGCGCTCCGGAGGTTGGTGATGACCTTGTCTCAGCAGGGCTCCGCCCGAGCTCGCACAAACGCGATCTAGGGGAAAAACCGTGGAGGTATGTGGTCGGGCTGCCGTGGAAAAGTCGTCTCAAATCAGCCCTAAAACCTCCATATATATAGGTGGGAGGGAGGGGACCTTGGTTTGGTGGGTGGGAGTCCTTCCTTCCCTTCCCACCTCCTCTTTTTTTTTCTTTTCTCTTTGATTTTCTTTCCTAGGCGCATAGGGCCCTTTTGGGCTGTCCCACCAGCCCACTAAGGTCTGGTGTGCCACCCTCAAGGCCTATGGGCTTCCCCGGGGTGGGTTGCCCCCCCCCCCCCCCCCGGTGAACTCCCGGAACCAATTCGTCATTCCCGGTACATTGCCGGTAACTCCGAAAACCTTCCGGTAATCAAATGAGGTCATCCTATATATCAATCTTCGTTTCCGGACCATTCCGGAAACCCTCGTGACGTCCGTGATCTCATCCGGCACTCCGAACAACATTCGGTAACCAACCATATAACTCAAATACGCATAAAATAACGTCGAACCTTAAGTGTGCAGACCCTGCGGGTTCGAGAACTATGTAGACATGACCCGAGAGACTCCTCGGTCAATATCCAATAGCGGGACCTAGATGCCCATATTATCGTTTGGAATTCATTGCCAAGGATTCATATAATCCCGTATGTCATTCCCTTTGTCCTTCGGTATGTTACTTGCCCGAGATTCGATCGTCAGTATCCGCATACCTATTTCAATCTCGTTCACCGGCAAGTCTCTTTACTCGTTCCGTAATACAAGATCCCGCAACTTTCACTAAGTCACATTGCTTGCAAGGCTTGTGTGTGATGTTGTATTACCGAGTGGGCCCCGAGATACCTCTCCGTCACACGGAGTGACAAATCCCAGTCTTGATCCATACTAACTCAACTAACACCTTCGGAGATACCTGTAGAGCATCTTTATAGTCACCCAGTTATGTTGCGACGTTTGATACACAGAAGGCATTCCTCCGGTGTCAGTGAGTTATATGATCTCATGGTCATAGGAATAAATACTTGACACGCAGAAAACAGTAGCAACAAAATGACACGATCAACATGCTACGTCTATTAGTTTGGGTCTAGTCCATCACGTGATTCTCCTAATGACGTGATCCAGTTATCAAGCAACAACACTTTGTTCATAATCAGAAGACACTGACTATCTTTGATCAACTGGCTAGCCAACTAGAGGCTTGCTAGGGACGGTGTTTTGTCTATGTATCCACACATGTAAATGAGTCTTCATTCAATACAATTATAGCATGGATAATAAACGATTATCTTGATACAGGAATTATAATAATAACTATATTCATTATTGCCTCTAGGGCATAATTCCAACAGTCTCCCACTTGCACTAGAGTCAATAATCTAGCCCTCACATCATCATCTGAATTACATTGTAATAAATCTAACAGCCATACAGTTCTGGTGTTGATCATGCTTTGGCCGTGGAAGAGGTTTAGTCAACGGGTCTGCTACATTCAGATCCGTGTGCACTTTGCATATATTTACGTCCTCTCCCTCGACGTAGTCGCGGATGAGGTTGAAGCGTCGTTTGATGTGTCTGGTCTTCTTGTGAAACCGTGGTTCCTTTGCTAAGGCAATGGCACCCGTGTTGTCACAAAACAAGGTTATTGGATTCAGTGCGCTTGGCACCACTCCAAGATCCGTCATGAACTGCTTCATCCAGACACCCTCCTTAGCCGCCTCCGAGGAAGCCATGTACTTTGCTTCACATGTAGAATCTGCTACGACGCTTTGCTTGGAACTGCACCAGCTTACCGCACCCCCATTAAGAATAAATACGTATCCGGTTTGCGACTTAGAGTCGTCCGGATCTGTGTCAAAGCTTGCATCGACGTAACCTTTTACGGCGAGCTCTTCGTCACCTCCATACACGAGAAACATCTCCTTAGTCCTTTTCAGGTACTTCAGGATATTCTTGACCGCTGTCCAGTGATCCACTCCTGGATTACTCTGGAACCTACCTGCCATACTTATGGCCAGGCTAACATCCGGTCTAGTGCACAGCATTGCATACATGATAGAACCTATGGCTGAAGCATAGGGGACGGAGCGCATATGCTCTCTATCTTCATCAGTTGTTGGGCACTGAGTCTTACTCAATCTGGTACCTTGTAAAACTGGCAAGAACCCTTTCTTGGACTGTTCCATTTTGAACCTCTTCAAAACTTTATCAAGGTATGTGCTTTGTGAAAGTCCTATCAGGCGTTTTGATCTATCCCTATAGATCTTAATGCCTAGAATGTAAGCAGCTTCTCCTAGGTCCTTCATAGAGAAACTCTTATTCAAGTATTCCTTTATGCTCTCTAAAAACTCCACGTTGTTTCCAATCAGCAATATGTCATCCACATATAATATTAGAAACGCCACAGAGCTCCCACTCACTTTATTGTAAATACAAGATTCTCCAACCACTTGTATAAACCCAAATTCTTTGATCACCTCATCAAAGCGTTTGTTCCAACTCCGAGATGCTTGCACCAGTCCATAAATGGATCCCTGGAGCTTGCACACCTTGTTAGTATTCTTAGGATCGACAAAGCCTTCGGGTTGTATCATATACAACTCTTCCTTAAGGAAACCGTTAAGGAACGCCGTTTTGACATCCATCTGCCAGATTTCATAATCGAAAAATGCAGCTATTGCTAACATGATTCTGACGGACTTAAGCATCGCTACGGGTGAGAATGTCTCCTCGTAGTCAACTCCTTGAACTTGTGAAAAACCCTTTGCCACAAGTCGAGCTTTATAAACAGCCACATTGCCGTCAGCGTCCGTCTTCCTCTTAAAGATCCATTTGTTCTGAATAGCCTTGCGGCCCTAAGGTAGTACCTCCAAAGTCCACACTTTGTTCTCATACATGGATCCTATCTCGGACTTCATGGCTTCTAGCCAGTTGTTGGAATCTGGGCCCACCATCGCTTCTTCATAATTTGCAGGTTCATTGTTGTCTAACAACATGATTGATAAGACGGGATTACCGTACCACTCTGGAGCAGCACGTGGTCTCGTCGACCTACGTGGTTCGACAGAAACTTGAACTAGAGTTTCATGATCATCATCATTAACTTCCTCCCCAACCGGCATCGCAACGACAGAGGTTTCCCCTTGCCCTGCGCCACCATCCAGAGGGATGAGAGGTTCGACAACCTCGTCAAGTTCTATCTTCCTCCCACTCAATTATCTCGAGAGAAACTCCTTCTTGAGAAAAGCTCCGTTTTTAGCAACAAACACTTTGCCCTCGGATTTGAGATAGAAGGTGTACCCAACTGTCTCTTTTGGGTAACCTATGAAGACGCATTTTTCCGCTTTGGGTTCCAGCTTTTCAGGCTGAAGCTTTTTGACATAAGCATCACATCCCCAAACTTTAAGAAACGACAACTTTGGCCTTTTGCCGTACCACAGTTCGTATGGTGTCGTCTCAACGGATTTTGATGGTGCCCTATTTAAAGTGAATGCAGCTGTTTCTAATGCATAACCCCAAAACGATAACGGCAAATCAGTAAGAGACATCATAGATCGCACCCTTTCTAATAGAGTACGATTACGACGTTCGGACACACCATTACGCTGTGGTGTTCGAGGCGGTGTTAACTGTGAAACAATTCCACATTGTCTTAAGTGATTACCAAACTCGAAACTCAGATATTCACCCCCACGATCACACCGTAGGAACTTGATCTTCTTGTTACGATGATTTTCCACTTCACTCTGAAATTGCTTGAACTGTTCAAATGTTTCAGACTTGTGCTTCATCAAGTAGACATAACCATATCTACTCAAATCGTCAGTGAAGGTGAGAAAATAACGATATCCGGCGCGTGCCTCCACGCTCATCGGACCATACACATCGGTATGTATGATTTCCAACAACTCACTTGCATGCTCCATTGTTCCGGAGAACGGAGTTTTAGTCATCTTGCCCATGAGGCATGGTTCGCACGTGTCAAGTGAATCAAAGTCAAGTGACTCCAAAAGTCCATCAGCATGGAGTTTCTTCGTGCGCTTTACACCAATATGACCTAAGCAGAAGTGCCACAAAAACATGGCGCTATCATTGTTAACTCTAACTCTTTTGGTCTCAATGTTATGTATATGCGTATCTCTATCAAGATTCAATATGAACAATCCTCTCACATTAGGTGCATGACCATAAAAGATGTTACTCATAGAAATAGAACAACCATTATTCTCTGACTTAAAAGAGTAACCGTCTCGCAATAAACAAGATCCAGATATAATGTTCATGCTCAACGCAGGCACTAAATAACAATGATTTAAGTTCATCACTAATCCTGATGGTAATTGAAGTGAAACTGTGCCGACGGCGATTGCATCAACCTTGGAACCATTTCCTACGCGCATCGTCACTTCATCTTTCGCCAGCCTTCGTCTATTCCGCAGTTCCTCTTTCGAGTTGCAAATATGAGCAACAGAACCGGTATCGAATACCCAGGCACTACTACGAGAGCCGGTTAAGTACACATCAATAACATGTATATCAAATATACCTAATTTTTCTTTGGCCGCCTTCTTGCCAGATACTTGGGGCAATTGCGCTTCTAGTGACCCATACCCTTGCAATAGTAACACTCCGTTTCAGGCTTAGGTCCAACTTTGGGTTTCTTCGTCGGATTGGCAACAGGCTTGCCGCTCTTCTTCGAATTACCCTTCTTGCCTTTGCCGTTTCTCTTGAAACTAGTGGTCTTATTCACCATCAACACTTGATGCTCTTTACGGAGTTCAGACTCTGCGACTTTCAGCATCGCAAACAACTCGCCGGGAGACTTGTTCATCCCTTGCATGTTGTAGTTCAATACAAAGCCTTTATAGCTTGGCGGCAGTGATTGAAGGATTCTGTCAGTGATAGCCTCTTGCGGGAGTTCAATCCCCAGCTCAGCTAGACGGTTTGAGTACCCAGACATTTTGAGCACATGTTCACTAACAGATGAGTTTTCCTCCATCTTGCAAGCATATAATTTATCGGAGGTCTCATACCTCTCGATCCGGGCGTTCTTCTGAAAGATAAACTTCAACTCCTGGAACATCTCAAATGCTCCATGACGCTCAAAGCGACGTTGAAGTCCCGGTTCTAAGCCATACAAGACTGCACATTAAA
The DNA here is from genome assembly GCF_904849725.1 of Hordeum vulgare subsp. vulgare. Classification (NCBI taxonomy): domain Eukaryota; kingdom Viridiplantae; phylum Streptophyta; class Magnoliopsida; order Poales; family Poaceae; genus Hordeum; species Hordeum vulgare. Next base: position 245,042,606 of record NC_058520.1, on the reverse strand, counting down.
CTATTGAGTAGTCCTCCTTACGTGCTAACCAAGCATTCTTAACATCCTGATCAGCCGTAGCGGGTGGTTCATCTCCTAGCGCAGCATTAAGGACATAATCCTTCTTCCCAGCTTGTAAGATTAGCTTAAGATTACGAGCCCAGTCTACAAAGTTGCTTCCATCATCTTTCAACTTAGCTTTCTCTAGGAACGTATTAAAATTCAGGATGACTGTAGCATGAGCTATGATCTACAACACAAATATATTCAAAGTGGACTTAGACTATGTTCAAGATAATTAGAGTTTAACTTAATCAAATTATTCGCTAAACTCCCACTCAAAAAGTACATCTCTCTAGTCATTTGAGTGGTTCATGATCCACTTATACTAGCTCAAGTCCGATCATCACGTGAGTTGAGTATAGTTTCAGTGGTAAGCATCCCTATGCTAATCATATCATCTATATGATTCATGATCGACCTTTCGGTCTCATGTGTTCCGAGGCCATGTCTGCACATGCTTGGCTCGTCAAGCTTAACCCGAGTGTTCCGCGTGCGCAACTGTTTTGCACCCGTTGTATGTGAACGTTGAGTCTATCACACCCGATCATCACGTGGTGTCTCGAAACGACGAACTGTAGCAACGGTGCACAGTCGGGGAGAACACAATTTCGTCTTGAAATTTTAGTGAGAGATCACCTCATAATGCTACCGTCGTTCTAAGGAAAATAAGGTGCATAAAAGGATTAACATCACATGCAATTCATAAGTGACATGATATGGCCATCATCACGTGCTTCTTGATCTCCATCACCAAAGCACCGGCACGATCTTCTTGTCACCGGCGCCACACCATGATCTCCATCAACGTGTTGCCATCGGGGTTGTCGTGCTACTCATGCTATTACTACTAAAGCTACATCCTAGCAAAATAGTAAACGCATCTGCAAGCACAAACGTTAGTATAAAGACAATCCTATGGCTCCTGCCGGTTGCCGTACCATCGACGTGCAAGTCGATATTTACTATTACAACATGATCATCTCATACATCCAATATATCACATCACATCGTTGGCCATATCACATCACAAGCATACCCTGCAAAAACAAGTTAGACGTCCTCTAATTTTGTTGTTGCATGTTTTACGTGGTGACCATGGGTATCTAGCAGGATCGCATCTTACTTACGCAAACACCACAACGGAGATATATGAGTTGCTATTTAACCTCATCCAAGGACCTCCTCGGTCAAATCCGATTCAACTAAAGTTGGAGAAACTGACACTTGCCAGTCATCTGTGAGCAACGGGGTTACTCGTAGCTATGAAACCAGTCTCTCGTAAGCGTACGAGTAATGTCGGTCCAAGCCGCTTCAATCCAACAATACCGCGGAATCAAGAAAAGACTAAGGAGGGCAACAAAACGCACATCACTACCCACAAAAACTTTTGTGTTCTACTCGAGAAGACATCTACGCATGAACCTTGCTCTTGATGCCACTGTTGGGGAACGTCGCATGGGAAACAAAAATTTTCCTACGCGCACGAAGACCTGTCATGGTGATGTCCCTCTACGAGAGGGGATGAGTGATCTACGTACCCTTGTAGATCGTACAGCAGAAGCATTAGTGAACGCGGTTCATGTAGTGGAACGTCCTCACGTCCCTCGATCCGCCCCGCGAACAATCCCGCAATCAGTCCCACGATCTAGTACAGAACGGACGACACCTCCGCGTTCAGCACACGTACAACTCGACGATGATCTTGGCCTTCTTGATCCAGCAAGAGAGACAGAGAGGTAGAAGAGTTCTACGGTAGCGTGACGGCGCTCCGGAGGTTGGTGATGACCTTGTCGTAGTAGGGCGCCGCCCGTGCTCCGCAGAAACGCGATCTAGAGGAAAAACCGTGGAGGTATGTGGTCGGGCTGCCGTGGAAAAGTCGTCTCAAATCAGCCCTAAAACCTCCGTATATATAGGTGGGAGGGAGGGGACCTTGCCTTGGGGCTCAAGGAGCCCCAAGGGGGTCGGACGAGTCCAAGGGGGAAGGCTCCCCCCCAAAACGAGTTGGACTTGGTTTGGTTGGTGGGAGTCCTTCCTTCCCTTCCCACCTCCTCTTTTTTTTTCTTTTCTCTTTGATTTTCTTTCCTAGGCGCATAGGGCCCTTTTGGGCTGTCCCACCAGCCCACTAAGGTCTGGTGTGCCACCCTCAAGGCCTATGGGCTTCCCCGGGGTGGGTTGCGCCCCCGGTGAACTCCCGGAACCCATTCGTCATTCCCGGTACATTCCCGGTAACTCCGAAAACCTTCCGGTAATTAACTGAGGTCATCCTATATATCAATCTTCATTTCCGGACCATTCCGGAAACCCTCGTGACGTCCGTGATCTCATCCGGGACTCCGAACAACATTCGGTAAACAACCATATAACTCAAATACGCATAAAACAACGTCGAACCTTAGGTGTGCAGACCCTGCGGGTTCGAGAACTATGTAGACATGACCCGAGAGACTCCTCGGTCAATATCCAATAGCAGGACCTGGATGCCCATATTGGATCCTACATATTCTACGAAGATCTTATCGTTTGAACCTCAGTGCCAAGGATTCATATAATCCCGTATGTCTTTCCCTTTGTCCTTCGGTATGTTACTTTCCCGAGATTCGATCGTCGGTATCCACATACCTATTTCAATCTCGTTCCGTAATACAAGATCCCGCAACTTTCACTAAGTCACATTGCTTGCAAGGCTTGTGTGTGATGTTGTATTACCGAGTGGGCCCCGAGATACCTCTCCGTCACACGGAGTGACAAATCCTAGTCTTGATCCATACTAACTCAACTAACACCTTCAGAGATACCTGTAGAGCATCTTTATAGTCGCCCAGTTACGTTGTGACGTTTGATACACACAAGGCATTCCTTCGGTGTAAGTGAGTTATATGATCTCATGGTCATAGGAATAAATACTTGACACGCAGAAAACAGTAGCAACAAAATGACACGATCAACATCCTACGTCTATTAGTTTGGTTGTAGTCCATCACGTGATTCTCCTAATGACGTGATCCAGTTATCGAGCAACAACACATTGTTCATAATCAGAAGCCACTGACTATCTTTGATCAACTGGCTAGCCAACTAGAGGCTTGCTAGGGACGGTGTTTTGTCTATGTATCCACACATGTAAATGAGTCTTCATTCAATACAATTATAGCATGGATAATAAACGATTATCTTGATACAGGAATTATAATAATAACTATATTTATTATTGCCTCTAGGGCATAATTCCAACATGGGGTGCCTGGCCGGATCAGACCGAGGGGCCGAATTGGACTAATGGGTCGGGTGGCCATTCTATTGGTGGCGGTGATGAGTCTACGGATTGTGACGGCGAGATGAAGGACGGGGTCACCGTATACAAGTGTGGTAGTACACATCTCCCGGTCGTACCCGCAACCCACGAGTAGAGGTCGGTGATTAGGCCTGGAGGGGAGAGGTAAGTGCATTTACTCTTTTTTTACCCTTTTCCTTCAAGTTTCTTCAAATATCTAATGCGTTGACCTTGTCATACTGCAGGGGTTGGAAACAATCTGTTGGAGTCCTCAAACCGAACACCGTCCTTGGTGAGCATTGCCGGACAAATATCCCGAGGTTTGTCACGTTGCCCGGTGAGGGTCAGGTTCCTACACTAGGATTTACCTGGCCACACTACCAGGCTGCGCAGGCCCCGTCGGAGGAGATTATAGATGGTATCTTGTGCCACACGAGGTCCGAGATGGTGATCAACACCTTTTGGGTAAATTATCTTTTTACACAATCTAAAATTAACAATACAGTTGATTATTGTACTAATCAGTGTTGTCTCGTTTGATTGCAGACCTTCTACAGGTGTGAGGAAGGATATGAGGAGGTGGCGGCCAAGGTCCTCGAGGCCGAGTGCAGGCAGCAATTATAGAACTTACGCCACGAGGCTCGGCCGCAGGCTATTCGAGACTACTACGCCACGCGTGGTGTCAAGAAGCAGAAGGAGTGCCGCAGAAACTATCTAAAGAAGGAGGAGTACATGAAGGTAATTACCTATTTTTAAGGCCTTGTACGTAGTTTCTTGATTTGATTCGTAGGCGTAACGCTCAAAACTCTTTTTACTAACTTATAGGTGCCCTCGAGATGGTGTGCAGATAAGATGGATTGTTGGGAGGCGTTGGTGGATGAGTGGTGCATAGGCAACTGGCGAGCCGTTCACGACAATGCGAAGGATCGTCGTGCCCAAATGGTTGGTGTGCCACACCATCAAGGTAGCGCCAATTTAAGTCAGTTCGAACGAAATTGGGTATGTGGTTGGCTTCATGATTCATGCAAATCATTCTTCATGCTAGCGTGAGCCCTTTACTAATACTTTGTTCCTCTCTTTTGGGCGCATCACAATAAGATGGAGGCGCCAGAGTTGTACGACCTTTATGACATGGCCCAGACTGCCTCCTACAAGAAGTCGAAGGCATGATGCTGTCTCATATATGTGTAAACCTTTAGAGGGAAATAACATAAAATAAACAAAATAGTGACAATATGGGCACTTTGCCGTCCGCCAGCTCATGGCACAGGCCTTTGTCGTCTCCCAGCCGACGACAAAGGTGCCATGTGGCAGCCATCTATGCAACCTGGGGAAACCGGCGGCTGACCCATATGGTCACTTTGCCATCTGCTGCCCCTACCAGAACACATCAAAGGGCCGCCGTGGCAGACAACAAAGGCCTTCACCAGGCAGACGACAAAGGCCTTCACCAGGCATACGGCAAAGAGTTGCCACCTGGCGCCAGCAGGTGGCTGCCCATGTTGACGGCCACTAGACGACAAAGTCACCCCAAAAGTACACGACAAAGGTGGATCACAAAAGGTAGACGACAAATACTCCATTAGCCACGTAACGGAGTAGTTTCCTGTCGGATGCCGTCTAAGGGCTTTGCCGTCTGCTTCCCACGGCAGGCTGATAGCAAATCCCTTTGTCGTCTGGTTTCAACATGCACACGGCGAATAAGGGCCTTTATCGATGAAAGGAGTCGTAGAAGTTTTGCCGACCGGAGGCTGACGACAAACTCCTTTGCCATCCGTGAATTGCCCCTTTGCTATTCGCTATGGCAGATGGCAAATAAGGTGATTCTTGTAGTGATGCCTGATACGTCTCAAACGTATCTATAATTTTTGATGGTTTCATGCTGTTATCTTGTCATCTTTTGATGTTTTATGTACCTTTTTATATCTTTTTTGGTACTAACTTACTAATTCAGTGCCAAGTGCCAGTTCCTATTTTTTCTGTGTTTTTGGCTCTTTTCAGATCTGATTTTGGAACGGAGTCCAACCGCAATAAAATCCCCGAAATGATTTTTTCCTGAACGGAAGAAGATGAGGGGGGCTTGAGGGCCAAGCCAGGAGGGCTACAGGGGACCCACACGCCCCCTATTCGCCACCAGGGGGGCGGCGGCCAAGAGGCTTGTGGCCTCCCTGGCGCCCCCCTGACTTAGATCCTTCGCCTATATATTCCCTAAAATACAAAAAAATATCAAGGGATCCACGAAAATACTTTTCCGCCGCCGCAAGCTTCCGTTTCCGCAAGATCTCATCTGGAGACCCTTCTCGGTGCCCTGCCGGAGGGGACTTTGGACTTGGAGGGCTTTTTCATCAACATCATCGCCCCTCCAATGACTCGTGAGTAGTTCACTTCAGACCTACGGGTCCATAGTTAGTAGCTAGATGGCTTCTTCTCTATCTTGGATCTTCAATACAAAGTTCTCCATGATCTTCCTGGAGATCTATCCGATGTAATCCTCTTTGGCGGTGTGTTTGTCGAGATCCGATGAATTGTGTATTTGTGGTCAGATTATCTATGATATATATTTGAGTCTTTTCTTATTTCTTATATGCATGATTTGATATCCTTGTAAGTCTCTCCGAGTCTTGGGTTTTGTTTGGCCAACTAGATATATGATTCTTGCAATGGGAGAAGTGCTTGGTTTTGGGTTCTTACCGTGTGGTGACTTTTCCCAGTGACAGTAGGGGCAGCAAGGCACACATTGTGTCATTGCCATCAAGGGTAACAAGGCGGGCTCTGTCGTAGATATGAGATTGTCCATCTACATCATGTCATCATGCTTAAGGCGTTACTATGTTCTTTTGGACTTAATACACTAGATACATGCTGGACAGCGGTCGACGTGTGGAGTAATAGTAGTAGATGCATAAAGTATCGGTCTACTTGTTTTGGACGTGATGCCTGTAGATATAATCATTGCCATAGGTGACGTCACGACTTTGCGCGGTTCTATCAATTGCTTGACAGTAATTTGTTCACCCACCATCTACTTGCTTTCATGGGAGAAGCCACTAGTAAACACTACGTCCCACGGGTCTATTCACACCTATCGTTTCCACTTTTGCTTTTACTTTGCTTTGTTACTTTGTTCCTTTCAGTTCTCACTTGGTGAACAGTCTATAAGGGACTGACAACCCCTTCATAGCGTTGGGAGCAAGCTTTTTGTGTTTGTGCAGGCACTTGAGATACTCCTTCACTCGATCGATACCTTGGCTCTCAAACTGAGGGAAATACTTACCACCGCTTTGCTACATCACCCTTTCCACTTTGAGGGAACACCAACACTAGGCTCCAAGGCCACGGGGGTAATCCTTTTGCATATTTGCCTAGGAAGTCCCTTAAGGCGTAGCCGTAGCACAAGGATTCCTGGTGCCGTTGCTGAGGAGTACCAAGACAAGAACAGTCTCCCGTCAACACGACTATTTCTGGCGCCGTTGGAAGGACTTTTGTTGTAGTAGCAATGCCCTCAAACTCGCATACGGTGGAGTCACTCATCTCACTCAATTCGGGGGGTGCCGATCTCCTCACATGGGAATTAGAGCAACTCGTCATATATGGGTCTAGTGTTGGAGGCACTCTCACTCTAAATATGGTGGCATAAGTCTCTCAACTCATCTCCAAATGATGTCGTGACCATAGGGAAAATCCCATGCTCAACCATTTCATCACCGTTTTCATGGATAAAGGCCCAAGATCGCACATCATCACTCACCTCCATGACCGAAGGGAAAGTCCCATGCTTGATCATCTCACCCACGCATTCCAAAGAAGGAAGCATCATCCTTTCTTGCCACCTTGGCGCTCGCCTCCAAAGCATGTTTCTGGAGTGGCTCCGTACTTATAGTCGTCACTTATAACCCACAAGTATAGGGGATCGCAACAGTTTTCGAAGGTAGAGTATTCAACCCAAATTTGTTGATTCGACACAAGGGGAAGCCAAAGAATATTCTCGAGTATTAGCACTTGAGTTGTCAATTCAACCACACCTGAAAGACTTAGTATCTGCCGCAAAGTTTCAGTAGCAAAGTAGTGTGATAGTAACGGTAGCTGCGCTAACAGTAACAGTAGTGACAGGAGTAGCGGTAACAGTAGCAGCAGTGACAACAGTAGCGGTAAAGTAACATAGCAAGGACCAGTAGTAAAAGACTCATAGGCATTAGATCGGTGATGGATAATTATGTCAGATGACATTCATCATGTAACAGTTATAACATGGGGAGATATGTAACTAGCTCCAGTTCGTCAATGTAATGTAGGCATGTATTCCGCATTTAGTCATACGTGCTGATGGAAAAGAACTTGCATGACATCTATTGTCCATCCCTCCCGTGGCAGCGGGGTCCTAATGGAAACTAAGGGATATTAAGGTCTCCTTTTAATAGAGAACCGGAACAAAGCATTAGCACATAGTGAATACATGAACTCCTCATACTATGGTCATCTTCGGGAGTGGTTCCGGCTATTGTCACTCCGGGGTTGCCGGGTCATAACACATAGTAGGTGACTACAAATTGCAAGATAGGATCAGGAACACACATATATTGATGAAAACATAATAGGTTCAGATCTGAAATCATGGCACTGGGGCCCTAGTAACAAGCATTAAGAATAGCAAAGTAGTAGCAACATCAATCTCTCAGAACATAGTGGATACTAGGGATCAATCCCCATCAAAACTAACTCGATTACATGATAGATCTCATCCAACCCATCACCGCCCAGCAAGCCTACGATGAGATTACTCACGAACGGTGAAGAGCATCATGGAATTGGCGATTAAGGATGGTTGGTGATGACGACGGCGACGATTTCCCCTCTCCGGAGCCAAGAACGGACTCCAGATCTGGCCTCGAGAGGAAGAACAGGTAGTGGCGGCGGTTCCGTGTCGTGAAACGCGATGAACTCTTCTATCTGATTTTTTCCGGGCGAGAGAGAATATATAGAGCTGGAATTGGAGGTTGCGGAGCCACGAGGGGCTCACAAGCCTGCCAGGCCCGGCCAGGGGGGCGGGCCTCCTGGGCTTGTGAGCTCCTGGCTCCATGTCTCGAGGTGATTCTTGCGCCAGTATTTTTTATATCTTCCACAAAAAATCCTCGTAGATTTCCAGGTCATTCCGAGAACTTTTATTTCTGCGCAAAGACAACACCATGGCAATTGTGCTGCAAACAGCATCAGTCCGGTTTAGTTCCATTCAAATAATGCAAATCAGAGTCCAAAACAAGGATAAAAGAGTTTGTAAAAGTAGATACGATGGAGAGGTATCAACTCCCCCAAGCTTAAAGCCTTGCTTGTCCAGAAGCAATTCAATTGACAAACTGAAAGAGACAAAAGAAAAACTTTTACGAACTCTGTTTGATCTTGTTGTTGTAATTATGTCTAACTCATATTCAGATTTTTAACAAGATCATAAGCTAACCACATAAGCAATGACATTTAGGTCTCATGATGTACTCATATCAATGGCATAATCAAATAGCGAGTAATAATAATAAGTTTCAAACGTCAACACTTTAGTCGAAACAATCATGAAACAATATGAACAGATGGTATCTCGCTAGCCCTTTCTAAGACCACAAAACATAAATGCAGAGCACCTTCAAAGACCAAGGGCTGACTGAACATTGTCATTCATGGCAAAGAAGATCCAGTCACAGTCATACTCAATATAAATTAATAGCAAAGCATAAAAATGATGGAGGTGCTCTATAATTGGTGCCTATTGATAAGGAGAGGATAACTCAACAGAAACGTAAATAGACAGGCCCTTCGCAGAGGGAAGCATTGATTTGTAGAGGTGCCAGAGCTCAAGCTTTTAAAATAAAGATAAATAGTTTTCAGTGGTATGCTCTCATTGTCAACGCAATGACCAAGAGTTTTCACCATCTTCCATGCTACACATACTATAGGCAGTTCCCAAACAGAAAAGTAAAGTTTTGACTCCCCCACCACCGATCAATCACACTCCACGACTAGCCGAATCCTCGGGTGCCGTCCATACCAACAACAATCCAGGGTGAGTTTTGTTTGCAATTATATTTTCGATTTGAGCATGGAACTGGGCATTCCAATTACCGTCCCCTTTCTCGTGAGTGATAGTGAATAAACACGTATCAAGGATAACACGCCTAGCATGGAAGATACTGACCGCCTCTTGTCACCACATGAGCGGTTCGGGCATACAAAATATAAGTGGCACATGCAAACTTACTTGGAACAGAAGGTAGATACCGCATATAGGTAGGTATGGTGGACGCATATGGAACAACTTTGGGTTTATGGAAGCGGGTGCACAAGCAGTACTTCCGCTTAGTACAGTTTAAGGCTAGCAAAAGACTGGGAAGCGACCAACTAGAGAGCGACAACAGTCATCAATATGCATTGAAATTAACCAATGTCGAGTGCAAGCATGAGTAGGATAAAAATTACCATGAACATGAATATCATAGAGACTATGTTGATTTTGTTTCAACTACATGCGTGAACATGTGCCACGTCAAGCCACTTGAATGATTCAAAGGAGGATACCATCCTGTCATACTACATCATAATCATCTTGAAATTCATGTTGGCATCCAAGACAAACCATTATAAGCTCCTAGCTAATTAAGCATGGCATCAAAAACTATGATCTCTAAGTTGTCATTGTAAACATGTTTCTCTCATAACAATGCTGAATTAGGAACTATGAGCTAGTCATATTTACAAAAAAAAATGGGTCGAGTTCATACCAGCTTTTCCAAGCTCAGTCACTTCATCATATATCGTCATTATTGCCTTTCACTTGCACGACCGAATAATGTGAATCATAATGAGAGTGTTCGTGCATTGGACTAAGCTGGAATCTGCAAGCAAACTCATAGGAGAAGACAAAGTAATATGGCTCTTTGAAGAATGAACAAATAAGCATGTGAGAGCCACTAAACATTTTAACCATGGTCTACTACCTTGACCCAAAGAAAAACAAAACTATTTACACGCGAAAGCTCCCAATAAATAAAATAAGAACGAGAAATGTTTTTGGGTTTTCTTTTTAAATACCACTAAGCAAGCTGGAAAGCAAACTTACAACTATTTTTTTTGTTTTTCTCAAATCAAACAAACACACGAGAAGAAAGCAAGAAAAATAAATAAACTAGCATGGATGATACAATGGCAAGGTGTGAACACCAACTATCAAAGTGAAATGTGAGCAACAATATAAAGTCGGTGAGAAACACATACTCCCCCAAGCTTAGGCTTTTGGCCTAAGTTGGTCTACTCCCACAGCTGGTCCGGGTGAAATCCAAAATCATGATGGGGGTTGTACGGGATTGCGGCAGCTACCGCTTGAATAGCTTCCTCACGGAGGCGAGCAGCCTTTGCCTCCCTCTCATACTCCTCTACCTCTCCTCTGGTTTTGTAATATCTCCGTTTTACCTGAAAGTCAAAGAAGGCAGGAGCAGGAAGGGTGATGTGGAAAACACGATGTTGGTTAAATATTAACCGGTATAGGAGGGATTCATTATCCCTCGTAGGGAACTGATAACGTGTCATAGCGGCGTGATCAAGGAAAGCTGTATGGAGCGGGGGATCTCCTGTGCGGATGGGTATTCCAAGAAAATTTTCTATACGAGTGGCATAGATCCCACCAAAGAAATCCCCTTCATTAGCATTATTATTTAGCCTCCTCGCGATTATAGCTCCCATGTTGAAACTTCTATCACCCGTTACTACGCACTTAAGAATACTAAGGTCAGGTGCGCAGAGGTGACAATGATCAATCTTAACGTTAATGCATCTACCTATGAAGAGGGCAAAATAATGTAAGGCAGGGAAATGAATGCTCCCCATGGTAGCCCGCGTAATATCTCTAGTTTGTCCAACAGTTATACTAGAGAAAAAAATCTCAATGGAAGACTTAGGAGGATCATTGGGACTACCCCAATCAGGTATCCCGCAAATTCTATTAAAATCCTCTAAATCCATGGTATATGATTTTTCATAAAGATCAAACAGTATGGATGAGTCACGGTCAACTTAGAATCTGAATCTACGAACAAAAGAGGCAGTGAGTTTAGTATACTGTTTGCATTTGTTGGAGATGAATTCTTCGAGCCCGGCGTTCTAAAAAAATGTATCAAACTCGTTCTTGAAACCTGCATCAATCATGAATTCATCTGAAGGCCATTCACATGGTTGTCCTGTGCATTCCTCAGCTGATAAAGATTGGGTTCCCGAATCGACAGACGGGGACCCCTTTTGCTTGAGGAAACATCATGATAGTTTCTCCTCAACATCTTCTTTTTTTCTGAAATTTTTAGTGACTCAAAAGAAAAGTGAACAACGCTCAACAAAACTCATAGCAACTACTCCTACAATTGCCTAGAGGCCATATCATGCATCAAAACTACTTGGGACCAACTAAAATGAACATGCAAAGCTCAAGAACAGGGTCACCAAAACAACAAAAATACGCAACGAATAAAGCACTAGAGCAAAAACTAATTGGACCAATGGAGGAGTCACATACCAAGGAACAATTGCCCAAAACAGTTTGGTGAATGGGGCTTTGCACAAGGAGATCGAAAAATGCAACAAGAGGAGCAAGAACATGGGTTTGAGCTGTGGAATGATTTTTTCTGGAGGTAGAAGAAGGAGATGGGAGCTGGAATAAATGGAGGGGGGCACGTGGGGCCCACAAGCCTACCAGGCCCAGCCAGGGGGGCTGGCCGGGCCTCCTGGGCTTGTGGCCCACCGGTGCATCCCCGTGACTAGCTTCCTATCTTAGAAATTTTCAAAAATTTTAGAAAAAATCATTCTTGAATTTTAGGGCATTTGAAGAACTTCTATTTTCGGGACACTTTTCTAAGGGACGGAGAAAGCAGAAAACAGGAAAATAAAGCTAAATTTATCATTTTTCTTCTAAACAACTGAAAGTAAAAGTTGGGAACAGAGGGTTGTGACTCCTAGATTCATCCATCTCATGGTCATCGAAAGAAATCCGTCAATGACGTTGATCAAGTCTCCTCGACAAACTTTTTTCGAATCACATAGAATCGAAGAATTTTGGAATAATCACTACGTTACCTCAACGGGGATGTGCATATCCCCAACAAGTAAATCATACTTCATCTTGACAGTAGGTATAGGGCATTCAAAGCTTCCAATAAGAATCGATGAAGGTTTTCAATAGCATTGATGCAATGTACTCGATATTGTTTCTTCGGAAAGTGCTCCGTGTACTCATTACCATTAACATGGAAAGTGACATTGCCTTTGTTGCAATCAATAACAGCCCCTGCAGTGTTTAAAAAGGGTCTTCCAAGGATGACATCCATGCATCATCCTCGGGAATATCCAAAATAACAAAGTGCGTTAAGATAGTAACGTTAGCAACCACAACAGGCACATCCTTGAAATGCCGATAGGAAAAGCAGTTGATTTGTCGGCCATTTGCAGGGAGATTTTAGTGGGTGTCAACTTATGCAATTCAAGTCTATGATAAAGAGAGAGAGGCATAACACTAACACCGGCTCCAAGACGTATAAAGTAGTTCTAACATAATCTCCTTTAATGGAGCAAGGTATAGTGGGCACTCCGGGATCACCTAGTTTCTTAGGAGTTCTACCCTTGAAGGTGTAATTAGCAAGCATGGTGGAAATATAAACCTCAGGGATCTTCCTTCTATTAGTCACAATATCTTTCACGTACTTATCATAAGGAGACATTTTGAGCATATTTGTCAAACACAGTTGCAGAATGACAGGTCTAATCATTTCAACGACGCGCTCAAAATCCACATCATCCTTTTTCTTGGACGGTTTGGGAGGAAAGGGCATGGGTTTCTGAACCCATGGTTCTCTTTCTTTACCATGCTTCCTAGCAATAGAGTCGTTCTTATCATATCTCCTGTTCTTAGGTTGTGGGTTATCAAGATCAACAACAGGTTCGATCTCCACATCCTTATCATTACTAGGTTGAGCATCATCATGAACACCACTATCAATATTATCACTAGGCTCATGTTCATCACCAGATTGTGTTTCAGCATCAGAAACACAGACATCATTTGGAGTCTCACGTGTAACAGCAACAGGTTTGCTAGCATGCAAGTTCCTATCATCTTTCTTTTTCTTCCTATTACCACGATGACTAGGTGCATCAGTGCTAATGCCTTGAGAATCATGTTCAATTCTCCTAGGATGGCCCTCAGGATACAAAGGTTCCAGAGTCATTCTACCACCTCTAGTGACAACTCTAACAGAATTGCCATTCAAGTGAGTGAGCAAGTCATTTTGAGCCTTAAGTACTTGTTCTACTTGAGTAGTGACCATGGAGGCATGTTTACTCAAAAGTTTAAGATCATTGACATTTCTATCCACACAAGAACTTATATGACTAAGCATACGAGCATTCTGTTCCGATTATCTTCAGGACCGAGGAATAGAATACCTCTTTTCTTCAGAGTTGGCTTCGGAGGTGGTTCGGGAATGGTCCAAGCATTATCATTGCTCAAGATATTATTAAATAGAATTTCATCTTGTTCCACAGTTCGTTCCCTGAAAACACAACCAACACAACTATCTAGGTGGTCCCTAGAAGCATCGGTTAGCCCATTATAAAAGATATCAAGTATTTCATTCTTCTCAAGAGGGTGATCAGGCAAAGCATTCAGTAACTAGACAAGCCTCCCCAAGCTTGTGGGAGACTCTCTTCTTCAACTTGCACAAAGTTATATATATCCTGCAAGGCAGCTTGTTTCTTATGGGCAGGAAAATATTTCTCAGAGAATTAATAAATCATATCCTGGGGACTACGCACACAACCAGGAGAAATAGAAGTAAACCAAGTCTTAGGATCACCCTTTAGCGAGAAAGGAAACAACTTAAGGATATAGTAATGGCGATTTTTTTCCTCACTCGTGAATAGGGTGGCTATATCATTCAGCTTAGTAAGATGTGCTACAACCGTTTCAGACTCATAGCCATGAAAAGGATCATATTCTACCAAAGTGATTAACTCAGGATCAACAGAGAATTCATAATCCTTATCGGTACTAAAGATGGGTGAAGTAGCAAACTTAGGATCGTATTTCATTCTAGCATTCAGAGATTTTTCTTTCCACTTGCGCAATAAATTCTCAAGATCATAGCTATGCTTACAAGCAAGAAAGTCTTCAGCTACCTCTCCCTCCATAACATAACCCTCAGGTATATTAGGCAATTCATATCTAGGAGAGCTAGTTCTAACAGGTGGAACAACAGGTTCTTCTTCAATAATTTCATCAGTTTCAGAAGTATCATCACATTCAACAGTAACTCCAGCAATTTGTGCATCAAGAAATGCACACAGTGGCAAAGCAGTATCAAGAAAAGCATCATCATAAGCATCATGGATAGCAGAAGTAACATTATCAAGCACAGGCGACGTATCAGAATTTCTAGCAGGTGGTGGTGTCGCAAACTTACTCATAACTAAAGGTGAATCAAGTGGAGAGCTAGTTGGCAGTTCCTTACCTGTCCTCGTAGTTGAGGGCAAGACTTTAGTTTTTGGATCTCTCCGATTCCTCATAGTGATCAACAGATGTAAATCCCAAGTGATTCAGAGAATAGAGCTATGCCTCCCCGGCAACGGCGCCAGAAAATAGTCTTGATAACCCACAAGTATAGGGGATCGCAATAGTTTTCGAGGGTAGAGTATTCAGCCCAAATTTGTTGATTCGACACAAGGGGAATCCAGAGAATATTCTCGAGTATTAGCAGTTGAGTTGTCAATTCAACCACACCTGAAAGAGTTAGTATATGCAGCAAAGTTTCAGTAGCAAAGTAGTGTGATAGTAACAGTAGTGACTGCAGTAGTGGTAACAGTAGCAGAAGTAACAGCAGTAGCGGTAAAGTAACGTAGGAAGGACCAGTAGTAAAAGTCTCGTAGGCATTGGATCGGTGATGGATAATTGTGTCGGATAACATTCATCATGTAACAGTTATAACATGGGGAGATATGTAACTAGCTCTAGTTCGTCAACGTAATGTAGGCATGTATTCCGTATTTAGTCATACGTGCTTATGGAAAAGAACTTGCATGACATCTATTCTCCATCCCTCCCATGGAAGTGGGGTCCTATTGGAAACTAAGGGATATTAAGGTCTCCTTTTAATAGAGAACCGGAACAAAGCATTAACACATAGTGAATACATGAACTCCGCAGACTATGGTCATCTCCGGGAGTGGTTCCGGCTATTGTCACTCCGGGGTTGTCGGGTCATAACACATAGTAGGTGACTACAACTTGCAAGATAGGATCAAGAACACACATATATTGATGAAAACATAATAGGTTCAGATCTGAAATCATGGCACTCGGGCCCTAGTGATAAGCATCAAGCACAGCAAAGTAGTAGCAACATCAATCTCAGAACATAGTGGATACTAGGGATCAATCCCCATCAAAACTAACTTCAATACATGATAGATCTCATCCAACCCATCACCGTCCAGCAAGGCTACGATGAGATTACTCACGAACGGTGAAGAGCATCATGGAATTGGCGATTAAGGATGGTTGGTGATGACGACGGCGACGATTTCCCCTCTCTGGAGCCCAGAACGGACTCCAGATCTGCCCTCCAGAGGAAGAACAGGTGGTGGCGGCGGCTCTGTGTCGTGAAACGCGATGAACTCTTCTCTCTGATTTTTTTCCGGGCGAAAGAGAATATATAGAGCTGGATTTGGAGGCTACGGAGCCACGAGGGGCCCACAAGCCTGCCAGGCCCGGCCAGGGGGCCTCCTTGGCTTGTGAGCTCCTCGCTCCGTGTCTCCAGGTGATTCTTGCGCCAGTATTTTTTATATATTCCACAAAAAATCTTCGTAGATTTCCACGTCATTCCAAGAACTTTTATTTCTGCGCAAAAACAACACCAAGGCAATTCTGCTGAAAACAGCGTCAGTCCGGGTTAGTTCTATTCAAATCATGCAAATGAGAGTCCAAAACAAGGGCAAAAGAGTTTGGAAAAGTAGATACGATGGAGACGTATCAGTCACTACATCTTCTTCAATGAGGGATGGCGGTGAAGTCAAACTTGGGAGCATCGTCTTTGAGCTTGTCGAGATTGCACATCTTGGTGTTACCATCATCATGCTCATATTCGTGGAGCTTGGTTGCTGCAAAGTGTGCTCGGGGTCGTGTAGCCTTGGGCTTGATTTCTTGTTCCACCTTGGGAGCACCACTATAGAGGTCTTCGGGAGACGCGTAGTTGTTGATGAAGATAGTCTTGGAGATGTCGTTGTTCAATCCCTTCATGAATTCGAAATTCATCCAAATGGAGTCACCATGCAGGCTCGTCGCAAGGCTTTCGTCATCTCCATGAAGTACTCATCGATGGACTTGGATCCTTGTATGATGTTTTCCAATTTGTGTTGAAGATGTGTTGTGTAGGTGGAAGGCACGAAGTCCCGCTGTGTATCTTTCTTCGTCTAGGACCAACTCATGTCGATAGTCTTCGAAGGTGTGTGGAGCCACCATGTCGACTAATAATCATGAAAGTTTCTTGTCTCTCACTTCACTTGATCTTCGGAAGGGACTTTAAGTAGCTTGAGGTAGCTGTCCATCTTGCGCTCCCACTCAAGGTACTCTTCGGAATCATGAGTCCAATAGAACAAAATTTTGTAGTCGGTGTCAAAGTCGTAGTAGCTCATGGAAGTCAAGGACTTGAGCTTGGGGAGCTTCTCTTGAGAAAAATTATGAGGTTGTTGTCGGCAAAGATGCCGCACAAACGAAGTCGCAGATACCTTGAAGACACTTGGAGAAGATGCCAAGGGAGGTGGTGAAGTCATCAAGTTGTGGTTGGTGTCGAGCTTGTGGCCTTTACGCTTGTTCGTCATTGGACGCCTTGATGTTGGCTTTATTATTTCTTCACGTCGTTGATGGTGTCGTTAGGAATCATGTGCACTTGAGCCTCTTCTCAAACACGTGGAAGACATCTTGCCGATGTTGATGAGGACCTTGAGGTCCTCCATTCTTTCATCTTGGCATCAATAATGTTCTTCATGGCATGGAACTTGTTATTCTTGTTGTAGACTAAAGGGGAAATGTCGTCCTATACATAGACGCACTCGACAAGGTGTGAGAATGAGATGGAATGAACATACCTAAGTTACCTCTTTCCGAAGCTCTAGACGGGTGTAAAAATACCACGATGTATGCAAGGAAATGAGTGCACTTGATGAAAAACCTTGTCCAATTCTCACAACCTACGCAAATGGCTTACAATTGAGCTCGGTGGGGTTAGTGGCACAAAATATCAGGAAAAACAAAGTCCAAGGTAATGTAAATGCTCAAATAAAGCCGATGGATTTAAAATACAAATTAGGTGATCAAAAATATGGAAGAAGTCAATAGATAAACATACGCGATGGGATAATGGGGATTGTGCAAATATAGGGATGAGCAATACAAAATTGCCTAACAAAGACTAGGGTCATGTTGCACAAACACAAGGAGAGATGCGGGCTTATTTCACGTTTGCGCACGATTCACCACTTATTCATGCAAGAGAAATGTATCATGTTCCATGTATCTTCATGCACAAGTATATGTTTCATGCTCAACACTCTTTTGCTTATAACATTTTGATCTTCCCTTCTTGCTTAAAAGCTCTTCTTCTTTTTTCCTCTTTTGACTATTCTCTTCCTTTCCACAATTCTTATTTAGCCTCAACCAAATATATCACACAAGTGTCACAAGATATATGCACGAGACCAAGCACTTGCACTATATCATATATCAAATGTGGCAAGAATATGATATCGTATCAATATGGTTCTTAGTTTTTGCGAAGCCCGATAATACTCGATAGCTAGTCTCAATATGTATGAAGATATTCACGAAGATGGTGGGACTATCAAGGTATATTGGTAAGGAAGGAAAAGCTTGTGATGGAATGGATATCTTCATCACACTTAACCTTTCACGGAGTCGGGTGTAAGACGGCCTTGCTTCCAGTTGAAGATTGTCTCAAAGGATGGATGATCTTTGTCGGTATCGATCATTCATGGTTGATGTATATGATGCACTAATAGACGTTGCCGGTACTTGATGATGAAGTAACCATCCCTAATTATCTGAAACACCTTAGGAGACTCAAATGACAACTCAAGAAACAACAAATGCAATAGTAACCAAAATGGGTTAGGTTGCAGAAGTTTATGGTGGTAGTGCAGATGATATGGTGGAGGGCCGAGGCAAACATACCAAATGTACAAAAATTTAATGGAACTAAATTTTTTTGATGGCATATTTCAATATCGACAAAACTATCTCAAGAACGCCAAAATAGGACTGGAGATAAATTAGTTATTGCCCAAACAATGAAAAGGTTGATGCTGAAATTTCGTGCAATGTATGTTTAGGCTAGAAGTTCCGGGGGTCGTGTGTGAAGTATTGGGGGTGACGAGGATTTTTTGTGGCTACTCTGTATTTAGCCCAGAAGTTCTAGGGGTAGTACGGAAGTTCCGTCGGATCATGGAAGTTCGAGGGGTCATGGAAATACTTCTAGGACGAACTCTAATTTTCAAATCTGAGAACACGCTTGGGAAAACTTTATTTCCATGGCGGAATTTAAGGGGTAAAAGGAAAAAATGGGTCCAGGGAACGCGAGGGAGGTAGATCCACTTTCCAAATACTAGATCCACGGAAAGAAATCAACAAACTCACAAGAAACATCAAAATGCAAGAAATATTTTTGAGCTCTTTTATGGGAAATTTTCAAAATTGGCAAGAATTTTTTGAAATAAGGGATAGAAAGTGGGGGGGTAGGTCTCCAAATTCGTGGAAACCTATGCTCTGATCAAAGATCATAAGGGGAAAAACCAAGGGCGGACCAGTCTTCATGAATTGAAGGTGGATTCGAGGAATAACACGAAGAACACGAGGTGAAATCATGGAGGAATCAAAGGGGAAACCACTCTATTTGACAAGATCGACAACAAGTACTCGTCACATCACAAGAAATAAGTGAGGTGCATTAATATCCAGGAAAAATAATGGAAATAAATATAGATGGGTAGTTCATCCAAATATCCATGAGAGATGGGCCTTCGATCCAAGATGGATCTTCCCTCGTAAGGGGCCTTGTCATCCTCTACGTATCTACTCTAGTGTACACCTGGATCTCCATGTGACAAATAGAGGAAGAACTAGATGAAGGAGAAAATCTTAATGTATGAGCTATCACTTTTTCTAAACCTAGAATAAAGGAGGGGATGGAGTATATATAGTGCAAGATATGAAAGGGTATGTGAGGGGCGAAGGGATATATGGACATCAGCCTCAGTCAGTACGCGTAGGTAGGTCGAAAGTTCCGAGAAGGGCCGAAGGTTCCGGGCGAAGGTCCGAGCAGGTTCCATGGTATCTAGAGATTTTCCACACTCTCCGGCTAGTTCAGTAAATGGAGGCCGGAAATTCTGGATGTCGGTAGGACCGAGCGGATGTTCACGCAGTTTTTGAGGTATCTACAGAGTTGGCACACTTTGGGGCTCCTTTAGTACATGTCGTCTGGATGTTCTGAGCTGGCCGGAAATTCTAGGATTTCGGGAACCTTCCCCATGCTTCTTCTTCCTTATATTCCATGCTTTCCGCGTATATGTTGGCTTCATTATTTTTCCATGTCGTTGATGGTGTCGATGTCGATGTGTTTTTGCCGGATATAGTAGCTCAGAAGCATGTGTTCTTGAGTGTCTTCACGAAGATTATGAAGACCTCTTCCACATCTTGATGAGGACCTTGAGCTCCTACATTTGATCATTCATCTTGGAATCGATGATCTTCTTCATGGCATCGAGCTTGTCATTTTTGTTGTAAACTTACAGAGATATCTCGTCCTTATCCATAGATGCACTCGAGAAGGTGTGAGAATGAGATGGAATGAACATACCAAAGTTACCTCTTATTGATGTTGTAGATGGATCTCTAAACACCAAAGTATATGCAAGGAAATGAGTGCACTTGGTGAAAAACCTTGTCCAATTATTAGAACCTACACAAATGATCATCACACTTCTATCTACGTACAATTCGATATAACAACTCAATCATGCTAAAAGAACTGACTCTATATGAATGCCTCTAGAAGTGTACCAAGATGTGCAATGATCTAGCATAACATGTAAATAATGATGAATGATGACTTTGCCACGAATACTATGTCAGCTACATGATCATGCTATGCAATATGATGATGAACACACAAGACATGTGATGGAACGGTGGAAGTTGCATTGCGATATATCTCGGAATGCCTATTGAAATACTATAATATGTAGGTATGGTGGATGTTTTAAGGAAGATATAAGGTGGCTTATGTGTGATAGAGTTTATCATATCATGATGTTCGGATGCACCGACGAAAGATGCACTGATCCTTGCGGTGAGAATGGACAATGCATGGTACCGAAGAGGCTTGCACATATGGAAAGGTGAGTATGCGTACATCCATGGGTTCACATTAGTCATAAAGAACACATATACTTATTTCAAAGCCTTATTATCTCCCTCGAAGAAATGTACTACCACATGCCCCTAGGGAGGAGGCTGGTAGGAGTTCACCATAACACGCCCTAGATCGGAACATCACTAGGATTTCAACAAGGAATAAGAATGCTCACACACTATCAGCATACCATAACCATTATTTAGATGAATGACAAGTATAACAAGATTTAATTATCGATGTTTCTACTAACCAACAATCATGTACACATGCCCTTTCTTATTAGCACATCAATATTATTAACCCATAGTTATCTTTTATGTGTTACATGCAAGTTTTTATTATATCCCCCTTGAATACTTATCATTTTGGGACTAGTCTTATAATCCATGCAAATTACTGTTACTCCTTTACACCCTCAAAAATATTTAAGTGAAGCATGAGAGTGCAATTATTTCTATAAAATCAACACGCCACCGTGCTCCAAAAGATATAAGTTAAGCACTAGACCAACTCCTTTGCTCGGAAGATATAAGTGAACCACATATAATATTCTAACAAATCATGATGAACATGTGTCGCTCTTAAATAGGTGTGTCGAGCAAACAATGATTGTGTCACACCGATCCTAGCAAAATACATATCATGTGATCAATAAAATATAGCTTGTTGGTGTACTAAAGAACGGGTCCTTCAATACCGTCGCTTGTGCACATGCGACAGCAACCTCTCGATCGGCAAGGCCTGCAAGAAGTCTACTACGCTCAAGGCACCAAAAAGATCTAAGACTTTAGCCGGCAAGTGAAGGCACCGACAAGCTCCAAGTTACTTCCAATCAAAAGGAAGCCCGGCAAGCTCTAAGGCGGCAAGCTCCCATTACCAAGCCACCGCTCCACCTCATCGGCTTGATTGTCACTTGTTGATGAGGTGTCAAGCGGGCAGGCTATTAGGTAGATTGTGTTTGGCTACATGGCAGCACCAGGCACTTAGTCCAACTTTATTGACACCCTTCCTAATGGAGTGCAAAATTAATAAGATGTAGCTGGGCGAACGACACAGAAGCAGAGGACATCCTTGTCGGGAGATGACACTAGCAGACACCTCTAATCGCATTAAATGTGTCTATCCTAATCCGTCAGGGTTACATATTTTCCATTGTAGCTTATGTGAGCAGTTTGACCACTATTGTAGCTACTTTTTACCCTCTGTATTTACCTTTTTAGCAATTGTGGTGACCCCTTAATCTATGAAATGAGGCTTATGGTGACCTTTACAAGGGTCGAAATCCAGCCCATTTGCATGCGTAGCTGCACTTCCGAGCACCTTGCCGACAAGTGGTGCTCCTTGTAAATATGGCAACACATACAATCCACAAAGCATAGAATGTAGGTTATTAAACCACACGGTGGCATGAACCGGTCTAACTCCTCCGTGTGTTTCCGGTTGGTGCTGCTCTTTGTATATGTTAATTCCCATAGTTGAACTACAAAGGGGCCTTACCAATCCCATACATTTTCTTACCTCGACATCTTTGGTGCGTCAGGCAGGGGGTTGCATGCGTGAATCTGCACAAGATTTTTGTGCATCTTGATCATCACCCATGGCGGCCAAGAAGGCCAAGGGAACAATGCTGAAAACCATGTCCACATCCAAACCGCCCACACCGGCGGTTACGGTTGATGGAGTGTCATGCATGGATCGCTCTCACCGCATCGGTGACCGCAACCAACACACCCCTCGGACTTCCGTGAGCCGCGACCCCAACCCTTCTATCATGATGTGAAGAGACGTCCGGGTGAAGTCCATGGACAACACAACAACAGCGTTGTCATCAACGGAAGAGAAAAACCCGGCACATCCTACGTAGGACAGTCACAACAAGCACCCACCAAATGGCGAGGATCCCGTGTAGCATGCTGAAAATACCCTTGCGGGTCACTCTTAGGACATGCAGGGCTAAACCCATTGCTAACCTCCCGGCAAGAACACGCAGTGCATGCAAAGACGGGATGAAATTCCTTCTGACACGGTCAGGAGTAAGAGCGCCCCCACGCCTTGCGCCACGCCATGCCAAGAACGATAATGCAAGCCTTGGCGCAAGCCTAGCTATTGCCCTTCCCTCCTGCGCTAGAGAAGATGGAGGACTAGGTGTCACTCTCTAGAGCCTCCTCAGCTTCGTCAACAACAACAAGCCGGCAGTGGCGAGGCCCTCTCAAGCACACCACACGGTGCCAATGAAGCCTGTTGCTAGGCGCAACTCTAGCAGACCGTCCACAATGCAGTCGCCACCATAGCAGCAATGACAAAATTGTCGGGCCAACATGCAAGACGAGATACCCGTGGCGTCGTCGGGCCCCCGGTGGTAAAAATATCAACGCTATGTCTTACAAGACCGGTGAAAGGAGGATGTCTACACCGCTAGTTAAATGACCGTGCCGGACCAACGTTTGCCCGTGATCTGCGGCTATTCTCCTGGCCCTCCACCAAGACTTTCAAGCCTGACCCATAGAACAAATATGATGGCAAGATCAGCCCATTAGGGTTCCTTAGCGTCTACACTATTGCGGTGCAGGTTGCTGGGGGATCAAATGATAAGGTATTCGCCAACTACTTTCCCTTGGCACTCAAGCCCAAAGTGAGGAGCTAGCTCATGAACTTGCCAGAGAACTCAATCTCCTCTTGTGCGGATCCGTGCAACCAGTTTGTTGGCATCCACAAGCTCCCTGGTAGGTCGAGCAATCTGCATGTACTTCCCAAAGAGACGGTGTCTTGCGGAGCCCAAACCTTCAGAAAAAAAAATGTAGAACCTAATATAACTATTGTTAAAGATCTCATGGTCGATAATATTGATGGAAGGGTTATTTACTTCTATGATGAAGCTCCTAGAATTGCAAAACGTACGAGAAAATAAACATGATGAGTTAGATGAAAAAAACAATTATTGGCATAACTATTTTTTCTGTTAGGATTGGATATCATTGTTATCATGGTTTATGTGATATTGGTGATACTCTTAGTCCTATACCTTTTAATTTATATCAAGAAGTTATTATGATATAGCACCCTCTGAGATTGAAGACATTGATGTCACCATTAAACTAGCAAATACATACACTATTTCACCACTTGGGATTGTTAGAGATATTGCAGACTTGTGTGGAAAAATCTAGTACCCCACCTTGTTTCATCTTTAAATTTAATAGGTTGATCTAAAAATCATGAATAGGTGGATGAAATTTAAAACACTTATCCTTAGGGGGACCAACATGAGTACCAAATGATTCATGAAAAGAATCTACTATCTCAGAGTCAATTCCATATTTGTTGATAAACATGGAAAGTATCAGTTTCCATAAAAGATTAATACAATCAAACTCAAGATTTATACCCGACTCTTTATCTTTATCGAGTTCCCAATCTTAAGACTTGCATTTAATTCTTTCCAGAAGATGTCGTGTGAAGTCAATAGTCTTATTCATGAAGGAACTAGTAGAAGAAGAACCAAGCATTGATTGATCATCATAAGGAATTCGAGCATAAATGTTTTGAAGTATTATTTTTCTTGAGAGCTCATAGTTCGGGCATGTGTACATCATAGACATAAGCCTACCCAAGATTGAGTGATACTTTCTCATTCACGAGGCCAATAACTATAAATATAATTTTGACCAAGATCAACCAGATGCATAGGACAAACAATTTGATGGAATTCCAATTTCAATCGATTCCAGTCCCATGTTCCAGCATCGTCCAATATCCTGGACCAAATCAATGTTTTCCCTCCAAATATAAAGAGAATACCTTATTCTTAACTCCACCCTAGGATTTACCTGCAAGCTTAAATAATCTAGAAATCTCATATATATATATATCAAGTGCAAATTAGGATGAGTTGTTCCATCTACTGCATAAGGATTAGCTAACAATTTTTCTAACATACCCAAAATGATTTCATAGTAAATATTTTTAGTAGGTTTGGAAGGTTGAGGAACAACTTTTCCACTTCTGGTGAGGATGCAGATACACCATACAATGCCCTCAAAGGATTATCTTCCATAGTAGCAACAGTAAATTTCAGCATGTAGAAAAAATGTTTTCTTACCGAGTTGTACTTACCAAAGGTGCTTCACTCCCTAGAAATGGCGTCAACAAGAGTCTTAATGACCCACAAGTATAGGGTATCAATCGTAGTCCTTTGGATAAGTAAGAGTGTCAAACCCAACAAGGAGCAGAAGAAAATGACAAGCAATTTTCAACAAGGTATCCTTCGTAAGTGTTATGAGTAATAATGATAGATAATTTTATAGCAACATGATTTGTAACAAGTAATAAGTAAAAAAATTAGCAACTGTGTAGTAAGGTACCCAAATCGTTTTTATAACAGAGGAAAAGCCTGAAAATTCTCTTGTATAAAGTAAAGCACTCTCGAGGACACACGGGAATGGTCCTCTAGTCATGTTCATCATGTTGTTTTGATTCACGTTCGTTACTTTCACAATTTGATATGTGGGTGGACCGGTTCTTGGGTGTTGTTCGTACTTGGAAAACCAACCTACTTATGATTACCCCCTCTCGCAAGAATCCACCACGTCGAAACAAGAATTAAGTTAAATCTAACCATAGAATGAAACATGTGGATCCAAATCAGATTATGTTACTCTAACAACCCATCATCTACTTATTACTCCACAACACTTTACCTTAGGCCCCAATATGGTGAAGTTTCATGTAGTCGACGCTAATATGATACCACTAAAGGAAGCAACAACATGCATATCATCAAAATATTGAACGAATACCAACTTCACTTGATTACTTATAACAAGACTTGTCTGATGTCCTTGAGAACGAAAGGAACTACTCACAAATAATCACCATGTTCAAGGTGAGAGGCATAATGAATATGATAAAGGATATGAATATGTTATCTTCCACCAACTATACCAACTAGCAACAACTACAAGATTTAATCAACACTACTAGTAGGCCCCGGGCACCAATGTGAGGTTTTGAGACAAAGATTGCATACAAGAGATGAACTAGGGTTTGAGCTGAGATGGTGCTAATGAAGTTGTTGATGAACATTGGCCCTTCCATGAAGAAGGAAGCATTGGTGATGATGTTATCTTCGACTACCCCCTCTCGGATAGAGGTTGCCCCGACAGAATAACTCCACCGAAGAGAAAAAGGGCCTCTGGCCAGGTTTCCACTTTCAGAAAGTGGCCCTTCATCCTGAAAGTATACTCTGGATTTATTCTAGGTTAAAACCCATCATATAGCAAAAGAGGTGGGACAGAGGCCCCATGTGGGACTGTGAAGCTATCAGGGGGCGCCCAGGGGGGTGGGCGCGCCCTGTTGGCTTTGCACCAAAGGTGGCTCCGTCTCGTACTTCTTCACACCAATAATTCATATATATTCCTTAAATTTACCCGTGAAGTTTGGGGTCATTTGGAATCCAGAAAAAATCTAGCTTTTTCCATGCCTTTCAGGTCCAGAATTTGAGTTTCTAGCAATTTCCCTCTTCGGGTAGATCTTGCACATTAAGAGA
This sequence comes from Hordeum vulgare subsp. vulgare, assembly GCF_904849725.1. Taxonomy (NCBI): domain Eukaryota; kingdom Viridiplantae; phylum Streptophyta; class Magnoliopsida; order Poales; family Poaceae; genus Hordeum; species Hordeum vulgare. The sequence goes on along the minus strand of NC_058520.1, from coordinate 245,016,244 downwards.
AAAAAGGCATTAGAACTGTATAATAAAGTGGAATAATGACCAACAATAATGTAAATACCAATAAGAAATTATGATGCAAAATGGACGTATCATTGGGAAATTGATAGAATAGTGCATAGTTATCAAATATTTATTCATGGCAATGATCATATATATAGGCATCACTTCCATGAGAAAGTAGACCGACTCCTGCCTGCATCTACCAATATCACTCCACTCATCAACCGCTATCTAGAATGGATCTAGCGTATTAGGTATGAAATAGAGTAATTCTTGGGGCAAAATGGAATAATGTAGACAAAGTAAACTTAAGCAATATGAATAAACTGTATTATTTTATGCTTAATGTCAGCCATAAAAATATGTGTAATGTCCCTTTCTGTCAGTGTAATTGAGAACCGCAAGAATGAACCCATCACAACGCACCACTCTCACTGAAGATAAATCAATCCAGTTGGACAAACCAAACCAATAGATCAGAGAGAAATATGAAGCTATAATAACCATTCTTAAAAGAATTTAGAAAAGACTGAATGATTATTAATGAATAATCTGATCATAAACCCACAATGTATCGTATCCCAATGAATACACCGCTAATAAGATTACATCAATTAAATAACTGTGGCAAGCGCGATGAACTTCGTGTTGAAGATCAAAGACAAAGAGATAGCCATTTGGGTACTAGCTATGAACCCATAGGTCTCTGGTAGACTACTCACCCAACATCATGGGAGAAGCAAGGTTGATGTATAGGCACTCCATGATTGATCACCACTCCGGCAGGGCACCAGAACAGGTCTCCACATGGGATCACGGTGGAAAAGAGACTTATGACGACACAACATGTATTTTGGGTGGCTCTGTGGTGTTTCCTTGATTTTAGAGAATTTATAGAGGCGGAGTTTGTTCAAGAGGAGCCGCGAGGTTGCCCCAAGGTAACAGGGAGCGCCTACAACGACGAGGTGGCACCAAGGTAACAGGACACGCGTACCCCCATGGGAGCGCCTTGTTGCCTTGCACTGCATTGTGAGGCATCAGGCCTCCCTCCGAAGCTAGCATGTCTTTTTTTTCCAGAAAAATCTTCAAAATGTTTTGTTGCATTTGGACTTCGTTTCATACTGATTTCCTGAAAAGGCAAAAACACGCAAAAAATAGCAACTCGAAAATGATATAAAATAGCATACAAATGCATATAAAAGTATCCAAGAATGATAATATAATACTCCCTCCATCCTAAAATAAGTGTCTTAAGCTTAGTATAATTTTGTACTAACGCCAGTACAAAGTTAAGACAGTTATTTTGGGACGGAGGGAGTAGCATGGAACTATCAAAAATTATAGATATGTTGGAGATGTATCGGTAGTTGACTTGGTCGGAAGGTAATAAAAGGTGGTAAATTAACAATTACCAGTATTATCAAGAACTCCCTCGTTAGCGCGTGTGTGTTACATTGTCCAGTTTTCTTGCCATACGTGTACCATCCCCTAATAAACTTACCCTCCAGCTCATCGATGAACTCCGCAAAGGGGTCTGGTAGCCCCTGACTTTTACGTTGCGCATCCTCCTTGTCCCACACGGGCCTCTTTCCCGTGTATACATGGGTTCTTGGGCGGTGGTTCTCGATGTTCCTTGCTTGAAGTTGCTTGCCTATCTCTGACTTGGCAATGTTTCTGTAGAAGTGCAAGTCACCTTAAATTTTTCGTAGTCTGCATCCGTAATTGCCACTTTCTCCACAAAAACTAATTGTAGGATGTTGTTTTTGAAGTCGCTGTTTTCACCCGACTTTGCCATGCGGTCATTGCGATGTTGAACATGCCGACGGATTTGTTGTTTATCTTATACATGGTATGATCTAACATGGAAATTATGTTTCATCGCGGCCAGGGTACTAGAATCTTGCATGAAACTTTGTTAGGAAGAGGTACTCCACTTGTGATTTCTTACTTATATCAGTTTCGTCGATGTTGGCGGTCTTTCATAGGATGCATGCTACTTGTTTGTCATAACAAGCTTACACCGACCGCCGAAATTGCCGGCACACATCTCCGTGACCACCAGCCTTCTAGTGTCGTGGACATTTTGCTGCCGTGTCATCTTCTTCTTCATTTTTTTGTGGCTTGGTTGTCGGTGCCAATGTCGATCTTGCCGGCAACTGTGTCAGTGACGGTGCTGGTATTGGTGACGCTGGCTATGCCACCACCACCCTACATGAACACAAGGGAGTCCTGCGACCCGTGTTCTTCTTCCTGCTGTGCTAAATTGTTGAGGTAAGCATTCGCCTCCCATGTGGCGGCTTGAGAACACCTGTCTTAGTCGTTGTTCCCAATGTATACTACGGTTCAATCTTCTCCTTTAATTCTAACTAACAAAATTAATAATGAACAAAAAATGGCATATGTTTTGTTGGAATGTCGTTTCGTTGCCATTCTAGAAACTCCTGAGCAATTTATTAGTCCCACTTTCTAGCACAAGTCATGCCAAAATTCATAGAAAATTTTGGCATGACCTTTGCTAAAAACACGACATGTCGAGCACCTGAAATTTGCCGAAACGAAAATGAATCAACATTCTGGCAAAGCATAGGTCACTCAAAGTTGCCCTGCAAACAACATGTCCAAATATAAATCTCCTACACAGCAATACATGCATGAATATACACAAAACATCCTGGAAAAAACTTAACTATCAAAGTCAATTCAGAAAAGCAAATACAACACTAGTAGTATAGAACTACTAGTACGAGATCAATTGAATTCTATGGGGGTCAACAATTAGTGGTACAAAATCTGAAAATTTCGAACAACTTTTTTTCTTTTGTCAAATCTGAAAATTACTATTTTTTTGCTAAAGAAAATCACTAAAAATTATAGTGGTACAATTATAGTTAAATTAAAATGTCATTTTCTTCATAAATTCAATTAAACTAAACATGTCCTAATTTCAATTAAGTTAAATATGTCAAAAATTCAAATAAAATTACATTTTTCCTAAATTCAGTTGAATTAAAGAGCCATTCTCCTTATTTTCTCCATTATTGTCAATCTATCATTGTGGGGATCCGATTTGTAACTCATGATCATCGAATGCACGTGTACAGTGATCCGAGAGATCAATGTTCAGTATACACGCAGAAGGCGAATATGAAGATTCTTACATCTATTACATACCATTTAGCTTGGTTATGACCATTATAGCCAATTCTTCATATACATTGCAACGGAATCTTCAAGGATAACGCGAACCCATGCCATCTACCTTGATCCTACATGCATTCAGACTGGGAAGCGTCCTAGCTTGCAGGAATGTCACCAAAGAATTATTCACCATCTTCACCCCTCTCTTATCTGGTCAATGAAATAACAAGTGGCAAGCCAATGAGCACTTTGAATGTACTCGCAAGCAACCCATGTTTGGACGAGGCAATAACAATGCACAATATAGCACTAAGTACGTAGTTTGCGGAAAAGCTAAATTGAGTGCCATGTCAAGAGAAATCGGATTGTAAGAGCATGCATCAACAGGTAAACGATATCCATACGAACATGCTACATATATCAATATCATCTGAAGGTTGAACAACCGACGTTAACCCATCATGCTAAGTCATCTGACTTAGCTCATCATTCATACTACCACCATACTCTCTCTCTCTCACACACACACACTTGGTTTATACGAAAACTCCTTGACGTAGTTTAAGAAGGACCACCCAACTATCCTTGACCGTGGACACAGCTATTCGAATAGTTCTACACTCTCTAGAGGTTGCACACTTCACCCACAAGATTTAGTAAACTTCCGTGTCAGCACACGACTCATGGCATTTCTCATACCCGAGGTAAGTACTCGAACATCACCTTTCCCATGACGATACTAGCAAGAGTCCACTCGTTGGTCGTAGTCCCTCGTGATGTACATCACACATATCATCCACGAGGGCACGCAACGGTGTGCCCGGGGTCTGTAAAAATAGCCCACGTCGGCCTTTATCCTGGCACGACCCCGTCTCGAGAGTGACCACGTCACTCCCGCCACTAGTAATGCATGATCTCTACTAGCACTGACCATAATAATCAGCAAAGCCCTGTCCCATAAGGGTATTGTGGTCGTACATGTGAGGTTGGATGGCCGAAAAATCTTGAATCCAATCCGGTTTTTAGAAAACCACTCACACAACTAGCCTCGGTATACCAATCCCTCATCAGGTGGTTATCTAGGTCAACACATCACCGTCGGGCATTAGTGGCACCCGATGAGGTTTTTATAAAACATTTGAAATCACCTCCTTCTACCATCTCCATGCATGTACCCAATCCCATGCGTAGCACTACCAACAAACTAACTACTTCCCACCAGCACAACCCTCATAGAAAGGTAGGGTCATGCCCAAGTGCAAGTATCAACGAGGAGTTTCTCAGAGAAAACCAACCAAGGTGGTCGCCGACTCAAGATTAATCAAATGCAACACAATATAGTGCTATATGTCATGAAAAAATAAATGGTTTCTTAGACATGGTCAAAGGGCTGCTTGTCTGGTTCTGCAAAGTCTTTGACAACTTCACGATCTGCTCGTCCAACTCTGATTAGTTCCTCTACTTCGTCAACTATCACCGGAATAACCACAATAAGCCACACAACAAGCACCAAAACAAAGTACTCTATAAATAAGAGTTTTATTTTTCTTTTATATCTCTCGTCATAAGAAAAATTCCTAAAGTGTGTTCTAAGGGATAAGGATCACTAGAGATTTTGAACAGTGGAAATGGAGCAAGTTTTTATCTTGTAAGGAGTCTACAGAATATCTCTTATTAAAAATGAGTGGATTCACTCATTTAATAGTGCAAGATTTTAGAAACATTTAGGAGGTGGTCTCATTGGATTTGGACTTGTTATGAATTCCCCATCGGTTTTATAATTTGGAACAAATGGAAAAAGGGGCAATTTATTTGGTCCAACAGAAATAAGGCATGGTAAATATGTTCACCTAGGCTTGAAAATTAGAGCATGATTTGTAGAACCTCTGGAAATTTCAATCACTCCAATTTGAGTTGATTTGGTTACTCTAGGGATTTTAGGAAGTGGGGCTGGAAATATTCAAATTTTAATTTGAATATTATCACTACATAGAAGTTCTTTGAAAAAAACTTGAATCACTACATCGGAGTTCTACGGTGGTTGCCCCGACCGCATCGGACACCCCTAGCTCTGCTGTGCACGTCGGCGAACTCTCGAGGCATACCCGATTCCGTCTCGGTGTGGCGGGGGGGGTGCTCCTACCATAGTTGGCGTCACTATGCACGGTGTTCCGACGAGGAATGGGGATGAGGGGAAGGGCTTGCGACAGTGAGGTAGGGACACCAGACTACCTAGGGACGAGGGGGATCCCCAATTTGGTCCAAATTTCTAGCGGCAGCCGGCGGGAAGGCCTCGTCCATGGGGGCGAATGCAGGGCGCAGCTGAAAGCATATATGCTCCATTGGTGCTTTTGATAATTCACGAAAACATACATTGTCTCTTGGACTAACACTTTTACCTAGTATATTTCAGGTATAGTCCACACAACGCCTTGGCATATAGGATTGTGAGGAGAAGCCCGTTGATGAAGGAAGGATAGGATTGGCTCAAGCTTCAAGCAAGAGGACTCTTCATTTTGTACTTTGTGAGAAGTCACTTTGAGTCCATAGGAAAGCCAATATTATTAAAAGGGGATGAGGTATTATGACGAATTGGTTTCTCACGTCCTTAGAGATAGCCACCAAAAATAGTCACCATTCTCCCACAATATCTCTATCCAAACCCAAACCAGCAAAATCGGTGCCACCAACAATTTCCATTCGGCCCTACCGATTTTACACTTAGATAGATCCTATGCCAAACCCACCATCGCGGTACGGCCAACATTCCTATCGGTAGAACCGAGATTTGGTGACCACCATTCTGTTGACATGATTTCAGGTTTCGGAATTTTTGAGTTTGAAATCTGTCTCGAAAAGTTTGGAAACCATTCTAGGTCCTTTTATCGGTACCACCAAGATTAATATATCTGTCTCATCGAGAATTCAAAAGTTACCACACTTAGTAAAACTCGGTACCATCCAGATTCATTTTGGTGTCACCAAGTTGGACAATAATGTCGTAACGGTTGGATTTCGGGGATGCCTATAGATACCCCTCCACCAACCTCTCATTCATAGAGGGAGCCCTCAGAACACACTTACACTTGCCAAATCCATTTTTCTGAGAGAGAGCCACCTACTCTTGTGCTGAGATCAATACGTTCCATTCCAATCATTTGAACCTTGATTTCTAGCATCCCCAAGTTGCTTTCCACAAGATCAATCTATCCTACCCCTGCCAAATCTGAGAGAGAGTGATTGAGTTTTGAGGAGACTATATTTTGAAGCACAAGAGAAAGGAGTTTATCGTTCTACCACATCTATTACCTTTTGGAGGGTGGTGCCTCCTAGATTGGTTAGGTGTCGCTTGCGAGCCTCCTACTTCGTGTTGTCGAGTTGAACCAAGATGTTTGTAAGGGAAGGAGATCGCCTACTTCGTGAAGATCTACCGTGAATGAGGCTAGTCCTGCGTGGACCGAAGACGTGGTGTAATAGACAAGGCCGCTTCTTCGTGGACCCCTTGTTTGTGGATCCCTCTGTGGACTCTCGCGACCATTACCCTTCATGGGTTGAAGTCTCCACTAACATGGACGTACGACAGAGCCACCTATCGGAACCATGCCAAAAATCGCCGTGTCCAGCTCTTCGCGTTTGATCTTCCTAAACTCTACTCCTTACTACATGTGCAAAGTATTTATTTTCCGCTACCATATTTATTGACTAGCATGTGTAGGGTGCACTAGACTTGTTAGAAATGCTAAAATCTGCCAACCATTAAATTGGGAAAAGGTTAGGATTTTAATTTATGCAAGTAGTCTATTCACCCCCCCCCTCTAGACACCTATTCTATCAATCTCACAATTGGTATCAAAGCAAGGTCTTCAAAACTTTTGTTTAAACACCATTGGAGGAAGATGGATGTGCCTAGTTTGGGGAATATTACTTGTAGAATGTCTATTCTTGATGAGGAATATTTTAGACAATGGAAATATGAAATGCTTGATATATTTGATAAATTCCATTTCCGCAATTATGTTAAATATCCCTATGAGCCTCCCATGGATCCTTAGCATCCTTCTCATGATGAAGAACTTCATATGCTTGGTAATCTTAAAACTATAAATCTAACCATTAGAGGACTACCAAGAAGTGTGCTTAATCAGTTGTAAAAATTTGAGTCTGTTGATACTTCACAGAAAGACTTAGAGAAACGATATCCCAACTATACACTGAAAAATCTTGACATCATTTTCCGTAAATACATTGCCTTTCACAAAATGAAGCCAACTGATCCTAATTTTAATAAATGCCTTTTTGAGCTTCATGACCTCATGCATGCTAAATGAGATGTCATTACCATTAACAATGTCATTGTTGAAGCCATTCACATGCATAAATATGAACGTTGTCATAGTCCAAATTCTGATGGAATTCTTATTTCTTATGACGAGAATATTTCGTCCTACGATGACAATGTGGAGCATGGTTACTACAATTAATATGAAGAGTTTGACATCGAATATGAGAAGACCATGAGGAAACTTAGTCCTCTGGTGAACCTTAGAGACGACATGGCCGGAGGAAAGGAGTGGGTTCTGGGCAGTGGATGCACAGATCACATGATTAGAGATAAATACATGTTCCATGAGATCACACCAAACCGTGGACCTCGAAGGTATGTGACCTTTGGACACAACTCCAAGGGTATGGTACTTGGTCTTGGTAAGGTGGCCATATCTCATGATAGTTCCTTTCAAAATGTCATGCTTGTTGAATCCCTTGGTTACAATCTTCTAACTGTATGTAGAGTAGCAGACTTTGGTTTAAATGTGCTATTTACGGAAGTTGACTGCCAAGTGTTTCGCCGTGATAACTATAACATGGTCTTTACTGGTTTCCGTAGAGGTGATCTATACATTGTTGATTTCACTAAGAAAATCCAAACACCGCACATGTCTTATTGCAAAATCTTCTAGAGGTTGGTTATGGCAGAGAAGGTTAGGACATGTAGCTATGCGTAACCTTGGTAGGATTATCAAAGGTCACCATATTCTTGGTGTTAAAGATGTTCTCTTTAACATAGATAGACTTTTTAGTGCTTGTCAAGCAGGAAAGCAAGTTGGTGGAAGTCATCTCGTGAAGAACATCATGACTACAAGAAGGACACTCGAGATGCCTCGATGGAAACTCTTATGGTTTAGTCATTGTTGATGATTTTTCAAGATTTACATGGGTATTCTTTCTTGATGATAAGTCGTAGGTACAAAAGATCTTCAAGAAATTTGCTCGGAAAGCTCAAAATCAGTTTCAAGTGAAGATCAAGAAAGTTCGGAGCGATAACGAAACAGGGTTCAAGAACACTAATGTGGATACTTTTCTTGACGAAGAAGGTATCTCACATAAGTTCTCGGCGACGTACACACCTCAACAAAATGGAGTTGTTGAGAGGAAGAACGGGACTCTCATAGAGATGGCCAGAACGATGCTTGACGAATACAAGACGCCAAGACAGTTTTGGGCAGAAGCCATCGAAACAATTTGTCACGCCACAAACAGAATCTACTGACAAAAGCTTCTCGGTAAAACGACATACGAGCTACACACCGGTAACAAACCCCAAGTTGGATACTTTTGAGTATTCGGCTCTAAGTGCTACATTCCTGATAAGCATCGTCGCACTAAGTTTTCTCCTAAATCTCATGAAAGTTTTCTACTCGGTTACGGATCTAACTCACCTTTTCTACAATAGCTTCACTCAAAATATTGAAGAGATGGTAGATGTGAAGTTGGATGAATCTAATGGTTCGCAAGTCGAACAATTGCCAAATGATGTAGGAGATAAGGAACCTTCGGAAGCCATCCAAGATCAACCTATCGACAAGATTCGTCCCATCGAGGTGAAGGAAAGTACTTCATCGATTCAAGTGGGAGCTCCTACTTCGCGTCAAGGAGAACCACAAAACAACATGGAGGCATCCACAAGCGGTACACGACATGATGAAGAAGAGCAAGAAGTACATCGTGAAGATCCACCTCCACCTTCCTCACCATCACCTCCGGGATATGACACCGCCAGTGACAACGACCAAGAGGATGATGATGAAGAACCTCCACCAACCAACAAGAAGAAGCTGTCACGAGTTCGAGCTAGAGTGGAAAAAGATCATCCGCTAAATGAAATCTTGGGTGACATACAAACCGGGAGAAGTACTCGCTCTAAATCTCATTCAGCTAACTTTTGTGAGGATTATTCAATTTATCTCTAGCATTGAGGCTTTGAAGGTAGAAGAATCCCTTCAAGACCCGGATCGGGTGAATGCCAAGAACGAAGAGCTACAGGATGTTGAGAGGAATCAAGTGTGGACACTTGTTGAAAAGCCCGAAGGCGAGCAAAACATCATTGTTACAAGATGGGTGTTTCGTAGCAAGAAAGATGAAGATGGAAAAGTTCTATGCAACAAGGCGTGTCTTGTAGCCCAAGGATACACGCAAGTCCAAGGAATGGACTATGGTGAGACTTATGCCCCCGTTGCTAGACATGAAGCCATTCACATTCTTCTCGGTTATGCCAATCACTATGATATTAATATTTACCACACGAATATCAAAAGTGCTTTTCTAAATTGTGAAATTGAGGAGGAGGTTTATGTAAAACAACCTCTTGGTTTTGTGAACCCCAAGAAACCTCATCATCTTTATAAACTTTGTAAATCTTTATATGGTCTAAAACAAGCCCCTACAGCTTGGTACAAATGCCTAACGTAGTTGAGGCAACCTTATTCACAAAAAGAGTTAATGGGGAACTATTTGTATGAAAAATATATCTGGATGATATTATCTTTGGTTCAACTAACCCACATTTTAGTGAGAAGTTTGGAATGTTGACGTCAGAGAAATATGAGATATCAATGATGTGCGAGCTGAAATTCTTCCTTGGATTGCAAATAAAACAATCGAGAGAAGGTATGTTTATCTATCAAACCAAGTACACCAAGGACTTAATTAGGAAGTTCAACATGCAAGAGAGAAAAGGTATGAGAACCCCCATGCCTACTAGTGGACATATTGACCTCACTAAGGAGGACAAACCAGGTGATCAAAGAGTTTATCGATCAATGATTGGTTCATTGCTATATCTATCTGCCTCCCATCCTCATATCATGTTGAGTGTTTTGCAGGTGTGCCTGATACCATGAGGCACCTAAAGAGTGTCATATGTTGGTTGTTAAAAGAATCGTGAGATACCTAATACATACACCAAACTTTGGCATACGGTATACCCAGGGATATTCTTTTAATCTTGTTGTCTAGTCCGACTCGGACTATGCCAGAGACAAGGTTGATAGAAAATCCACCTCGATTACATGCCAATATCTTGGGAGATCTCTTGTGTCTTGGTCATGTAAGAAACAAAACTCGGTATCTTTATTTACTACCGAAGATGAATGTATAGCTGCCGGATCATGGTGTGCGCAATTACTATGGATGGCTGAAACTCTGAAGGACTATGGGATTGATGTTTAAAATGTTACATTATTGTGTAACAATTAAAGTGCTATTAAAATTTCCTATAATCCTTTTCAACATTCTCGAACAAAACATATTCAAGTGCAACATCATTTCATTCGTGATCATGTTGGTAAAGGATATATATAGATCTTAAGCATGTTCATATCGTCAAACAATTAGCTAATATCTTTACCAAACCACTTGACAAAAAATTATTTTGTCATTTGAGGAGTGATTTGAACATCATTGATGCTTCAAACTTGATCTAGAGTCACTCGGGTGCATGGAAGGGCATGACCTTAATTGACAACTCCATGATGCCATTGATATGACACTATCTTATATCTTGGAAAACTATGCTCCCTTGTATTGCATCTATCCTATTGTAGGTACTTGGTAGAAATACACTTTACAATATTTCCATCAACTCACATCAAAACTCAATCTTCACATAGCCAGGTATCAACAGTCCCTTCTTAGAATATGGAGAAAAAGACAAAAAAATCATACCCTTGAAAATTATATGACGATGAAATTCACTCATGTCATTTGGATACTTTATGTTCTTCCTTGCATGACTAACCATTGTAGGTGAAAAGTGAACCAAAATGACAAGGATATCTCCCAACTCAAGATGATCTTCATCAACTTTGAGCATCCACGACAAGTTCACCTACATGCCACGTCATCAACACCATTCGGAGGTATGTACTCATATCCTTGATAAAGCTTTGCACAATTTCATGAGGTAAAGCAACTCAAGTGATATGAAGACATTAAAAAAACTTAAGTGCAAAATGGGTCGCTTAATTATGAGTATGACCTATGATCAAGCATTATTGCTTGACTCCTCGAGTCAAATACTCTAATCACCTTGTCTTACTGACCGCCCCACATCTAGATGGAGATTCGTGTATGGTTTACATTTGTCATTTCATACATTCTTGGGACCATACAACTCTCATCTAAATGTATGTATATATTTTTCAAAGAAATAAAAAAACTTATTATTTGGTGATGTTTTTGGTGATGTTTTATATTTTATTTCACAATTGGTAAGTTATAACAATGTTTAGATTATTATCTGCCTATTTTGAGTTAAGGACTTGATTTTCAATGCAACTTGGTTTACTAATCTCGGAAACTCGGTCCAACCAATTTCTCCCACAAGCCTGTTGTCATTCTTGGTTCTACCAAATCACATTGCCTCAGTGACTCCGATATTATCACTGCCTTTCATTGTCAGACATTTTCTGGTTTTCTGTCTTAGGGGGAGAAAGATTTTCAATGATCCCGAGTTTAATTACCTTCTAAGATCTTACTGAACATTTTGGGAAAGAAAATCAGTTTACATTTTTTCGAGGGGGAGAAAACCTCAGTGATCCCGCAATATAAGAGGGAGAATCATATAGGATCCCTAACCCAGGGGGAGGCACTTGAAGGAACTCTTATCCATATTAAAAGGGGTAGAACATTCGATGAACCCCTTTCTACTATCTAGGGGGTGGGAATTTCAAGGAACCCTTATCAAAAAGAGTAGACTACAGGATCCCTTTCTCTCAATGAGCCCTGACCCTCTCACCTTTTTGGGAATTAGTACGAAAGGGGGAGAATTATCAAAGCTTCCAATAAACCTATATAAAGGGGGAAAAATATCATCCATAAGCTTTCATAAAGGGAGAAATATCAAAAGGGGGCGATATCTGTTCCTAAGGGAAGGTCTGCCTAAGGGGATATATACCTAAGGGGACACATATCAAACCTCACATATTTAGGGGGAGAAACACCATTAAGGGGGAGAGAAATAAAACTCTTTCAGATATATTTTCTTTTCACTACATAAATGTTCAATCCAAAGAAAAAACTGATGTGAGATTGAACTTGTATTACCCTACCTACTCTTAATATTTACATGCTATGATTCAGGGGGAGAGGAAATTCTTACATATTCATCCTTAAGGAAGAAAGTTCTAAATTCTCTTGGAGACATATCTATCATCAAATCCTATTTTCAATATGTCTTCAATATCTTGGTACTTTTGAACCTCTTTGAATATTTGCAATAGAGGACTCTTGTGTTATCTAACATTTGTTTTCCCAATTGTACTCCTACTGCTAAGACGCTCAAGAAACTCAAGGTAAGTATATGCATCATATCCTTGTTCATGATGATCTCCTATCTCTTGCACATATTATTTGCAAGAGTTAGTCATGAACATGGAAGCTCTACATTCACATATGTTTGATGCATATAGCCAAGATTTATTGAGGCTTATCTTGTCCTTCTACCATGTGTGTGCCCATGCGGTCCAAAGCAACTATAATTTAAAAAGGGATTGCACACATTTAGGTGGAGCTTGTACTAGCCATATATCTTTCAAAGATGTCATATTCTAATGCGTGTCTTTATTTGAAGCTTTGATTGTATATTGTCACCAATTACCAAAAAGGAGGAGATTGAAAGCATATATGCTGCCTTGGTGGTTTTGATAATTCATGACAACATACATTGTCTCTTGGACTAACACTTTTACCTAGTATATTTTAGGTATAGTCCACAGAGAGCCTTGGCATATAGGATTGTGAGGAGAAGCCCCTTGATGAAGGAAGGATAGGATTGGCTCAAGCTTCAAGCAAGAATACTCTTCATTTTATACTTTGCGAGAAATCACTTTGAGTCCATAGGAAAGTCAATACTATTAAAAGGGGATGAGGTATTATGATGAATTGGTTGCTCAAGTGCTTAGAGGTACCCACCAAAAATATTCACGCATTCTCCCACAATATATTTGTGTCCAAACCCAAACCAGCAAAATCGGTGCCACCAATTAATTTCCATTCGGCGCTTGATACGTCTCAAACGTATCTATAATTTTTGACGGTTTCATGTTGTTATCTTGTCAACTTTGGATGTTTTATATACCTTTTATATCTTTTTTGGGACTAAATTATTAATTCAGACCCAAGTGCCAGTTCTTGTTTTTTCTGTGTTTTTGACTCTTTTCAGATATGATTTTGGAACGGAGTCCAAACGGAATAAAATCCCCGAAATGAATTTTTCCAGAACAGAAGAAGATCGGGGGACTTGAGGGCCAAGGCAGGAGGCCCATGCTAGTAGTCCCCAGCAACGACACTAGAAAAATGTTGTTGATGTGTTCCTGACTTGATGCCTCCCCAGCAACGGAGTCAGAACTGCTCCCAGATGCTCAACAATTAGCAATTGCCTTGCAATGGCCCACCAGCGCGTGGGTTCGCGGCAGTTTTCGAGGGTAGAGTATTCAACCCAAATTTGTTGGTTCGCCAAACAGGAAGTGAGAGGATACTCTCAAGTATTAGCAGCTGAATGTGTCAGATTCAACCACACTTGAAAGATTAGTATCTCCAAGCAAAGTATCGGTAACAAGGTAGTATGATAACAACGGTGCCAGAAACGATCTGTTGACAAGGCAGACTATTCCTAAGTGTCGTATCAATAGCGCGAGAAGTTGCTCGTCGACGAGGAATATTCTTTCCCGTCAACGGCGAGCGAAAAAGTATTGTAGCAGGTAGCAGAAGTGTAACGACTAACAACACTGGCAAGGAACAGTAGTAGTGACAGCAGTAGCAAGTAGCAACAGTAGAAAGTAAGAACAGTAGCAAGTAGCAGCAGAGCAAAGCAAGTAACAGCAGCAACAACAGTAGTAACAGCAGCAGAGCAAACACAAGTAATAGCAGCAGTGGGATAAAATTGTAGGCAATGGGTCGGTGATTCATTTGGATGATATTCATCATGCAACAGTTATAACACGGAGAGATATGTGGCTAGCTCCCGTTCGTCAATGTGATTTAGGCATGCATTCCGTGTGTTGTCATACGTGCTTAGGGAAAAGAACTTGCATGGCATCTATTGTCCATCCCTCCCGTGGCAGCGGGGTACAAAAGGAAACTACGGGATATTAAGGTTCTCCTTTTAATAAATAACCGTACCAACACATTAGCACTTGGTGAACACATGAGATCCTCAAACAATGGTTATTGTCACTCCGGGGTTGCCGGGTCATAACACATAGTAGGTAACAACAACTTGCAAGATCGGATCTAAAACACACATATATTGGTGACAACATAATAATTTCAGATCTGAAATCATGGCACTTGCCCCCTAGTGACAAGCATTAAGGATGGCAAAGTAGTAGCAACATCAATCTCGGAACATATTGGATACTAGGGATCAATCCCCGTCAAAACTAACTCGATTACATGATAGATCTCATCCTACTCATCACCGCCCAGCGTGCCTACGAATAGATTACTCTCGAATGATGAAGAGCTTCATGCAATTGGAGTGGGAAGAAGGTTGATGATGACGATGGTGACGATTTCCCCTCTCCGGAGCCCAAAACGGACTCCAGATCTGCCCTCCAGATGAAGAACAAGATGTGGCGGCGCCTTCGTACCGCAAACACGACGAAATCTTCTCTCTTTATGTTTTCTGGGACAAAAGTGAAATTATAGAGCTGAGTTTGGGGGCGGCAGAGACACGTGGGCCCCACAAGCTTGGTAGCCGCCACCAGGGGGCAGGGGCGGTGGCTACAAGGCTTGTGGCCCACTGGCCCATCCCCTCCGGTGGATCTTTGCGCAGGTATTTTTCATATTTTCCAGAGATATTCTCCGTAAATTTTCAGGACGTTCCGAGAACTTTCATTTTTGCCCAAAAAGAACACCATGGCAATTCTGCTGAAAACAATGTCAGTCCAGGTTAGTTCCATTCAAATCATGCAAATTAGAGTCCAAAACAAGGGCAAAAGAGTTTGGAAAAGTAGATACGATGGACGCGTATCAACTCCCCCAAGCTTAAAACCTTGCTTGTCCTCGAGCAACTCAGTTGACAAACTGAAAGATAAAGAAAAACTTTGACAAACTCTGTTTGATCTTGTTGTCGCAACTATGTCTAACTCATAACCAGAATTTCAGCAAGATCACGAGTTAACCACATAAGCAAGTGACACTAAGGTCTCAGGGTAAACTAATATCAATGGCATAATCAGCTAGCGAGCAAATAATAAAGAGTTTGAGATACCAACAATTCAATCAAAACAAGCATGAAGCAATATGCATAGGTGGTATCTCGCTAGCTCTTTCTGAGACCGCAAAACATAAATGCAGAGCACTTTCAATGATCAAGGGCTGACTAAACATTGTAATTCATAGCAACAAAGATCCAGTCATAGTCATACTCAATATCAATCAAAAGCAAAGGATAAAAATGACAGAGGTGCTCTCTAATTGGTGCTTATACAAGAAGAGGATGACTCAATAGGAAAATAAATAGACAGACCCTTCGTAGAGGGAAGCATTGATTTGCAGAGGTGCCAGAGCTCAAGCTTTGAAAACAAAGATAATAATTTTGGGTGGCATGCTTTCATTGTCAATGCAATGACCAAGAGTTCTCAATATATTCCATGCTACTCATGCTATAGGCGGTTCCCAAACAGAAAAGTAAAGTTTTAACTCCCCACCACCAATCAATCACACTCCACGGCTAGCCGAATGCTCGGGTATCGTCCATACTAACATCAATCCGGGGGGAGTCTTGTTTTACAGTTATGTTTTCGATTTAGGCGTGGAACTGGGCATTCCAATTACCCGCCCCTTTCTCGTGAATGACAGTGAATAAACACATGTCGAGGATAACACGTCTAACATGGAAGATATCAATAGCCCCCTGTCACTACATGAGCGGTTCGGGCATGCAAAACAGATTATTTCTTGAAGGTTTAGAGAATGGCACATGCAAATTTACTTGGAACGACAGGTAGATACCGCAAATAGGTAGGTATGGTGGACTCTCATGGAAAAACTTTTGGGTTTATGGAAGTGGATGCACAAGCAGTATTCCGCTTAGTACAAGTGAAGGCTAGCAAAAGACTGGGAACTGACCAACTAGAGAGCGACAACAGTCATCAAGATGCAATGAGTTTGACTAACATTGAGTGCAAGCATGAACAGGATATAAATCACCATGAACACGAACATCATAGAGGCTATGTTGATTTTGTTTCAACTACATGCAAGAACATGCGCCAAGTCAAGCCACTTGAATCATTCAAAGGAGAATACCATCCTATCATACTACATCATAGTCATCTCAAAATCTATGTTGGCATTCAAGACAAACCATTATAAGCTCTTAGCTAATTAAACATGGCATCAGAAACTATGATCTCTAAGTTGTCATTGCAAACATGGTTCTCTCATAACAAAACTGAATCTGGGACGACAAGCTAGTCATATTTACAAAAACAAAATAGATAGAGTTCATACCAGCTTTTCCAGTCTCAGTTACTTCATCATCTATCATCATTATTGCCTTTCACTTGCATGACCGAACGATGTGAACCATAATAAGAGTGCTCGTGCATTGGACTAAGCTGAATCTGCAGGCAAAGACAAAGGAGAAGACAAAGTAATATGGTTCTTTGAAAGCTAAACAGGTATGCATGCAAGAGCCACTAAACATTGTAACCAATATCTTCTACCTTGACCCAAAGAAAAAGAAAACTATTCACACGGGAAAAATCCCAACAAGCAAAAGAAGAAAGGAAAATCTTTTTGGGTTTTCTCAAAAGGACACAAAACAAGAAAACAAGAAAACGAAAATAAACTAGCATGGATAATCCAGTGGCAAAGTGTAAACATCGGCTAACAAAGTGAAAGCATAAGCATGAATGTAAGGTCGGTGAGAACACGTACTCCCCCAAGCTTAGGCTTTTGGCCTAGCTTGGTCTACTCCCAAGGCAGCAAATAACCAGCTACGGGATACTCCGGAGCGGACTGTGGATGCCACTGCTATGTGAGCTGCTCTGTCTCCCAGTGATAAACTGGCGTCTGGTACTCGACTGGCGGCTCGGGCACGGGCACCTGTGGTTAGGCCAAGCCCTAATATGCGTAGATGTCCGAGGGCATAATAATGTACCTGCCTACATGAAGATCGAACAAAGAAGGAGCAGGCAAAGTAATAGTCTCTCGAGTACCCTGACTAAATACTAGGTTATAAATCATCCGTCTACTAGCATCTCTATCTAGAAAATCATGGCGAACCATGCTGTCATAATCCAGATATTTCTCAGGAAGAAGCATATCTCCTTACTCCCCCAGTCTAACGGGTATCTCAAAGTGTCTGGCAAGACGGGTAGCATAGATACCTCCATAGACGACACCCATTGAACGGTTTGTGTTCAATACCTGAGCTACTATAGCACTTAGGCTATAAGTCTTATCAATATAAAGTCTTTCCCGCAAAACCGCAAGGTCTGGAGAACTAAGTGATCCATACTCCCCACGGCCAATCAAACATTTTCCCACAAATAATGAGAAGTAACGAAGGAAAGGAAAATGTATGCTAGCAATTCTAGCGCGAGACACTCCTCTCTCCTCTCCAACAACAATAGTACCTATGAAATCCTCCAAGTCCAGTAGACGAGGGTCACGAATATCCCCAACATAAGGTAATTTGTATACATTGCAAAAATCCTGTAGTGTCATGCACCGGGGGATGTCGTAACATGAACTCAACCATGGGAGGATTCTTCCTCGGATAAAAGTTGAAGCTTTGAACGAAAATATTGGTGAGGAGGAGGTATTGTGAGCACTTATCTTCAACGAACACGGTAAGACCCGCGTTCTCCACCAAGTAATAAAAGTCTTCATAAAGCCCAGCGGCACGCAAAAATTCATCACTTGGCCAATCGCACGCTCGAACTTCTGTGACTCGAGAAACCACGTACTTGGGCTGGTTCTTCTCAGCCTCCTTGGGGTTACGGCTTGAAGAGCATCTCAAGAACCTCCTCATATTTTTCCTTTTCTAGCTCTGAAAAATTCTGAAATTTTTACAGACTTCGAGAGAAAAGTAAATAGTGATTAACCCAACTCGTAGCAACTACTCCTACTAGTGCTTAGAGACCGTATCACGCGCTAAAACTACTTGGGACCTGTCGTGGGTATAAGTCTGACAGTAGATGTGTAGGGTACGAAAGGATGGGCAGAGCCTTAGCTACGGCGAGGTTGTATGAGTTCAGGCCCCTCTACGGTGGAGGTAATAGCCCTACGTCTCAGTGCTCTTGGGAGCTTGTTGTTGAGTGGAATATGGATTACAGTGAAATGCTAACCCCTACATCAGTGGGGACGGGTGGCTTATATAGAGTGCGCTGCCCTTCACAACGGTTCGGTGCACAGGGGTGGAGTAGTGGCGAATAAATGCCCACGTTACAGGTAACGTACGTCTTAAATGCTAATAAAGGCACATGGAAACGTATGACCGTTTCCCTCCAGGGGGGTTACGATGCACAGAGTGGAATCCAGTCGGTTAGTTTGATACACTCCGAATGCTCATGTCCGACTGGGTAATGGAGGATTCATCACCGACTGGATGAAGGAAGTCCTTAATTCAGTCGGAACTGAGTAAGGGCCTTATCCCTTATGAAGGGTAGTCCTTGGATAGGACTTATAGGGCAGGCCTATGACCCTACCCTAGGACTATAACGCCATCATTAGTCCCCGAATGGATTGGGGTTGGAAGGACGAAGCGATGCTTGGAGTACGGATCCGATTGATACGGATGCGACTTTGGCGTTGTCTGCCCCGATCCATTTTATCTTCTTTGACCGATGATCCGAGTGGATGTGTTTGTGAAACGAACCGTCAGGGACCAAGTGCTTCCGTGGTATCTTTTGACGTGACCAGTCAACTGACAGCGGCGGATTTTCCAGGATCCTCAAATTTCGGTTGCCGCGCGCTCAGCGGGGATGACGACATCGCGATCGAGTAGTATCTGACGCCTCGATTCCCACGCCTTCATCTTCTCCACTAATATTGCAGTAACCGGTCGGGGATAAGATTTTGGGGCCACCTGCTAGTGACCAGTCGGAACCTTATTTAATCCTCTGCGGCGAGGTCTTTTCGTTACACTCGCCGGATAACTTGCACTTGCCCCGCTTCTCTCGCCATCCCCTGTGCATCCCAAGCTCTTTCCTTCTCCTTATCCCTCGCGAATCTGCAGCCTCCGCCATGACAAAGGGGCAGACTCGCAAGCTAGAGGCGCGGAAGAAGAAGGGGAAGGCGGCCGCTCGTGCTCAGCGGCGACAGCGAGCGCTACCGGCGGGTTGGATCCAGGGGGATTTCCTCCCCTCCACGGTGACGGAGGAGAACTTGCTAGAGTTGGTGGAGCACAGAATGATTGCGCACAAGTCGTGGAGGTTGCGGGCGGAGGGCGAGACCGAGCCGGCGCCCCGGGAGGGGGAGCGCATCTTGCTGCTCAGCCACGTGCACCGAGGTTTCTCTCTGCCTCCTCATCCCTTCTTTAAAGGTATAATGAACCACTTCGGGGCGCAGCTCCACCATTTTCCCCCAAACACCATAGCTCATCTCTCTGCCTTCGTCGTGTTGTGCGAGTGTTTCATCGGCTGTCCTCCCCATTGGGGGCTTTTCAAACACATCTTCTCTGCTAGATCCCAAACCATCAAACGACTTAACCAGTCAGATGATAAACTCACATCCTCCAGCTCTGCGGAGGCTTAGGCTTCCAAAAGAAGAGTAAAAGTAGCTATCCCGCTCTTCAGTTGAGTGAATCTGTTAGGAACTGGCAGTCGACATGGTTCTACTGCCAGGACG
Organism: Hordeum vulgare subsp. vulgare; assembly: GCF_904849725.1. Taxonomy (NCBI): domain Eukaryota; kingdom Viridiplantae; phylum Streptophyta; class Magnoliopsida; order Poales; family Poaceae; genus Hordeum; species Hordeum vulgare. The sequence continues at coordinate 244,995,967 of NC_058520.1, read as the reverse complement.
TTGCATGCCCGAATGCCACAACTGGACTGCCTCCTTTTAGCTTAGACCGACCGGCTCCGCCTAAGCAGCTCGCGCTCACGAAGGCGGAGAAGATTCAGATCCAGCCTCTGGTAGATGCTCTTGTAGATGTCGCCCGAAGGGGGGTCACTGGCAAAGATTTGCTGGAGGTTTTTCTGGGTCGGCGTATGCAGCCTCTGCAAGCTCGACACCATGCCATGTGGCACTACACGGGGCCTGAGGATTCCACTCGGACTAACGTCGAGTGCATGACCGGGGAGACGGTGGCATCATGGGTCCTCAACATCACAGGCGCCAGCGAAAACCCCAGAGGGGCCCGGCGAGTGAAGGCCTTCCGTACGGACAACCGTCCTCCGAATGAGGTGAGTACAACTTGTCGAGTGCACACAATTGTCTTAGATTTATCGCATTCTTGAATCACTCTCTAACGTCTAATGTTGTCGACTGTATCTCGTGCAGGCGTGGACCAACTGGTTTTCTCCTGTCTCGAACGGGAATCCGACCGAGGAAGAGGAAGGTAGCCAGGAGGGTAGCGTGGAGAGCGTCGAGTATGTCTCCGACAGCGGGGAGACGGAGGAGGAGTCCAAAGAAGAAGAGGAGGAAGATGAGGAGCAGAACTCGCCACCCCCACCGCCAGAGCTTCAAACTAAACACCGTCATGAACCTGCGGCTCCTTCGGCCCCTCCAGCATCCTCGAGTGCCCCACCAACTGCTCCTGTGGTTCCGAGCGCCTCGCCAGCCATTCCCGTGGGTCCGAGTGCTCGGAGCACCAAGAGGACCAGGGACGCTGCTGCTGAGCCTGCGGGTCAGCCCTCTAAGGTGGACAAACCGAGTGGATCTAAGCCTCGGAAGGCTTTTCCGCGGATGAGGGTCACAGTTCCCGTCACCTCAACGTAAGTGCATTATTCTTCTATCTTCTTCCAGTATTTGATTGAACTCCTGCTTATTTGTCGAATGAATTTTACTCGACAGAGTTGCCACCTCTGCCACCTCTCCGGCACGCCAGGGGGACGATCCCATGGACATGGGCAACGTTGTTGCATCCCAGTCAGGTGCGTCGTGGCGATTCCGAGAGTTTACATTATTGCATCACGAATTCTGTCTTTGGTCTTGACTTTTTCCTGTGGTCTCACGCCTTTCGGTCGGGCTTCCCTCAGGGGTGACTTATGTGGAGGAGGGCGACCAGAGGAGGTCTGAGCAAGCTGCGGTACCTGTCCTTGAAGCTGTTCTGCCGGTTACTATTCTCGCCATGGACGCGCCGCCGACTGAGACGATGCCGTCGACTGAAACGGCGCTGATCGCTGCTGAACCGACTGGAGCAGGCCTTGGGATGCCCAAGGAGTCTCCTACGATGCCAGGTCCGTCGAATGTCCAGTACAACGTCCAGCGCCTCCCGGAAGATCAGGTGGGAGCTGCCAATGGGGCCATGGTGCAGGCGGAGCTGATGGCGGGAGAGGCCAAGAGAGCGTACGACTCCATCGCGTCCGTGTACAAGCGAAGCTTGGAACTGCGGGACGATATCCGAGTAAATGGGCTAGTAAGTATTTACTTTCCTCTTGTAACCCACTGGGTGTTTGAGCAATACACTCGGATAGAGTATGATTATTTTGCAGTGGGTTCACTCTTAGTGACCCCAGTGGGTGTAGTCCCCGAGACTTCTGTCGAGTGCTTGCACCGGCAGTTGTCTTTATACACATTTTCTTTGCCTTGATCAGATCAGAAACTAATCTGTTCAAATGTTACTGGTAGGGGCACTCCGAGTGCACCTACTGGATGAGTCCCCGAGAGTAATTTTACTCATGTCGGGTAGTAGTAACCTCATAAGTTTGTTTTTTGTCATGTATCTCAATAGGGCTGACCTGTTTGAGATTCATGCCAGTGGGGTCACTCTTAGTGAACCAACTGGGTGTAGTCCCCGAGACCGCTGTCGACTGCTTGCGTCGGCAGGGGTATGAAGAACTTAGAATTTTTATTGTTGTCCTTGTCGAATTTGTCTGATCGTCTCTTGGCGCTGACTTGCAGAAAACTTGCAAGATGGGAGCAGTGTACGAGACTCTGAGGGCTGAAAAGGTTCAGTTTGTTGGGGAACTAGATGCAACAATGGTTGCCTTGGCTGGTATGAAGGATGCTCTGGCTGAACGAGAGAAGTCCTTGGAGGAGGCCCGTGAGGCAAACAAGGCATTGGCGGCTGAAGTGGAGAAAATGGGGAAACAAAGGACCGAGCTGATGGGACAGATGCAAGTGTTGAACAGGCGGTGCATAGCACAGGAGAGTTACGTTAGTGACTGGGCACGGAAGATGATAGCGCTTCTTGGTGGTACGTTCTGTTTTTCCGAGTGCTTCTTTACTGTGTATTTCATGCTATGCTTACTTTCTGCTCGTCCTGTCGTTGCAGATTTTTGCCTGGACGCTGAGGCTGAAGCAGCTGACGTTGAGCGTTCGATTCTTCCGAACTTTTCACTCGGCGATGACGCCAATCGAGATATGCTCCGAGCGCACATTCGCCTGGGCAAAGTGGGACCTTTCATCGGTCGACTGAGAGAGGTCGTCGGCCGAATCGACAAGGAGCTTTGGCCTGAAGACGAGACTCGGCACGAGATGGAAGGCTTGATGACTCGGTTGGAGGAGGTCCCGAACCGAGTGCAGGCGTGGAAGAAGTCTGCATCTCGCTGTGGTGCGGACGTCGCTCTGTCGCTGGTCCGGGTACACTGCAAGGAGGCTCGTGAAGAGAAGCTGAAGGCGTTGCAAGTCGCCGACACCAAAAAGCTTAGATTCAAAGATTTCATGGAGACCTTCCTTGAGAGCGCCACTCGCATCGCCGACGAGATCGACCTCGACACATTCGTGGAGCCTACCAGTCCCAGTGCCAGTCCGGATGATGTTTAAGAAAACTTTTACCTCGGTATGCCGAGTGTTGGTTGTAAGAAACTTTGGCCACTGCTATTGGCCGTCACATTCGTGGTTCGGTGTGGATAAGCTTGATCTACACCGAGCCAACTATCCTTAGGCAAACTTTTAATTTGAATCGAATCTTTTTTTCTCTTCTTTTGCCAAAGAGTTGTTGACACAATTTTGGATCATGGTTTTTGTTTGGCGTTTCTTGGTGAAGCCAATGGCAAACATGCGGAGCATGTAATTGTCAGTTGTCTTGACATCTGCATGAGCCTTACTGAGGGTCTGCTGAGTCTCCGAGTGGATATGTAGGATACACTCGAAGGCAATTGAGTACTTAGGCGATTCGTGATCGCGGCTAAGTCTTCGAGTGCGACTGTAAGGTCCTACTCGGAGCGAGTTGTTACTCATGTAATTGTCAGTTGTCTTGACATCTACATGAGCCTCAATGAGGTTCTGCTACTCATGTAATTGTCAGTTGTCTTGACATCTACATGATTCTCAATGAGGGTCTGCTAAGCCTCCGAGTGTATCTGTGAGATACACTCGAAGGAAGCTTTCTTTTTAAGCGATTCTTGATCGCAGACAAGTCCCCGAGTGCGACGTGAAGTGCACACTCGGAGAAAGTGTGTTGTTTGGCGATTCGTAATCGCAGCTAAGTCCCCGAGTGCGACGGTTAGTGCACACTCGGAGAAAATTTGTACTTAGGCGATTCTTTATCGCAGCTAAGTCCCCGAGTGCAACGTTAAGTGCACACTCGGAGAAAGTTAATACTTAGGCGATTCTGGATCGCAGCTAAGTCCCCGAGTGCGACGTTAAGTGCACACTCGGAGAAAGTTAATACTTAGGCGATTCTGGATCGTAGCTAACTCCTCGAGTACGACGTTTAGTGCACACTCGAAGAAAGTTAGTACTTAGGCGATTCTTGATCGCAGCTAAGTCCCCGAGTGCGGCGTTTAGTGCACACTCGGAGAAAGTTAATACTTAGGTGATTCTGGATCGCAGCTAAGTCCCCGAGTGCGAAGTTAAGTGCACACTCGGAGAAAGTTTGTACTTAGGAGATTCTTGATCACAGCTAAGTCCCCGAGTGCGACGTTAAGTGCACACTCGGAGAAAGTTAATACTTTGGCGATTCTGGATCGCAGCTGAGTCCTCGAGTGTGACGTGTAGTGCACACTCGGAGAAAGTTAATACTTAGCCGATTCGTGATCGCAGCTAAGTTTTTTTTTGAGACCGGAGTCTGCGACCGCGGAGGAATTTTGAATCTGCAAAAACTCAATCTGCTTTGTATTACTTCAACGATACTTGGTCTTTACATTGCTTCAGTCGACGGTCACGTGTAGAAGCGCTTCAGGAGATCTCCGTTCCATGCTCGCGGCTCGTCCGTTTCCCTGTCGATGTTGTAGAGTCGGTATGCGCCGTTGTTCAGCACATTGTAGATGATGAAGGGTCCTTCCCAGGCGGGAGCCAACTTGTGAGGTCTCTGCTGATCCACTCGGAGCACCAGGTCGCCTGCTTGGAATGTACGACTCCTGACGTGTCGCGCGTGAAAACGCCGCAGATCTTGTTGATAAATGGTTGCGCGAGTCAGTGCCATCTCGCGCTCCTCCTCTAAAAGATCCACTCCATCTTGCCTTGCTTGTTCTGCTTCAGCTTCGGAGAAGAGTTCAACTCGTGGAGCGGAAGGACTGCCTCCGCTCCGTAAACGAGGAAGAACGGGGAACGCCCTGTAGATCTATTTGGGGTTGTGCGGAGACCCCAAAGCACCGAAGGCAGCTCAGTGACCCATGCGCCAGCGGCATGTCCCACCTCTCGCTGGAGTTGAGGCTTCAAACCTTGCAGAATAAGTCCATTCGCCCGCTCTGCTTGCCCGTTTGTTTGGGGATGCGCCACAGATGCAAAATCCACTCGCATACCTTGGCCTGTACAGAAACCTTTGAATCTGTCTGAGTCAAAGTTTGTTCCGTTGTCAGTGATTATGCTGTGAGGTACCCGAAATCTGGAGATGATGTCCCTGACAAACTTGATGGCTGTTAGGGCGTCGAGCTTCTTGATGGGCTTGGCTTCGATCCACTTTGTGAACTTGTGGACTGCCACCAACAGATGTGTGAATCCCCCTTGGCCTGTCCTGAATGGACCGACTGTATCTAATCCCCATACCGCAAACGGCCAAACAAGAGGGATTGTCTTCAACGCAGATGTTGGCTTGTGGGACTTGTTAGAGTAGAAATGATAGCCTTCACATCGGTTGACCATATCTTTCGCCATTTCATTTGCCTGCAGCCAGAAGAAGCCAGCTCTGAATGCTTTGGCGATGATTGCTCTTGAAGAGGCGTGATGACCGCATGTGCCCGAGTGAATTTCCTCCAGGATTAACTGTCCCTCCTCTGGGGAGATGCATCGTTGAAGGACGCCTGAAACACTTTCCTTGTACAACTGGCCATCGATGACAGTGAACGACTTTGACCTGCGGACGATATGTCTGGCTTGGACTTCGTCTTCCGGTAGTTCTTGCATCAGGATGTATGCAATGATCGGCACAGTTCAATCGGGGATGAAAGCAAGAATCTCCATGATCAAATCAACCACAGAAGGTACGTCGACTTCAGTCGGATCTGTCGATCTCTTTGGTTGTACTGGTTCCTCTGTGAAAGGATCTTCTTTAACTGAGGGAAGGTGGAGGTTCTCGAGGCAGACGTCACTCGGGACTGGTCTCCGAGTGGATCCGAGTTTTGCAACTCATCAGCTGCCTGGTTCTTCAGTCGCGGAACATGGTGGAGTTCTAGACCTTCAAACTTTTCTCGAGCTTCCTCACTGCATTGCAGTATGTGGTCATGGTGGGGTTCCGGACGTCCCACTCCTTCATCACTTGATTAACCACCAAATCCGAATCACCATAGACCATCAGGAGACGGACGCTGAGTGCGATGGCCATGCGCAGTCCGTAAAGGAGAGCTTCATACTCAGCCTCGTTGTTGGAGGAATCAAAGTGTGACTACAACACATACTTGAGTTTGTCACCCTTTGGCGATATGATCACCACGCCTACGCCGGAGCCATTCAACATCTTGGACCCATCGAAGAACATTGTCCAATGAGCCGAGTAGATGTGGGTCGGTTGCTATTGTTCTACTCATTCTGCTATGAAGTCAGCCAGAGCTTGAGACTTTATAGCTTTCTTGGCCTCGAACTTTATGTCACAGTATAACATCTCCATTGCCCACTTCGCCACTCGACCCGATGCGTCTCGATTGTGGAGGATTTCCGACAACGGAGCATCAGAGACGACAGACACCGAGTGGTCTTGGAAATAATGAGCCACCTTCTTCGCAGTCATGTAAATCCCATAGATAAGTTTTTGATAGTGGGGATACCTCTACTTGGAAGGAGTCAGGACTTCGGAGACATAATACACTGGCCGCTGAACTTTGTATGCTTTGCCTTCTTCTTCTCGTTCGACTGTGAGAACAGTGCTGACGACTTGATTTGTAGCCGCGATGTACAGAAGAAGGGGCTCTTTACTGAGCGGAGCAGTAAGAACCGGCTGGGTGGAAAGTAGGACTTTGGGGTCGTCGAATACGACTTGGGCTTCGTCTGTCCACTCGAAAGTATCTGATTTTTTCATGAGTCGGTACAGAGGAAGTGCCTTCTCGCCAAGTCGAGTGATAAACCTGCTCAAAGCCGCTAGGCAACCTGTGAGCCTTTGAACATCGTGTATTCTGACCGGCCACTCCATTCGGACGATGGTCCCGATCAATTCGGGGTTGACATCGATCCCTCGTTCGGAAACAAAGAAACTGAGTAACTTTCCGCTCGGAACACCGAATGAACATTTGGCTGGGTTGAGCTTGATATCGTACCTACGAAGGTTGGCGAATGTTTCTGCCAAGTCAGTCAGTAGTTCGGAACCTTTGCGTGACTTGACTATGATATCATCCATATATGCCTCCACATTCCGACCGATCTGGTCGAGGAGGCATTTTTCGATCATGCGCATAAAGGTTGTGTTGGGGAACGTCGCATGGGAAACAAAAAATTTCCTACGCGCACGAAAACCTATCATGGTGATGTCCATCTACGGGAGGGGATATTCGATCTACGTACCCTTGTAGATCGCACAGCAGAAGCGTTAAGAAACGTGGAAGATGTAGAGGAACGTCCTCACGTCCCTCGATCTGCCCCGCGAACTGTCCCGCGATCAGTCCCACGATCTAGTGCTGAACGGACGGCACCTCCGCGTTCAGCACACGTACAGCTTGACGATGATCTCGGCCTTCTTGATCCAACAAGAGAGACGGAGAGGTAGATGAGTTCTCCGGCAGCGTGACGGCGCTCCGGAGGTTGGTGATGATCTTATCTCAGCAGGGCTCCGCCCGAGCTCCGCAGAAACGCGATCTAGAGGTAAAACCGTGGAGATATGTGGTTGGGCTGCCGTGGCAAAGTTATCTCAAATCAGCCCTAAAACCTCCGTATATATAGGGGGAAAAGGGGGAGCCTTGCCTTGGGGTCCAAGGACCCCCAAGGGGTTCGGGCGAGCCAAAGGGGGGAGTCCACCCCTTCCAAACCGAATCCAACAAGGTTTGGAAGGTGGAGTCCTTCCCCTTTTTCCCACCTCCTCTTTTTTTTCCTTTTCTCTTTGATTTTCTTCCTATGGCGCATAGGGCCTTCTTGGGCTGTCCCTCCAGCCCACCAAGGGCTGGTGCACCACCTCCAAGGCCTATGGGCTTCCCCGGGGTGGGTTGCCCCCCCACCCACCCAGTGAACACCCGGAACCCATTCGTCATTCCCGGTACATTCCTGGTAACTCTGAAAACCTTCCGGTAATCAAATGAGGTCATCCTATATATCAATCTTCATTTCCGGACCATTCCGGAAACCCTCGTGACGTCCGTGATCTCATCCGGGACTCCGAACAACATTCGGTAACCAACCATATAACTCAAATACGCATAAAACAACGTCGAACCTTAAGTGTGCAGACCCTGCGGGTTCGAGAACTATGTAGACATGACCCGAGCGACTCCTCGGTCAATATCCAATAGCAGGACCTGGATGCCCATATTGGATCCTACATATTCTACGAAGATCTTATCGTTTGAACATCAGTGCCAAGGATTCATATAATCCCGTATGTCATTCCCTTTGTCCTTCGGTATGTTACTTGCCCGAGATTCGATCGTCAGTATCCGCATACCTATTTCAATCTCGTTTACCGGCAAGTCTCTTTACTCGTTCCGTAATACAAGATCCCGCAACTTACACTAAGTCACATTGCTTGCAAGGCTTGTGTGTGATGATGTATTACCGAGTGGGCCCCGAGATACCTCTCCGTCACACGGACTGACAAATCCCAGTCTCGATCCATACTAACTGAACGAACACCTTCGGAGATACCTGCAGAGCATCTTTATAGTCACCCAGTTAGGTTGCGACGTTTGATATACACAAAGCATTCCTCCGGTGTCAGTGAGTTATATGATCTCATGGTCATAGGAACAAATACTTGACATGCAGAAAACAGTAGCAACAAAATGACACGATCAACATGCTACGTCTATTAGTTTGGGTCTAGTCCATCACGTGATTCTCCTAATGACGTGATCTAGTTATCAAGCAACAACACCTTGTTCATAATCATAAGACCCTGACTATCTTTGATCAACTGGCTAGCGAACTAGAGGCTTGCTTGGGATAGTGTTTTGTCTATGTATCCACACATGTATATAAGTCTTCATTCAATACAACTATAGCATGGATAATAAACGATTATCATGAACTAAGAAATATAATAATAACTAATTTATTATTGCCTCTAGGGCATATTTCCAACAGTCTCCCACTTGCACTAGAGTCAATAATCTAGTTCACATCACCATGTGATTTCAACGAATCCAACACCCATATAGTTATGGGGTCTGATCACGTCTTACTCGTGAGAGAGGTTTTAGTCAACGGTTCTGGAACTTTCAGATCCGTGCGTTCTTTACAAATCTTTATGTCATCTTATAGATGCTGCTAGTACTTGCTATTCGGAAATGCTCCAAATATCTACTCTACTATACGAATCCGTTTCACTACTCATAGTTATTCAGGTTAGTGTCAAAGCTTGCATCGACGTAACCCTTTACGACGAACTCTTTAACCACCTCCATAATCGAGAAAAATTCCTTAGTCTATTTAGTTACTAAGGATAACTTTGACCGCTGATCCGTGATTCAATGTTGGATCACTCTGTGTACCTCTTAACACACTTGCTGCAAGGCACACATCAGGTGCGGTGCTCAGCATGACATACTTTAGAGTCTACGACTAAGGCATAGAAGACAACCTTCGTCTATTCTCTTTATTCTGCAGTGGTCGGGTTTCGAGTCTTACTGAAATTCACACCTTACAACGCAACCAAGAACTCCTTCTTTGCTGATCTATTTTGAACTCTTTCAAAAACTTGTCAAGGCATGCATCTTGTTGAAACTTCCATTAAGCGCTTTTGATCTATCTCCATACATCTTTGATGCTCAACGTTCAAGTAGCGCAATCCAGGTATTCCTTTGAAAACTCCTTTCAAACAACCTTGTATGCTTTACGGAAATTCTACATTACTTCTGATCCACAATATGTCAACCGCATATACTTATCAGAAATTCTATAGTGCACCCACTCACTTCTTTGGAAATACAAGTTTCTCATAAACCTTGTACAAACCCAAAATCTTTGATCATCTCATCAAAGTGTATATTCCAACTCCGAGATGCTTGCACCAGTCCATTGAAGGATCACTGGAGCTTGCATACTTTCTAGTATCTTTAGGATCGACAAAACCTCCTGGTTGTATCACATACAATGTTTGCTCAAGGAAACCATCGAGGAAACAATGTTTTGACATCCTACGTGCAATATTTCATACATAATGCAGCAACTACTAACATAATTCTAACAGACTTTTAGCATCGCTATGAGTGAGAAAGTCTCATCATAGTCGACTATTTGATCTTGTCGGAAACATCTTTGCAACAAGTCGAGCTTTTCTTAATAGTGACATATCACCATCATCGTCTGTCTTCCTTCTAAAGATCTATCTTTACTCAATAGTCCTATGACCATCAAGTAGTTCTTCCAAAGTCTACACTTTGTTTTCATACATGGATCCTCTCTCGGATTTCATGGCTTTTAGCCATTTGTCGGAATCCGGGCCCACCATTGCTTTCTCCATAACTCGTAGGTTCACTGTTGCTCAACAACATGATCTCCAAGACAGGGTTACCGTACCACTCTGCAGTAGTACGCGACCTTGTCAACCTACGAGGCTTGTAGTAACTTGATCCGATGCTCGATAATCACCATCATCAGCTTTCACTTCAATTGGTGTAGGCGCCATAGGAACAACTTCCTGCGCCCTTCTACACACTGGTCGAAGTAATGGTTCAGTAACCTCATCAAGACTCACCACCCTCCCACTCAATTCTTTCGAGAGAAACCTTTCCTCGAGAAAGGATCCGTTTCCAGAAACAAACACTTTGCTTTCGGATCTGAGATAGGAGATGTACCTAACCGTTTTGGATATCCTATGAAGATGCATTTATCCGCTTTAGGTTCGAGCTTATCAGACTGAAATTTTTTCACATAAGTGTCGAAGCCCCAAACTTTCAAGAAACGACAGTTTAAATTTCTCTAAACCTCAATCTCTACTGTGTCATCTCAACGGAAATACGCGGTGCCCTATTTAAAGTGAATGCGGTTGTCTCTAATGCATAACTCACAATCGATAGTGGTAATTCGATAAGAGACATCATAGCATGTACCATATCTAATAGTGCATGGCTATGATGTTCAGACACAACATCACACTATGATGTTCCAGGTGGCGTGAACTGCAAAATAATGCCCACATTGTCTTAACTGCGTACCAAAACTCGTAACTCAGATATTCATTTCTATGATCATATCGTAGACAATTTATGCTCTTGTTACGACGAACTTCACTCCGAAACAGAATTGAACTTTTCAATATTTCAGACTTGTGATTCATTAAGTAAATACTCTTGTATCTGCTCAAATAGTCATTGAAGTAAGAACATAATGATATCCACTGCGTGCCTCAGTACCCATTGGACTGCATACATCAAAATGTATCACTTCCAACAAGTTACTATCTTGTTTCATCTCAGTGAAAACAAGGCCTTGCTCATGTGGTATGATTTGCACGTCACTAGTGATTTAAAATCAAGTGAGTATAAAGATCCATCAGCATGGAGCCTCTTCATGCAATTTATACCAACATGACTCAAGCGGCACTGCTACAAGTAAGTGGTACTATCATCATTACCTCGTATCTTTTGGCACCAATATCATGAACATGTGTAACACTACGATCGAGATTCAATAAACCATTGAAGGTGATTATTCAAGCAAATAGAGTAACCATTATTCTCTTTAAATGAATAATCGTATTTCAATAACCACGATCCAATCATGTTCATGCTTAACGCAAGCACCAAATAATAATTATTTAGGTTTAACACCAATCCCGATGGTAGAGGAAGTGTGCGACGTTTTGATCATATCAATCTTGGAAACACTTCCAACACGTATCGTCACCTCGCCTTTAGCTAGTCTCCGTTTATCCCGTAGCTATCATTTCGTGTTACTAATCACTTAGCAACCGAACCGGTATCCAATACCCTCGTGCTACTAGGAGTACTAGTAAAGTACACATCAACATCATGTATATCTAACATACTTCTTTCGACTTTTGCCAGCCTTCTTATCTACCAAGTATCTTAGAGTTTCTCCGCCTCAGTGACTGTTCCCCTCAATACAGAAGCACTTAGTCTCGGGTTTGGGTTTAATCTTGGGTCTCTTCATTAGTGCAGCAACTGTTTTGCCGTTTCACGAAGTATCCCTTCTAGCCCTTGCCTTTCTTGAAACTTAGTGGTTTTACTAACCATCAACTATTGATGCTCCTTCTTGATTTCTACTTTCGCAGTGTCAAACATTGCGAATCCCTCAAGGATCAATGTATCTATCCTTGATTTGTTATAGTTCATCACGAAGCTGTCACAGCTTGGTGGCAGTGACTTTGGAGAACCATCACTTTCTCATCTAGAAGATTAACTCCCACTTGATTCAAGCGATTGTCGTACTCAGACAGTCTGAGCACACGCTCAATGATTGAGATTTTCTCCTTTACTTTGTGGACAAAGAATCTTGTCAGAGGTCTTGTACCTCTTAAAAAGGGCATAAGAATGAAATCACAACTTCATCTCTTTAGAACATCACTTATGTTCCGCGACGTTTCAAATCGTCTTCGGCGCCTTGCTTCTAAACCATTAAGTATTTTGCACTGAACTATCGTGTAGTCATCAGAAACGTGTATGTCGGATGTTCATAGCATCCACAGACGACGCTCGAGGTGCAGCACACCGAGTGGTGCATTAAGGACATAAGCCTTCTGCGCAGCAACGAGGACAATCCTCGGTTTTACAGACTCAGTCTGCAAAGTTTGCTACTATCAACTTTCAACTCAATTTTCTCTAGGAACATATAGAAACAGTAGAGCTATAGCGCAAGCTACATCGTAATTCGCAAAGACCATTAGACTATGTTCATGACAATTTAGTTCAATTAATCATATTACTTAAGAACTCCCACTCAAAAATTACATCTCTCTAGTCATTTGAGTGGTACATGATCCAAATCCATTATCTCAAGTCCGATCATCACGTGAGTCGAGAATAGTTTCAGTGGTAAGCATCTCTATGCTAATCATATCATCTATACGATTCATGCTTGACCTTTCAGTCTCATGTGTTCCGAGGCCATGTCTGCACATGCTAGGCTCGTCAACCTTAAACCGAGTGTTCCGCGTGTGCAACTGTTTTGCACCCGTTGTATGTGAACGTTGAGTCTATCACACCCGATCATCACGTGGTGTCTCTAAACGAAGAACTGTCGCTACGGTGCACAGTCGGGGAGAACACAATTTCATCTTGAAATTTTAGTGAGAGATCACCTCATAATGCTACCGTCGTTCTAAGCAAGATAAGGTGCAAAAAGGATTAACATCACATGCAATTCATAAGTGACATGATATGGCCATCATCACGTGCTTCTTGATCTCCATCACCAAAGCACCGGCACGATCTTCTTGTCACCGGCGCCACACCATGATCTCCATCAACGTGTCGCCATCCGGGTTGTCGTGCTACTCATGCTATTACTGCTAAGGCTACATCCTAGCAAAATAGTAAACGCATCTTCAAGCACAAACGTTAGTTTAAAGACAACCCTATGGCTCCTGCCGGTTGCTGTACCATCGACGTGCAAGTCGATATTAACTATTACAACATGATCATCTCATACATCCAATATATCACATCACATCGTTGGCCATATCACATCAGAAGCATACCCTGAAAAACAAGTTAGACGTCCTCTAATTTTGTTGTTGCATGTTTTACGTGGTGACCATGGGTATCTAGGAGGATCGCATCTTACTTACGCAAACACCACAACGGAGATATATGAATTGCTATTTAACCTTATACAGGGATCTCCTCGGTCTAATCCGATTCAACTAAAGTTGGAGAAACTGACACTTGCTAGTCATCTTTGAGTAACGGGGTTACTCGTAGCGATGAAACCAGTCTCAAGTAAGCGTACGAGTAATGTCGGTCCAAGCCGCTTCAATCCAACAATACCGCGGAATCAAGAAAAGACTAAGGAGGGCAGCAAAACGCACATCACCGCCCACAAAAACTTTTGTGTTCTACTCGAGAAGACATCTACGCATGAACCTAGCTCATGATGCCACTGTTGGGGAACGTCGCATGGGAAACAAAAAATTTCCTACGCGCACGAAGACCTATCATGGTGATGTCCATCTACGAGAGGGGATATTCGATCTACGTACCCTTGTAGATCGCACGGCAGAAGCGTTAAGAAACGCGGTTGATGTAGTGGAACGTCCTCACGTCCCTCGATCCGCCACGCGAACCGTCCCGTGATCAGTCCCACGATCTAGTGCCGAACGGACGGCACCTCCGCGTTCAGCACATGTACAACTCGATGATGATCTCGGCCTTCTTGATCCAGCAAGAGAGATGGAGAGATAGATGAGTTCTCCGGCAGCGTGACGGCGCTCCGGAGGTTGGTGATGATCTTATCTCACCAGGGCTCCGCCCGAGCTCCGCAGAAACGTGATCTAGAGGTAAAACCGTGGAGATATGTGGTCGGGCTCCCGTGGCAAAGTTATCTCAAATCAGCCCTAAAACCTCTGTATATATAGGGGGAAGAGGGGGAGCCTTGCCTTGGGGTCCATGGACCCCCAAGGGGTTCGGCCGAGCCAAAGGGGGGAGTCCTCCCCTTCCAAACCGAATCCAACTAGGTTTGGAAGGTGGAGTCCTTCCCCTTTTTCCCACCTCCTCTTTTTTTCCTTTTCTCTTTGATTTTCTTCCTATGGTGCATAGGGCCTTCTTGGGCTGTCCCACCAGCCCACCAAGGTCTGGTGCGCCACCCCCAAGGCCTATGGGCTTCCCCGGGGTGGGTTGCCCCCCCGGTGAACACCCGGAACCCATTCGTCATTCCCGGTACATTCCCGGTAACTCCGAAAACCTTCCGGTAATCAAATGAGGTCATACTATATATATGAATCTTTGTTTCTGGACCATTCCGGAAACCCTCGTGACGTCCGTGATCTCACCCGGGACTCCGAACAACATTCGGTAACCAACCATATAACTCAAATACGCATAAAACAACGTCGAACCTTAAGTGTGCAGACCCTGCGGGTTCGAGAACTATGTAGACATGATCCGAGCGACTCCTCGGTCAATATCCAATAGCAGGACCTGGATGCACATATTGGATCCTACATATTCTACGAAGATCTTATCGTTTTAACCTGAGTGCCAAGGATTCATATAATCCCGTATGTCATTCCCTTTGTCCTTCGGTATGTTACTTGCCCGAGATTCGATCGTCAGTATCCGCATACCTATTTCAATCTCGTTTACCGGCAAGTCTCTTTACTCGTTCCGTAATACAAGATCCCGCAACTTACACTAAGTCACATTGCTTGCAAGGCTTGTGTGTGATGTTGTATTACCGAGTGGGCCCCGAGATACCTCTCCGTCACACGGAGTGACAAATCCCAGTCTCGATCCATACTAACTCAACGAACACCTTCGGAGATACCTGTAGAGCATCTTTATAGTCACCCAGTTACGTTGCGACGTTTGATACACACAAAGCATTCCTCCGGTGTCAGTGAGTTATATGATCTCATGGTCATAGGAACAAATACTTTAGACGCAGAAAACAGTAGCAACAAAATGACACGATCAACATGCTACGTCTATTAGTTTCGGTCTAGTCCATCACGTGATTCTCCTAATGACGTGATCCAGTTATCAAGCAACAACACCTTGTTCATAATCAGAAGACCCTGACTATCTTTGATCAACTGGCTAGCCAACTAGAGGCTTGCTAGGGACAGTGTTTTGTCTATGTATCCACACATGTATATAAGTCTTCATTCAATACAATCATAGCATGGATAATAAACGATTATCATGAACTAAGAAATATAATGATAACTAATTTATTATTGCCTCTAGGGCATATTTCCAACAGGTTGCTCCTGAATTCTTCAAACCAAATGGCATAGTGATGTAGCATGAGCACCCGAATGGGGTGATGAAGGCTGTTTTTAATTCATCGGGGCCATACAGACGGATCTGATGATAGCTCGAGTAGGCATCAAGAAATGACAAACGCTCGCAACTCGGAGTCGAGTCGACAATTTGATCGATGCGGGGGAGCGGAAAATGGTCTTTCGGGCAGACCTTATTGAGGTGCTTGAAGTCGATGCACATTCGGAGCGACTTGTCCTTCTTGGGCACCATGACAACGTTGGCGAGCCACTCGGAGTGGTGTACCTCGTGAATGAAGTTGGCTGCCAAATGCTTGGCCACCTCTTCCCCGATTGCCTTCCTCTTGTGCGCGGAGGACCGACGCGGGCGTTCTCGGACAGGCCGAGCGGCGGGATCCACATGCAGTCGGTGCTCAGCCAACTCCCTCGGTATACCTGGCATGTTAGAAGGCTTCCATGCGAAGATGTCCCAGTTCTCACGGAGGAATTGGATGAGCTCGGCTTCCTATTTAGGTTCGAGGATGGTGGAGATGTTCGTTGGGGCAGCGGTGTCGTCCGTCGGGTGGATGCTGACCTTCTTCGTCTGTCCCGCCGACTGGAATGTGGACTCCGAAGCTGGCTTCTTCGAACGCATCAAGTTAGCGGGGTCGACTGTTTTCTTGTACTCGTCAAGCTCGAGGACAGCCATCTGCTGATCGGCGATCCTTGATCCCTGTTGCAGACACTCCTCGGCCCGTTGTCGATTGCCCGTGATAGTGATCACACCTTTCGGGCCTGGCATCTTCAGCTTCAGGTACACGTAACATGGACGGGCCATGAAACGCGCATATGCCGGGCGGCCCAGAATTGCGTGGTACGCACTCTGGAAGTCTACGACCTCGAACGTCAACTTTTCCTTGCGGAAGTTCTTGCCGGAGCCGAAGACGACGTCCAACGCGATCTGACCGAGTGACTTGGCCTTTCCTCCAGGGACGACTCCATGGAACTGCATGCTGCTCTCGCTGAGTTTGGACATCGGAATGCCCATCCCCTTGAGAGTGTCGACATACATGATGTTCAAGCCACTGCCACCGTCCATGAGGACTTTGCGCAGTCGGACTCCTTCCACCACCGGGTTGACGACCAGAGCCTACCTCCCTGGGGTGGGTACGTGTGCTGGATGATCCGACTGGTCAAAGGTGATCGCAGTCTGAGACCATTTGAGGAACGTGGGGTTGGTCGGCGTGGCCATGTTCACCTCCCTGTTCACCAGCTTCAGTCGACTCTTGCTCTCAACGTCAGCAAAAATCATCAGTGTTGCATGGACTTGGGGGGAACGGATCCTCCTTGTCCTCCTCATCCTGTTCATTGCACTTTTCACTCGGTTTCCCTTCGCCGAACCCCTGGATCAGGAGGCGACATTGCCGAGCGGTATGCTTCGGATATATGGCGTTTCCCTCTTCATCCATCATTGTGTGAATCGGACATGGCTGGTCCAGGATGGGGTTATTGAACTGCTTCTTATTGGGGGTGAACTGAGCCTTACCCTTGCCCTTGAACTTGCCATTGGTAATAGCTGCTGCTTCTGCCTACGGAGTGGATGGAGCTTTCTGCTTCTGCTTCCGAGTGTTGTTCCCATCTCCATCGGCGACTGCTTTGTGCTTGCCGCTACGGATGCGGTCCTCTTCTTCGCCATTTGTATAGCGTGCCGCTATCTCCATCATCTTGCTCATGGAGATGTCGCCGGTTCGACCGAACTTCAGGTACAAATCTCTGTACCGCACGCCTGCCTTGAAGGCGCAGACTGCTTGGTGCTCTGTGACGTTCTCCACCGTGTGGTAGAGGGTCGTCCAACGCTGAATGAAATCGCGGAGGGGTTCATTCTGCTTCTGGACACAGTGCTGGAGCTCCACGAGGCCAGCAGGGCGCTTGCACGTCCCTTGGAAGGTCCTGATGAAGACTCGGGCCAGATCTGCCCAGCTGTAGATGCTTGAGGGAGCCAACTGGTTCAGCCACGCTCGTGCCGAGCCGTCGAGCATCAGAGGGAGGTGCTTCATGGCGACGTGGTCGTCCCCTCCTCCGATCTGGACTGCCACTCGGTAGTCGTCCAGCCACTTTTCTGGCATGGATTCTCCTGTAAACTTGCTGATCCCCGTCGCCAGTCGGAAGTCGGGAGGGATGTCAGCCGACTGGATGGCTCGACTGAAACACTCGGGAGCTCGGCCCCTGTCGACCCAACGCTAGGCGATATGCCCTCTCGTGTTGGGGCCTTGGATCGTAAGTGTCACCGACTGAACACCGATCATCATGATGTCGGGGCCCGTAGGGCCCACCCCGCGGAGGGGTGCGTGAATGGCGACGATCTTCGGGATTTATGGAACGACTGCCTCCCCTATGTCGCTGATGAGAACCAGGGCTGTGAACTGACCGATGCGTGTTCGCATGAACAGAACTATTGTGGATCCTATTGTGCGACTCGGAGACCGTCGAATTTTGCTGCTGCGCCATGTGCAGCAGGGCGCGGATTTCCTCGATCCCCCTGCCAGCCTCTGAATCAGTCAGCTGAACGGAATCGGCTATCTTGGTGGCGGCAGCCAGGTTGAGGATGGGTGTGCGGAACACCTCCACATTGCTCCACCGAGTGTGCCGACTGGCAGAACGGCGAGGTGGACGGCGAGCGCCGGACGTTTCGCCGATCTCGTGCTCGCTCCGGCCAGTTTGGCGGGGACTTTCATGGGAGTTGGCCATGTGCACATCTGCTGCAGGCCTGCGACCCAAGTACTCGGAGGGAAACTCAGTGGGAACCGAGTCCGAGCGCTGCGACGGCGGGGCAACCACAACCGACTCTAGGACCGCCACTTGTGGAGACGCGTTCTGGCGCGCCTGGGCGTGTTGCACCCAACGCTGGGGCCGCGGAGGGCGGGACCGCTTGTTGCGACGCGTGACGGCGGCGTAGGTCGACACCGTAGCCAACTGCTGGAGAAGAAGAATACCGCGAGCACCGGCACGGAAGTGCCTAGCCCCGCGACGGGGGAGCGCCTCGATGTCGAGAGGGGCGTCCCGAAGCCATGCCGAATGGTCGACGATGAAGGAGAGAGCGCCGAAGAGGATCTCGTGACCCATGCTCAAATTTCCACCGGAAGACATGACGGAAAGATGTAGTCGCAAACTCGCCGGAAGTCGCTTAAACGCCTGCCCCACGGTGGGCGCCAACTGTCGTGGGTATAAGTCTGACAGTAGATGTGTAGGGTACGAAAGGATGGGCAGAGACTTAGCTACGGCGAGGTTGTATGAGTTCAGGCCCCTCTACGGTGGAGGTAATAGCCCTACGTCTCAGTGCTCTTGGGAGCTTGTTGTCGAGTGGAATATCGATTACAGTGAAATGCTAACCCCTGCACCAGTGGGGAAGGGTGGCTTATATAGAGTGCGCTGCCCTTCACAACGGTTTGGTGCACAGGGGTGGAGTAGTGGCGAATAAATGCCTACGTTACAGGTAACGTACGTCTTAAATGCTAATAAAGGCACATGGAAACGTATGACCATTTCCCTCCAGGGGAGTTACGATGCACAGAGTGGAATCCAGTCGGTTAGTTTGATACACTCCGAATGCTCATCTCCGACTGGGTGATGGAGGATTCATCACCAACCGGATGATGGGAAGTCCTTAATTCAGTCGGAACTGACTAAGGGCCTTATCCCTTATGAAGGGTAGTCCTTGGGTAGGACTTATAACCCCATCAGGACCAGCTAAAATCAACATTTCTATCTCAAGAACAGGGTCACCAACGTAGCAAGAATACGCGAAGGATAAAGCACTAGAGCAAAACCTAATTGGACAAATGGAGGAGTCGCTTACCAAGGAGTAATTTCCCCAAAACGTTTCAGAGAATGGTCCTTTGAGCAAGGAGATCAAAAATCACAGCCAAATGAGCAAGAACACGGGTTTGAGCTGCGAAATGATTTTTTCTGGAGGTAGAAGAAGAGGATGGGAGCTGGAATGAGTGAAGGGTGTCCCTGTGGGCCCCACAAGCTTGGTAGCCGCCACCAGGGGGGCGGCTACAGGGCTTGTGGACCACTGGTGTGGCCCCCAAGCCAGCTCTTAGTCCCAGTATTTTTCAAATATTCCAGAAAAATCATACTAGATTTTCAGGATCATCGGAGAACTTTTATTTTCGGGGTATTTTTCTTCGGGACACTAAAACAGAAAACAGCAAAAACTAAACTAAATCTATCATTTTTCTTCTAAGCAACAGAAAGTGAAAGCTTAAAACAGAGATATGTGACTCTATGATTCATCCATTTCATGGTCATCGAAAGAAATCCGTCAATGGGGTTGATCAAATCCTTATGACAAAACCTTTTCGAATCGCAAGAGGAAATGGAGCATTGTCGAATAGCCACTAAGTCACCTCAATGGGGATATGTATCTCCCCAACAATCAAATCATACTTTATCTTGACACGAGGAATAGCGCATTCAAAGCTCCCAATAAGAATCGATGAAGTTTTTTCGATAGCATTGATGCAATGTACTTGATATCGTTTCTTCGAAAAGTGTACTGTATGCTCATTACCGTTGACATGGAAAGTGACATTGCCTTTGTTGCAATCTATAACAGCCCCTGCAGTGTTTAAAAACGGTCTTCTGAGGATGACAGCCATGGCATCGTCCTCGGGAATATCCAAGATAACAAAGTATGTTAAGATAGTGGTGTTAGCAACCACAACACGCACATCCTCGCAAATGACAACAGGGAAAGCAGTTGAGTTGTCGGCCATTTGCAGAGAAATTTTAGTGGGTGTCAACTTATCTAGTTCAAGTCTCCGATAAAGAGAGAGCGGCATAAGACTAACACCGGCTCCAAGTTCACATAAGGCAGTTCTTACGTAGTTTCCTTTAATGGAGCAAGGTATAGTGGGCACTCCGGGATCACCAAGTTTTTTAGGAGTTCCACCTTTGAAAGTGTAATTGGCAAGCATGGTGGAGATCTCAACATGTGGTATCGTCCGTTTATTAGTCACGATATCTTTCATGTACTTGGCATATGGAGACATTTTGAGCATATCAATTAACCGCATCTGCAGAAAGACGGGTCTTATCATCTCAACGAAGCGCTCACAATCCTCATCATCTTTTTTCTTGGATGGCTTAGGAGGGAAGGGCATAGGTCTCTGAACCCATGGCTCCCTTTATTTACCATGCTTCCTAGCAGCGAAGTCATTCTTATCGTATCTCTTAGGTTGTGGGTTATCAAGATTAACCGTTGGTTCAATGCCCACATCCTTATCATTGCTAGGTTGAGCATTATTATGAACATCGCTGTCCATATTGTCACCAGGTTCATCTTCATCACCAGATTGTCTTTCTGCATCAGACGCAGAAATATCATTTGGTTCTTCAGGTGTGACAGTATTTGGTGAACTGACATGTAGGTTTCTATCATCCTTTTTCTTAGGATGATTGGGTGTATGAGCATTAATTCCTTGAGAATCTTGATCAATTCTCTTAGAATGGCCTTCAGGATACAAAGGTTCCTGAGTTATTTTGCCTCCTCTAGTAAAGACTCTGATAGAGTTGTCATTTAATTCATTGAGCAAGTCATTCTGAGATATAAGTACTAGTTCTACCTGAGTAGTAATCATAGAGGCATGTTTACTCAGAAGCTTCAAATCATTGACATTTCTGTCTACACAAGCACTTAAATGACTAAGCATACGAGTACTTTGTTCCAAATGTGTGCTGACATAATCATTGAAACTCTGTTGTTTGGCAACAAATTTGTCAAATTCATCAAAGCATAGGCTAGCAGGTTTATCAAAAGGAATATCACTCTCATCAAACCTACGCAGAGAATTCACTTCTACTACTTGTATCGGGTTATCGAGACCATGGATCTCTTCGATAGGTGGTAGATTTTTCACATCTTCAGATCTAATGCCTTTCTCTTGCATAGATTTCTTGGCTTCTTGCATATCTTCGGGACTGAGGAATAGAATACCTCTTTTCTTAGGAGTTGGCTTAGGAGGTTGTTCGGGAATAGTCCAAGCATTATCGTTGATCAAGATGTTATTCAGTAGAATCTCAGCTTGTTCTACAGCTCGTTCCCTAAAAACACAACCGTCACAACTATCTAGGTGGTCTCTAGAAGCATCGGTAAGTCTGTTATAGAAGATATCAAGTATCTCGTTCTTCTTAAGAGGGTGATCAGGCAAAGCATTCTGTAGCTGGATGAGCCTCCCCCAAGCTTGCGGGAGACTCTCTTCTTTGAGTTGAGAAAAGTTGTATATTTCCTGCAAGGCAACTTGCTTCTTATGGGCACAGAAATATTTCTCACATAAGTAATAGACCATGTCCTGGGGACTACTCACACATCCAGGAGCAAGAGAAGTGAACCAGGCTTTAGCGTCATCCTTTAGAGAGAAAGGAAACAACTTAAGGATATAGTAGTAGCGGATCTTCTCCTCACTACTGAAAAGGGTGGCTATATCGTGTAGTTTGGTAAGATGGGCTACGACCGTCTCATACTCATAACCGTGGAAAGTATCAGATTCGACTAGAGAGATTATCTCAGGGTCGACAGAGAATTCATAATCCTTATCGGTGATAAAGATAGGTGAAGTGGCAAACGTCGGGTCGTATTTCATCCTAGCTTTTAGAGATTTTTTCCTTCCACTTGAGAAGAAATTTCTCAGCGTCATAGGCATCCTTACACGCAAGAAAATCCACAGCTATCTCTCCCTCCATAACGTAACCCTCAAGTATATCAGGCAATTCATATCTAGGAGAGCTAGATCTAGGAGGAGCAAAAGCAGGTTCTACACTACTGGAATCCAGAAATTAGTCGTCGCCAGTTCTTTACCGTCTGCTGGCTGACGGCAAAGAACCTCTTTGCCATCAGTTGACACAATACAGACGGCAAAGAACTGACACATGGCAAAAATACTATTTGCCATGTGTGGGTCCTTTGCCGTCTGCCAGCAGACGGCAAAGAGCCCCAGGGCAGATGGCAAAGGGGACGCGTGGGCCCCATGCCTGCCGTGTCCGAAATCCGGGGGCCTTTGCCGTCCGCGGGCCTTTGCCGTCTGCCATACGGCCCTTTGCCGTCTGCCTTATGTCCCTTTGCCGTCAGGGGGCGGACGGCAAAGGGGCCTCCCTATAACGGCCGTTACCCCCCACCTCGCTCACTATCTCTCTCTCTCTCTCACCCCGACCACTCTCTCTCTCCACGGCGGCGACGCCCTGCCGGCGAGATCCCCTCCCCGCGGCGAGCCTACCCCCCGGCGAGCCCACCCGCCCGGCGACCCCCTCCCCGCGGCGACCCACCCCCTGCCCCCTGCCGCCCCCGCCCCCTGCCGCCGCCCCCTACCGCGCGCCGCCCCCTGCCGCCACCCCCCTGCCGCGTGCCGCCCCCTGCCGCCGCCGCCCCCTGCCGCCGACGCCCCCTGCGGCGAGCCCCCAGCCGCGCGCCCCCGTGCCGCCGCCGCCCCCTGCCGCCGCCCCCTGCCGGTGAGTTTTTTTTGTTTTTCTTTTTAAAAAAGTTAATTACTTTAGTTAGTTTATTAGGTTAGTTTTTTTATTATATATAGGGTAATTTAGTTAGTTTATTTGGTTAGATTATTAGGCTAATTAGGTTAGTTAGTTAGGTTAGAAGAAAAAAAGCAGAAGGAAAAAAGCAGGAGAAGAAGAAGAAGAAGAAGAAGAAGAAGAAGAGGAGGAGGAGGACGAGAAAAAAGAAGAAGAAGAAGAAGAAGAAGAAGAAGAAGAGGAGGAGAGGAGGAGGAGGAGAAAGAGGAGGAGGAGGAGAAAGAGGAGGAGAAAGAAGAAGAAGAAGAAGAAGAAGAAGAAGAAGAAAAAGAATAGAAGGAGAAAAAGAGAAGGGGGAGTAGGAGGAGAAAAAAGAAGAAGAAGAAGAAGAAGAAGAAGAAGAAAAAGAGGAGAGAGGAGAAGAAGAAACAAGAGGAAAAGGGAACCCCGGCACCCCGAAACTGACCCTCGATCCCCGACCCCTGACGCCCGACGCCACTGACCCCCGACCATCGACCTCCTACGCCACTGACCCCCGACCCCCGACCCCCGATGCCACTGACCCCCGACGCCACTAACCCTCGACCCCCGACGCCACTGCCCCCGACCCAGCCCCTCGGCCCACGACTCCAGACCCCCGACGCTCGACGCCACCAACCCCCGACCCCCGACGCCACTGACACCCGACGTCACTGACCCTGGACCCCCGACGCCACTGACCCTGGACCCCCGACGCCACTGACCCCCCACAACCGACGCCACTAAGCCCCCGACCCCCGATGCCACCGACCCTCGACGGCACTGACTCCCGACGCCATTAAGCCCCGACCCCCGACACCTCTTCTGCCTTCTTTTGAACGAGAAGGTGCTTTTCGGCCTTCCAGAGGCCCACGGGGTCATAGTTTTGAAAATTATGAGTTAGGTCACATATTTTCCGATCATGTTAATTATAAAAACATCGTATTTGTGTTGATCGGGTGAATTTCAATGTGCAGTTGTTCGACGACCTCCACGTGTGTTGGACGAGCTCAGCCCTTGCGTTTGTTGGTGAGCACAAATGACTTCTCCTCCTACCCCCTTAATTTGCTCTGTCCCGGTCTTCGTGTCGATGAAACTTGCTAGCTATAGGTTTCTTCAATCATGAGTATGCGTGAACAGTATGCGTCTCCCGTTCGAAAGGGCGACATCTATAAATATGCATTTCTTTGCATATTTATAACCGCCATCCTTTCGAATTGTCCAACATTATCCATGGACAGCCCGAGTATGTGTAGATTGGGTTTGTTTTCCCGTATGCTGTGCTCCGGATCTGATGCAGAATTTCGTCAGTGCCTCCCCTGTTGTTCTCCGGGTACACATCCTCTCTGCTTATTGCCGAGACGTGTATCAGGAGAACAGCGGGGAGGTGCTGCCGAAATTGTGCGTCGCACCTGGAGCAGAGCATGGGAAAACGAACCCAGTCTACACATACTCGGGTGGGATTAGGACCTATCTTTACCTATTAGCGTGTAGGTTGCATGGACGTAATAAAACTGACAAACTTGATTAGCGTATGAATATAGATGATGAATTATGTATTTATTTCTTGTGCCCCCATAGGTAGCTAGGCAACATGAGTGATCGTGCTTGGATGTACACTGGTCACCCTAGTCAGAAAGACATGACCCATGAATGGTTAACAAAAACCAGGGGGTTTGTGAGAGCCGCATTTGCAAATGGCCAGCAAAAAACATGGTGCCCCTGTCCCAACTGCGACAACTGGAAAAAGCAGACAGAGTTTGAAATGGGTAAACACTTGCAGAAGTGGGGTTTTACGCCTAATTATACGGTGTGGACTTTTCATGGTGAGTCTGACCAACATGCCAGAGCTGAGGTGATTCGTCGTCGCACCGACGAGCATGGTACCGGGATTGAAGACATGGTGCAAGACTTTGATGATGCTCGGGATTCGGACGATGAGATGGAGGAATCTGCAAAGGCCTTCTATGAAATGCTGGAGTCTTCAAAACGTCCTCTCCACGAGCAGACTGAGCTTTGTCAGCTGGATGCCATCGCGCAAGTAATGGCTCTGAAGGCTCAATTCAACCTAGGCAGAGAATGCTACGACGCGATGATGACGATATTTGGACGCTTTCTACCCAAAGGCCATGTACTGCCTGCAACCCTGTACCAGTCAGAGAAAATCCTCCGTGTACTAAAGATGCCCTATGAGAAGATACATGCCTGTGAGAATGGATGTGCCTTATTTAGGCTTGAGTATGCGGCCTTGAACTATTGCCCCATTTGCAATTCTTCCAGGTATATTGTGGTAGACAACGACATGGGTGAGAAGAATCAGACCAAAATCCCCATTAGTGTTCTTCGATATCTGCCAATCGTACCAAGACTTCAACGTCTTTTCATGGTCGAAGAGACGGCCAGACAGATGACATGGCACAAATTGGGCAAAAGAACCGAACTAGATGCGGATGGGAACAAGATGCTGGTACACACTTCAGATGGTTTTGCGTGGAGGCACTTCGATGCATTACATAAGGATAAATCGGAAGATCCAAGGCAACCTAGAGTTGCCATCAGCACGAATGGGTTCAATGTGTATGGTATGACGGCAGCACAATACAGTTGTTGGCCTGTATTTGCCATTCCACTAAATTTGCCCCCCGGAGAGATTATGAAAAGAAAGAACATTTTCCTGACGTTGATAATTCCAGGGCCCAACTATCCGGGGAAGAATATGATGTGTACATGCAGCCGCTTAAGGATGAGTTGCAAGAAGCCTGGGATAATGGGATCAAGACCTACGACGCGGCTACCAAAACAAATTTCAAAATGCATGTGTGGTACATGTACTCGACGCATGATTATCCGGCGTTTGCGCTATTCGCTGGCTGGTGTGTGCATGGAAGGTTCCCGTGCACCACATGCAAGGCAGCTCTTCAGTTCCGTTGGCTGCAGGCTGGTCGCAAGTATTCTTGCTTCGACATGCATAGACAATTCCTGGATCCTGACCATAAGTTCAGAAAAGACAAGAAGAATTTCATCAAAGGTAGAGTTGTCAAAAACACTGCACCAGCTGCGTTGACAGGCCAACAGACCCTTGATCAGTTAAACGCTCTCGAGCCCGATCCTTTGCGTCAAGGATACTTCAAAGGGTATAATACGGAGCACGCCTGGACTCACAAGTCATGCTTATGGGATCTCCCTTACTTCAAAGACCTCCTTTGCCCACACAACATTGACGTGATGCACACTGAAAAGAATATTGCGGAGGCCATTTTTGGTACATTGTTCGGCATAGAGGGGAAGCCAAAAGATAATCCTAAGGCTAGAATCGACCTGGAGGCTCTATGTGATAGACCGTTGCAAAACTTGCGACAACGGAAAGGAAAGCAAAGCATAGCGAAGCCAAAGGCATGGTTCAATCTTGAAAGGCCAGCTATGAGGGAAATGCTATTGTGGGTGAAAATGCGGTTGATGTTCCCCGATGGGTATGCTACGAATCTAAAGAGGGGAGCGAGTCTTGAGAAATTGAAAATATTTGGGCTCAAGAGTCATGATTGGCACATATGGATTGAGCGGGTAATGCCGGTGATGTTGCGTGGCTTTATCCCTGAGGATGAATGGCTAGTACTGGCAGAGCTGAGCTATTTCTTCCATTCTCTTTGTGCGAAAGAACTATCGCCTGGCGTGCTAGATGAAATGGAAGAGTTGGCGCCGGAGTTGGTCTGCAAATTAGAAAAGATCTTTCCACCGGGCTTCTTTAATCCAATGCAACATTTGATTTTGCATCTCCCGACCGAGGCAAGAATGGGGGGGCCCGTTCAAAATCGAGTGCTACTCAACTGAGAGGATGCAGAAGACGCTTCGAGCTAAGTGTAAAAATAAACGTAGAATTGAAGCATCGATGGCCGAGGCATTCATTACTGAGGAGGCGGCAAACTTCGTGACAGCACACTACGAAGCCAAAAATTATCATTTGCATAACCCGAAGCCTCGGTACAATGATGGCGATCGAGAAAAAGTTCGATCCAACCTCGGCCTATTCAAAGGTAAGCTCGCACAATCCGGTGCTTCGAAAGGGAAATCGTTGGATGTCGAAGAATGGCGGACCATTTCATTGTATATCTTAACCAACCTTACAGAAGTGCGGCCGTACATCGAGTAAGTTCTCGGTAATTTATTGTTCCGCAACTTCTAATTGCTTTGAACCACTCTTATTCCCGGATATTTGATATAGTCGATACGTCGCCGAATTCTCGGATGGAGCGGTCATCGAAAAGGATTCCGTCGAAGAGTATGAGCTTCTCGCAAAGCATGGAAGCGACTATCCTGGTTTCATCTCTTGGTTCAAACAAAGGGTAATTAATTACCATTAAGGGCCCATTTTACTTATTGGTCTAATTTGCGGCTAATGCATCCATTCTTTCGTATTAAACTTGTAGGCTGATGCAGAGTCTATGGACGCCGAGTTGAGACAAGTCGCTAATGGTTTTGACTATAAGGTCCGTTCATTTGACAAATACAACATCAACGGGTATCACTTTCGTACCTTTGGCAAAGAGCTATCTATGCCTGACCTAAAGACTACAAATTGTTCTGTCTCTGCTATCGGCGAAGGAGACACCGAGTATTATGGAAGGGTTGAAGCAATTTATGAACTTCTATTCTATTGTGAAAACCCACCGACCGTCGTACTCTTCAAATGTTATTGGTTTGAGCCGAGGGAGACTAGAAGGACTCATGAACATATAGGACTAGTCGAAATCAACCAAAACACCCACTTAGATGTTCCCGATGTCTCTATTACGGCTGAACAGGCGACACAAGTTTTCTATCTACCGTGGGCCTGCCAAACTGATCCAAATCTCAAAGGTTGGGATGTCGTTTATGAAGTGCCACCACATTTTAGACCACCTACCCTCAATGAAGAGGATTACGAACCTCACATTAACCCAGACACATATGAAGGAGAATTCTTCCAAGAAACACGTATGTCCAAGAAACGTTTCAAGAACCGCTCTACTTCACCCCAGAACATTGAAGTGGACAACAACAGTGAATCCGTCTTAACCCCTGAGCCCGAACAGGAA
The DNA here is from genome assembly GCF_904849725.1 of Hordeum vulgare subsp. vulgare. Classification (NCBI taxonomy): domain Eukaryota; kingdom Viridiplantae; phylum Streptophyta; class Magnoliopsida; order Poales; family Poaceae; genus Hordeum; species Hordeum vulgare. Next base: position 244,967,815 of record NC_058520.1, on the reverse strand, counting down.
GAGCTGGAAGAAGAAGAGGTTACTGCTGCGGATGACCTGTCACTTCTTGACCGATTACATAATGGTGGCCTTCCACATGTTCTTCTAGATAGTGATGATGATGCATTTATTGATGATAGTGATGATCATGATGCATTTATTGACCCCAAAGCATATATAGACGAGGACGATTGTTATTAGTTCATGTCAGGTATTCAACTGTTATACTATATATAAATTTTGAGTTCATGTTAGGTATTCAATTTTTATTAGTCATGTTGGTATTTATGTTGTACTAATTTCATTTACTCTTTGTCATGACAGGTGTTGAAAGATGGTGGGAAAGGGTCGAAAGCATGCCGCGGCTGCTTCTTCGTCGACGGGTGATGGGATGGGTACTTCCATTCCTGCCTCGCCTCTTCGGAGAGTGTTGCTCTCTACTATGCATGGAGCGGCCCCCGTGAGAGGAGGTCGACCACCCGCGAAGCCGAGAGGCACTAAAGGTACACGTTGTATTCATGTTGGTATTTATGTTGTACTCATGTTGTATGCATATTGGTATTTTATTACTCATGTTGGTATTTATGTTGTACTAAAGGTACAAGTGGCCGCGGGAGAGGTAGGGCTACACGGTCTCCGCCACCACCCCAAGCTGATTCACCTGAGCACAGGAGGACTTCTAGGGTGGATTCGTCTGAGGTGGAGGCTACACGGTCTCCGGTTCACGAGCCTCGGGTCGACGAGCCTCAGGTCGACGAGCCTTTGACCCACGAGACTCGTGTCCCAGAGGCTTCCTTCCACACGACTGCGGAGCACAGCAGGGATGAGGGTACGTCCCAAGAGACCCAGTGGGATACCTGGCCTGAGCCAACTGGCCATGCTGGTAGCGACGAGGAGCTGGGTGAGGGGGATACCCAGTGGGATACCGTCTACCAGCGTGGTAGTTCGAGGCTCCTGCTCGTGCCAGCGACCCCCGACTAGAGGTGGTCGATTAGGCCAAATGGGGACAAGTAAGTTAATTTACTCTTATTTAACCTTTTGCCTTCGCGTTTTCTCAAATATCTAATGTTTTGGCTTCAATTTGTCATACTGTAGGGGTTGGATTGTTGCCAAGGGTGTCCGCAAGCCCAACAGCGTCCTCGGTGTTCTTTGCCGTCAAAACTTCCCAGGGTTTGTTACGTTGCCCGGTCGGGAGCGAGAGGTAGGGATGACCTGGGAGCACTACTTGGGTGCCCCGGCCCCGCCGGAGGTGGAGATCGACGGTCTTTTGTGTGACACGAGGGCGGACATGGTGATCCGAAAGTTTTGGGAAATTTCTCTTTCACACAATTATAAATTAACCATAGCTATTAATTGTACTAATCGGTGTTGTCTCGTTTGCAGACCTTCTACAGGTGTGAGGAGGGATACGAGGACGACGCGGCAAAGGTTATCGAAACCGAATGTCGCTGCCTACTTCAAAACTTTCGGCACGAGGCTCAGGTGCAGGCTGTTCGAGACTACTATGCCACGCGGCGTATTAGGATTGATAAGGCGAAGTGCCGTGATGCTAAGATGGAGAAGGAGCATTACATGAAGGTAATTACATATTATTAAGGCTTTGTAGTTAGTTTCCTTGATTTGGTTCTTACGCACTCAATTTTATCTTTATTAACTTAGGTGCCCCCGAGATGGTGTGTGGATAAGATGGATTGTTGGGAGGCCTTGGTGGACCAGTGGTGCTCCGAAACGTGGGAGACCAGCCACAACAACGCCAAGGAGAGGCGTGGCAAAATGGTTGGCGTGCCACACCATCAAGGGAGCATCAACTTAATCCAATTTGGCGAGAACTGGGTATGTGGTTTGCTTCATGCCTCATGCAATTCATTCTTAATGCTATCTTGAGCCCTTTACCAATACAATTTTCTGCTCTCTCTCTTTTAGGCGCGTCACAATAAGACGGAGGCGCCACAGATGTACGACCTGTATGCGATGGCCCATACTGCCTCGTACAAGAAGGTCAAGGCATTCTCTCAGTCTGACCTCGAGCATCCAGAAAACTTCACCAACATCTCCTCCCACGACAAGCTCGTGAAGTACAGAGATCACGGGAAGGCGAGGAAAGGGGAGGACTTTAACCCGAGCGAGGGGCCTATTGATCCAGAGCTGGTGATGATAGCTGGCAACGGGAGGCCCCATGGCTCGCTCGCCATTGGAGACGGCCTTATACGTTGTCCTAGCACTCTCGGGCAGATAAAGGCACGCCAAACGAGCTCTTGTCCGGAGATAACACGTCGTCCACGGCCAGTCGAGCTCGCCATCGAGGTTAGTTTAATGGAATCAACTATCTTTCCGCATTATGTTGTGCGTTGGAACCAATATGATTACATTGCTAACAATGAGTTGTGTTGCGGGCTGCTATTCAGAAAGAGAGAGCGGCAATGCAGGCGGCTATGGCGGAGAAGGATAAGGAAATTAGGGAGCTGGAGGAGAGGACGACTGCATTGGTGGAGGCGGAGAGGGCACGGAATGAAGCGTCTACCAGGGCCATATACGAGCTCTTCGTGGTAAGTTTCTTCTTCATGTTATTTCAAATCTTGCATTTGAATGTCCGTTTCATTAATAAATAGAAAGTTTGACTTGTCGAAACCAAATGTACAGTCTATGTGCGAGAAGAACGGCCAAGTCCCTCCGCCGATGCCAGTCATTAACGTGGCGGGGACGGTGAGTTTCATTTCAGTGGAGTGATCTTAAGAGTGTCCTCATGCTAACTACACATTGCAAACGATGTTTGGTGCAGAATATGTCCCGAAACGCATCGCACGACCCTTCTACAGTCGAGCCTTCTCCAGGGCGGCCTTCTCCAGGTGAAACAAGCCAGAGCCACCGTGCTTCACCCTAACTTAGGTATGTTATTTCTAGTGTTTTAATAAAAAATAGCTAGACTTCCATCTATTGACATAATTAGCTTAGTTAGCTGCAAAATAGCTAGACTTCCATCTAATGACATAATTAGCTTAGTTAGCTCCAAGAAGAAGGAGGAGAGGGAGGAGGAGAAGAAGAAGGGGACAAAAGGATAAGACGAAGAAGGAGAAGAAGGGGACTTCCTCTTTTTCTCCTTCTTCTTCTCCTTCTTCTTCTTCTCCTCTTCCTTCTCCTTCTCCTCCTCCTCCTCCTCCTCCTTTTTCTTCTTCTTCTCCTCTTCCTTCTCCTTCTCCTCCTCCTCCTCCTTCTTTTACTTCTTCCTCTCTTTCTCTTCTCCTATAGTTAGCTAGGGTTCCACCTAAATGACATAATTAGCTTAGTTAGCTCCAAAATGGCCTATTTAATAAAAAATGACCTATACTTAGCTAATTATCCTCGAAATGACATAATTAGCTCCAAAAAGGCATTCTTAGCCAATTTAGCCCGAACAAGGGGACAAGAATAGAAAAAGAGGAAAATGAAAGCAAGGAAGAGGAAAAAGGAGAAGAAGAAGGAGGAGCGGGAGGAGGAGAAGAAGAAGGGGACAAAAGGATAAGAAGAAGAAGGAGAAGAAGGAGAAGAAGAAGGAGAAGGAGCTCCCGCTCGTTCTCCTTCTTCTTCTCCTTCTTCTTCTCCTTCTTCTCCTTCGTCTCCTTCTCCTCTTCCTTCTCCTTCTCCTCCTCCTCCTCCTCCTCCTCCTTTTTCTTCTTCTTCTCCTCTTCCTCCTCCTCCTCCTTCTTTTACTTCTTCTTCTCTTTCTCTTCTCCTATAGTTAGCTAGCGTTCCACTTAAATGGCATAATTAGCTTAGTCAGCTCCAAAATGGCCTATTTAATAAAAAATGACCTATACTTAGCTAATTATCCTCGAAATGACATAATTAGCTCCAAAAAGGCATTCTTAGCCAATTTAGCCCGAAGAAGGGGACAAGAAGAGAAAAAGAGGAAAATGAAAGCAAGGAAGAGGAAAAAGGAGAAGAAGGAGGAGAAGAAGAAGGGGACAAAAGGATAAGAAGAACAAGGAGAAGAAGGAGAAGAAGAAGGAGAAGAAGAAGGAGAAGGAGCTCCCGCTCCTTCTCCTTCTTCTTCTCCTTCTTCTCCTTCTTCTTCTTCTCCTCTTCCTTCTCCTTCTCCTCCTCCTCCTCCTCCTTTTTCTTCTTCTTCTCCTCTTCCTTCTCCTCCTCCTTCTTTTACTTCTTCTTCTCTTTCTCTTCTCCTATAGTTAGCTAGGGTTCCACCTAAATGACATAATTAGCTTAGTTAGCTCCAAAATGGCCTATTTAATAAAAAATGACCTATACTTAGCTAATTATCCTCGAAATGACGTAATTAGCTCCAAAAAGGCATTCTTAGCCAATTTAGCCCGAAGAAGGGGACAAGAAGGGAAAAAGAGGAAAATGAAAGCAAGGAAGAGGAAAAAGGAGAAGAAGGAGGAGAAGAAGAAGGGGACAAAAGGATAAGAAGAAGAAGGAGAAGAAGGAGAAGAACAAGGAGAAGGAGCTCCCGCTCCGTCTCCTTCTTCTTCTCCTTCTTCTCCTTCTCCTCTTCCTTCTCCTTCTCCTCCTCCTCCTCCTCCTCCTTTTTCTTCTTCTTCTCCTCTTCTTTCTCCTTCTCCTCCTCCTCCTCCTTCTTTTACTTCTTCTTCTCTTTCTCCTCTCCTATAGTTAGCTAGGGTTCCACCTAAATGACATAATTAGCTTAGTTAGCTCCAAAATGGCCTATTTAATAAAAAATGACCTATACTTAGCTAATTATCCTCGAAATGACATAATTAGCTCCAAAAAGGCATTCTTAGCCAATTTAGCCCGAAGAAGGGGACAAGAAGAGAAAAAGAGGAAAATGAAAGCAAGGAAGAGGAAAAAGGAGAAGAAGGAGGAGAAGAAGAAGGGGACAAAAGGATAAGAAGAAGAAGGAGAAGAAGAAGGAGAAGAAGAAGGAGAAGAAGAAGGAGAAGAAGAAGGAGAAGAAGGAAAAGAAGAAGGAGAAGGAGCTCCCGCTCCTTCTCCTTCTTCTTCTCCTTCTTCTCCTTCTTCTCCTTCTCCTCTTCCTTCTCCTTCTCCTCCTCCTCCTCCTCCTCCTTTTTCTTCTTCTTCTCCTCTTCCTTCTCCTCCTCCTTCTTTTACTTCTTCTTCTCTTTCTCTTCTCCTATAGTTAGCTAGGGTTCCACCTAATTGACATAATTAGCTTAGTTAGCTCCAAAATGGCCTATTTAATAAAAAATGACCTATACTTAGCTAATTATCCTCGAAATGACATAATTAGCTCCAAAAAGGCATTCTTAGCCAATTTAGCCCGAAGAATGGGACAAGAAGAGAAAAAGAGGAAAATGAAAGCAAGGAAGAGGAAAAAGGAGAAGAAGGAGGAGAGGGAGGAGGAGAAGAAGAAGGGGACAAAAGTATAAGAAGAAGGAAGAGGAGAAGGAGAAGAAGGAGAAGAAGAAGGAGAAGAAGAAGGAGAAGGAGCTCCCGCTCCTTCTCCTTCTTCTTCTCCTTCTTCTTCTCCTTCTTCTCCTTCTCCTCTTCCTTCTCCTTCTCCTTCTTCTCCTTTTCCTTCTCCTTCTCCTCCTCCTCCTCCTCCTCCTCCTCCTTTTTCTTCTTCTTCTCCTCTTCCTTCTCCTTCTCCTCTTCCTTCTCCTTCTCCTCCTTCTCCTCCTTCTCCTCCTTCTTTTACTTCTTCTTCTCTTTCTCTTCTCCTATAGTTAGCTAGGGTTCCACCTAAATGACATAATTAGCTTAGTTAGCTCCTAAATGGTCTATACTTAGCTAATTTCTCTCCGAAATAACCTATATATAGACTACTTCATCTAGTATTATTTTTCTAACTTTCTTATTTGTCATTTTGTAGATTACCTTCACTTCACGGGAAGCTTGGTTGATGGAATGCTTGAAGATGATTGCTTGTACCATGTGTTGTATTGAAACTATTGTAGTATATGAATATATGAAACTTTGTATGCACGTGGATGAAACTAGTGTAATATATGGTTTGGTACGGATGTAACTTCCATAATATGTATGCACTATGGATGAGAGTTATTTTAATATGGTTATGAGTACGGAAAGATATTTATTTATGTCAAATATATATATATATATCCTGATTATTGTTAAAAATGCTGGATATAACAAAAAACAAATAAAAAAGGGGCTGGTTCCCCTCTTTGTCGTCTGCCCCCACATGGCAAAGGGGGGCAGGCAGACGGCAAAGGGAGGAATCTGCCCACCTCTCTCCCCTCTTTGCCGTCTGCCCCCGCATGGCAAAGGGGGGAGGCAGACGGCAAAGGGGGGAATCTGCCCCCCCTCTCCCCCCTCTTTGCCGTCTGCCCCCACATGGCAAAGGGGGGAGGCAGACGGCAAAGGGGGGAATCTGCCCCCCTCTCTCCCCTCTTTGTCGTCTGCCCCCGCATGGCAAAGGGGGGGAGGCAGATGGCAAAGGGGGGAATCTGCCCCCCCCTCTCTCCCGTCTTTGCCGTCTGCCACCACATGGCAAAGGGGGGAGGCAGACGGCAAAGGGGGGAGGCCTGCCGTTAACACTTAACGGGGACGTTGCAATATATGCCGTCCCACTTATTTTGCCGTCTGCCCCCCCATGGCAAAGATTCTTTGCCGTCCGCTTTGTGAAAGCAGACGGCAAAGAGCCTCTTCACCGGATTTTTTTTACCGTCTACTTTGCCGTCTGCTGACCGACGGCAAAGCCTTTGCCGTCCGCCTTGGCAGACGGCAAATTTCTGAATTTCAGTAGTGCTATCTCAATAGTATCGGCTGTTTCAGGAGCATCACTTGCATTGGTAGTAACTCTAGCAATATGAGCATCAAGGAATACCCCTAGTGGCATATCAGGCAAAGTAGTATTTCTAGCAGTATCAAGCATAGCATCATCAGGCATAGCATCTCTAGCAGTATCAGGCATAGCAGTATGAAGCATAGAATCATCAGGCAAGGCAGTATCAGGCATAGCAGTATCACGCAAATCATCTCTAGCAGTATCAGGCATAGCATCTCTAGCAGTATCAGGCATAGTAGCATCATAAGCATCATCAAGCACATGCGACATATCAAGATTTCTAGCAGGAGGTGATGTCGCAAAATTACTCATAACTGAAGGTGAATCAAGTGCAGAGCTAGATGGCAGTTCCTTACCTCCCCTCGTAGTTGAGGGAAAAACTTTGGTTTTTGGATCTTTCAGATTCTTCATAGTGATGAGCAGATACAAATCCCAAGTGACTCAGATCATATAGCAATCGCTTCCCCGGCAACGG